>NC_133776.1:73469729-73625100 GCF_003597395.2 Chelonoidis abingdonii
GCACGCCCCGCCCACCTCCACCCCCGGGCCCCATGGACATTTTTATAGGGCCCTGCCCGTGGACCAATCGGCCCCCTCACTTTCTCTGCAAGCAGCTGCACGATGTGCAGCCGTTCTGTTCCAGACCGCGCACGGAAACATTTGTACACGCTCGTGCTCCCCACCCTTCATTACCTCACCTTGCGTCCCGCCCCATACCAAATGGTGGGACCTCCTGCCACTCTCGAGGTGAGAGCCCCGGTGGGCCAGCTTGTACTCTGCCCTGGTCCCGCGACCGCTGGGGTGTCAGTTGGCGGCTCCTTTAATGGGCCGTGAGCACGGGTGTGTACTTGGCGCGGTTCAACCCTGTCCTGACACCTGCCCTTTCTGTGGCGTGAGGAGACCTTGGCGCACGTTACTTGGAGTGCGCCAGGTTGCAGCCCTGTTCTGGCTCTCCTGAATATCTTTTTTACGTTTTGGTTGCATTTTCCCCTCACCTTTATCTATGCACTCCCCATCCGTGGCCCACCAGTCGCGGATCTCCTTCTCAACCTCCTCTTTGCCTGGCCAAACTAGCCATCTACACACCAGGGAGAGGAGGTTGGCCGACGGGACTTCCTGCGACTGTAGGGCCTATTTCCGTTCCTCCGTCTGTTCATGCATCCGTGGAGTTCCTCTGGGCGGCGTCCACTGGCTCTTGACGCCTTTGGGAGCAGTGGGCGTTGTCCGGGGTTCTCTGCTCGGTTTCCCATCCGGTTCCCTTAGTTTAGCCCTATGACCTCCCTCCTGATCCTGTTTTTTCATTCGTTGTCCCCCGGAATCACTTGGGTTCTAGCCCTGTGGATCCTCCCTTAGGCTGGGGGAGTCCTTTAGAAGTGGGCGGGCTTCGCCCGCCACCCTGGGATGCCAATAGGCTAACATACCTGTTTCTCAGTACTTTACTGTAGCCATCTGGCCTTGCGCCATCACAATGGATAAGAAATTGAGTGACAAAGAAGGATCAGAGTTTAATCATTAATAGAAAGTCCTCCACAGAGAGTCAGCATTGGTACCTCTCTTAAATATAATTCGTAATGTAGCGGGAAATAACTTGATTGTACTGACAACACATACTGAAGCTGTGAAAAGCGAAGGTTACCAAGCCTATAGGATGCTAGACCTGGAATGACAAAAGCTGTAGGCTGTATGAGACAAGGTGAGGGTCAGTACTGGACTCCTCTAAAGAAAATACAACTGGAGAGTGAAAATAAACAGCATATATTGAGATTGGAAGGTTCCCTATTGTAAAGCATTGACTCTGGTAAATGGACACAATATGGGCCCACAGTCCAAAACAATTGAAGAAAAACAGTCAGTGCTTTCATTTATGAATGTATCATGATTGCAGCTGACAATGACCCTTATCTTTAGGTTGCCTGACGCTTCCCTATTATAAAAAATTCTTGTGACTTTTTTTTTTAAAGACGGTCTCTTATTTAGAGAGAGAGGCTGTAAAATTCAGCAAGGGCCTGAGAGATGCATTTTGCTAGTCCCATGAAATTCCATTCAGAGTTCTCCCAGTTTTAAACGGCTGAAAACTGCCATTTAACATTGTGCCTTGCATGGTACACCCTGAGTGTGGCAAGACATTCAAACCCATGAACATTTTAAAGCCCTGTATATGCACTGCACCTGCTGCCTCACTTCAGCATATGCTTATACCACATCAAATGACCATACCCCTAGACTGAAACTGTGGGAAACTAAGTCACAGGTCTACAGAGGAAATTGATGCAGAGGCACAACAGGTGGAGAGAGGTACACAATCCTTATATAATGATTTTCAAGAGTGTCCTCTCCCAGGAAATTTTTCCAGAATACCTGATACTGGGTTCAAGCTGGTACCTTTTGGGAGTTGTTTTTTAGAAGTATTTTTATGCACTCCAGGGATAAGCTGTCTCTGCTTGAAATGATTTTGCAGTGCCCAGAGGAGAAATGAATTCCCTCTGAGGCAGGAAAATCACCCCAAAGAGCCCTCCAACTGAATGGTTCAATTTTAATGAGGGGTTCCCTCAGAGACCTCTGCAGCACATCCGTGGCTCAGTGGGCCTGCAACTTGTGGATCCACTGGCCACAAACCTTGTATGTGTCTCTTCTATTTATTTAAAGAGAGATCCCTATACCTAGGCCAGACCCCAAGTGTGAATGGAGAATGGGATGGGAGGAGAGAAATTGTGTAGCACAGGAAATGTTACATGATGTCCTCTGCTGCCAAAGAATTCCTCTACCCAGGGGACATCTTCCGCTAGCCAGATTCACCAGGAATAATGGCTGTTTTGCCCAATGAACTCATATAAAGCTGCCATAACACTGTCTAAAATGTAAGCCATGGTCTATATTATTATTTTATGTTACCCTTTAGTATAATGACATAACTGATATCAGTAATTAGCTGTAGTGGGAGACTGTAGTGGTAACTGCAGCCTGTCGTCTTCACTCCCTGTGTTTGTTGGGGAGATTTTTATCCCACTTCTCATTTATCCCAAAACAAAGCCCTTTACTCAAGCTTTTCAGTCAGTCAATATTTCATCCATAGTGTATAATTGTGCAATATACAGGACAACTATCTAGATGACATAGGTGGCCTGTTCTGACCTGAATTGTTCAGATTCTTGTTATATAAACACTAATCAGCTATACTGAAATCTTGAAGAACAATGGGTGAGCCCTTCACAAACAAGTGAAACTTTCATTTTCTGTGAAAAAACAAAGAAAAAATGAGAGAATAAATTTGGTAGCACTAGTACTCGAGTACTCAGCAGGGGCCATGGTATCGATGTGCTGTAACAGAAAACAGGAGTATGTTTTTTGTTTTTGTAATGAATACCTACACATTCAAATAGAAGAAGTGACCTTGTTATATTATTCAAAATAGCTATGCACTGAGATCAGATTTTGTGAATATTTTGTTGCTGTTTGCAAGCTTAATATTGTGATAATCATATATTGATTTGACCTAGATATTTAAACACATATTGAGATATGTATGAGGGGGTGGCAGGGAAGGAATGTAACATGCTGCAACCTCAAAGACTTGGGGTCTTTGGACTGGCAAGAAAAAATGGGTAGTCGCTCCTTTAAGGGTCTCTCCCCCTCTCTCGAGTTGACAGAAGGAAAATAGCTGGTAGGGGAAAGAATCACCTGAGCTGCTAGGATGGTAACTTGTGGAGCTCAGGTAAGTCATTGGCACTTGTGCACCCAGAACCTGTCCTAACACCTCATATACTGAGGAAACCATCCCCTTTCCCTCCCAACCCCTTAATGCTCATACGAAGGGAGGGTATCAAGGGGTGAGGATAGTCTGTGGAGGGATGAGGGGCTGATGGTAGCTCTGCACCAGGTGGAAATGGTTAAGAAAGGAATCGTGACCTGTACTGTATGAGGTATTGCTAGTTAGTTCCCCAATGGACAATGTGATCCAAACACTTTTGTCAGCTGCTACCAGCACTTGGCTATTGGTTGCTCTAAAGTGTATTGGGGCCGGGGCTGGGGTAGAACTGGTCCTAGGATCAGGGAGCTGAAACCACCTCTGCCTCTCAGTGGAAACTGGGCACAGCTGAGAATCTAGCCCCATAACTCTGGGTTAGATCAGTTCACTGTCTCATCAATTCACAGAATGGGCTCCCTCTTCCACCTTAGACACATGCCCATTTGGGGATCTATCTGAAAGGGTATAAAACCAAGCTGCATGCTTTTTTAAGATTCCATCGTTTTATACTGGCACAATAGGCTAAAACAATTTCTTTTAAACTGCAACACCAAGACAGAACAAATTGGGTTAAGGATGGAATTAAGCCTTCCTTTCTGTGGCCTGACAAATATATAATATTTAATACTGACAGCATATGAGTTGAGCATTAATGTAAAATGCTGTATGCAGTATTGACTGCATGAGAGGATCACTCAGAGTCTCTCTTCTGTACAACTTAAGTGTATATCCATCCAAAGAAGCAATTCAAAGCCCATTGTTCCCAATCTCACTCTTTCACTGCTGTATATTTTACCGGCATGGACCCATGAAATTAAACACACTTCTAATATTCTTAAATGAAATAGTAAATCTCTCTGATCTTTACTTGTAGTTACAAAATGGAACCCCTACTGTTCGATATATTTTCACACCCTCTGAATACAGTTAAAGCTGAACTTATTAGCACACATCACTGTTGAACTAGCACTTGCTCACTCTTTAATAAATGGAAGTACATTCTACATCGCCAAAGTGTCATGCCTATAATTTATCTAACTAGACACACTTTCATTATCCATCAAGATTTGATGGCAGCTTTTAAAATTAGAACCATTAGAATATCTTGCAAGTTTCCTTTCATATATACCTTTTCCTGTTGGCTCATTCATCCTTGTTCATGTCTCAGAAATTAAATGTTCAACTGATTTGTCTTGCCCTTCACTTTAAATGTGAACCATCTGCTGTAAAATTAATTTGATATATTTTCTGTTACCCCTGCATACCACAGCAGCTTATTTGTTGGACCTCCCCTAAGCATGTAATAAATCTGAGGTGGTGGCTATTTTTTAAAAATATATATATTATGAGAACCAAAGAATGTAGATTGTTACGAGCACTCATGTCAAAAACATTCAGAATCCTTCATAGTTTTATCTTTAAAAATATCTATTGATTATAAGCAATCACCTACAGAGTTCTTATAGAAAAGAATATTCTAGGACTTTCCATAAGACTTCCCACAGTCTGTTGAACTGGTTTAATAATATCTCTCTACACATATGTTTAATATTTTTAGAGGAGTGACTATGAATCAGTATTTAGTGATTGTACCTGGAATGATTATTATTAAAGGGATGCTGATATTTTCTCTTTTGTTACCTCATTTTTCAAGGTCTGATTCTTTGTATACAGGGCCTAAGGTTGCTGAACAAGTTCAAGTAGTAATGATTGATTCTCTGGTTGGTTTGTAAGTTCACTTAGAAAAATTGGGGCTAAAACAGCCTATCAAATTTATGCCCACCATTTTATTTTATTTTGTTGTGTCTAGTTGTTTGCTCTGTTTTGCTTCTCCGCCCATGGTCAAAGTGCAGCCAGCCACTTCTGGGCATGGAACACAGCTACGATTCCACATGGCAAGATCTGAAAGGAGGAAGTGAAATATCCATGTTAAACAAGGACTTTAAATAGGCTAGTTCTAAGGCAGCCAGAACCTTGTCGAGAACCTTGAGATCAACCCCCCACTCCAAAACGAATACACCACTAAAACTTTTGACAATATGCATACAACATAAACCCTATGAGGCATCCCCAGTGTCAAATAAGGGCCAACTTGTGGCTGGCCTTGCTGTGATTGTGTCTTCCAAAACAGCCCCTCCCAGTTGCAGTCCCTGTGGGTATAGGGATTACCTGTAATAAATTATGGTTCTAAAGCACATACTTTAATTTGTGCACATGCTAAAGTGTTTTGCTGAACTGGATCCTAAATGAAATAATCCTAATTACACTTTCAATCAGGAAATACCAATAGGGACTACTCTTGGTAGTAAAGTTTGGCGCATACATAAGTATTTGCAGGATAAAGGCATGTGCGTCTGACCCTTTCTCAGCATGGCTAGGGCTGTGCGACAGTGTGTTACCCCCCTGCCTCAGGGGGAGAGAGACTTGCTGGAGCTAAAATTGTGTGTCACTGCCTGGTTACCTCCTCAAGTGCATGATAAAAGTGGGGTCTGGTGCATTATTATATCCCAAAGACCCTTGTTCTTGTGTGTAGTGTCAGGATGACTACCAGTGTTTTCCTTTCTGGGGTGCTGGCTCTAAGATGTCTCCCATCAACCTGTCTCTCTCACTTTTCTCCCTCTGCCTATAGAACTGTTTTTTTTCTGATGATTTTCACATGTATCTTAGGCTTCCTTTGTTTGGCTTTACAATGCTTAATTTTACATCAGAGACCTGAGGGGGATAAGTGATTCCACATCCCTTTGCCTTGCAAAACCAGCTTGTCAGTGATGCACATTCCATCTAAACATATTTTCAGTACTTACATCTTCTTAAATGTCACCTGTACATGTCATGCAATGATTAGGAGGATCAATGTGATGTACGCCTCCATAAAATACCTCACATGACCCTTTTTTGGCTAAATACCATCAAAGCAGTGTGTTGGGTGCAATGAGTTTATCAGGCCTGTTACAGAACTGTGAACTTTTTTGCCAGCTGGCAACTAGGGATATTTAGGTAACAGTGTATATACCTCATTCTTCCTTCATTTATACACCTTTAATCCCATTGTCTTGAAAGGGATTCTGGGATCCTTGATCCCTAGTCAGTAGCAATTTGAAATGTGCAATATTTATATGAATTATTGCTGGCTTTGCGCAATAGTACAGCTGCAGTGTAATGCAGTGCTGTAGATTCCTCTCAATAAAACAGGAGTGCTGTTTATTTCATTCGTATGAGAAATAGAAAAGCCAATCAGAGTTTAAAGAACAAATTTTAATAAAATCTCATAAAATTTAGTGTTGATGACAGCTGCACACAATTAAATGAGGCTGAGTTATGACAAAATCTGTTTGTCAGCTAAAATCCAGTATGGGGATTCTTTCTGCAATTTGAGGAATAGAGTGAGAAACTCCTTGGGATATTTTCTGAAAATAAAGGGTCATGGGCTAGTGCCAAAAGTCCAGTAAGGTTTGCCACACTTTTTTAGAACTAATTTGATTAATACAATCAAAAAAGGAAAGATTATCTAAAAACTTACTCTAACATGTACAAAATGAACTCTGCCTACATAGACCTCAAATATATGGGTGCCATCCAGAGGGGGTGTGGAGAAGAAGGATGCTTTAAATTCATCTTCCAACTCTGAGCTAAGCTGCACAGGCCCTTTGCCACACATCTGCAGCCTCTTCATGCCTAGAGCTGCATACATGGGGATATGGAGTTAAAGTCCATCTCTGTTGTGGCCTTCAGATTGGTTTATGGAGGCCCAATGTGGAGATCCTTTTTGACAGTCAGAGCTTCTTTGTAAAAAGAACAGGAGTACTTGTGGCACCTTAGAGAAGACTAACAAATTTATTTGAGCATAAGCTTTAGTGGGCTGCAGCCTACTTCTTCAGATGCATAGAATGGAACATATAGTAAGGAGATATACACATATACAGAACATGAAAAGGTGGAAGTAGCCATATCAACTCTAAGAGTCTAATTAAGATGAGCTATAATCAGCAGGAGGGAAAAAAAATTTTTTGTAGTGATAATCAAGAATGGACCATTGCAGATAGTTGACAAGAGGTGTGAGGATACTTAATATGGGGGAATAGATTCAATCTGTGTAATGACTCAGCCATTCCCAGTCTCTATTCAAACCTAAATTAATGGTATCTAGTTTGCATATTAATTCCAGTTCAGCAGTTTCTCGTTGGAGTCTGGTTTTGAAGCTTTTCTGTTGCAAATTTGCCACCTTTAAGTCTGTTACTGAGTGACCAGAGAGGCTGAAGTGTTCTCCTACCGATTTTTGAATGTTATGATTTCTGATATCAAATTTGTGTCCATTTATTCTTTTGCATAGAGACTGTCCAGTTTGGCCAATGTACATCGCAGAGGGGCATTGCTGGCACACGATTGCAGCTTCTTTGTGGTATCCCAACCAGCAGGTCTGTAGCACAGTCCCTATGTGTGGCATAAATGTTTGATCTTGCATCCTTTAAGTAAATATTAGCTTTGCCACTGACTTCACTGAGACCAGAATCAGGCTCTAAGTGAGCAGAGAACTTTGTACTGACTCTGTGAACCTTGGGTGGATTTCACCATAAAAAATCAGGGAAGAAAAAGCTAGAACAGCCTTTCTCTGAATGAACTATGTTTGACAGACAATGATAAGATGCATGAGACTAATACAGATCACCCCACAATTGTTGAAGTTGGTATGATTGATAATGGATCCAGAAAGCTGCACAGACATTTCAGAACCAAGATCACCTGTCTAAATTCAAGATGATTGACATTGCCAATAATTATGTTGGTTACCCCTTGTGGATGTCACATCTCTTATCAGAATGACTCAATGACTTGTCATTTATTTTAAGTTTTAGCGCTAGAAACCCTGTCAAAGGTTTGGGCCTTTTGTCATTTCCTTCAAATTGGGATGCTTGGGAGATTTATTAAGGGCCTTGTTTAATGATGCAGGCACAGCTGTTTACAAGAGTCACTCAGATGTCAAAAATATGCTGAAGCATAGCTGTAAAACCAATGGGCTGATTTTTTTTTCTTCATAATGGGTTGCTTCACACTTGAGTAAATGGGGTTTTTAGCTGCCTTTTGTTTAAACCAGGACACTCCATACTTAATAGCTTGGCATCGTTAAATAACAATGCATTTCATTTGTATCAATTTGGAAATCGAGGTGGCTCTAATTAGACACTAATATGTGGTCATGACAAATTAGTGCTGTTTATTGTCGTGCTTATTATATGTGATTTATACATGCTGTGCTTTGGAGAGATGAAGAGGTTTGACTGAACCATTGTTTATTTTATTTCTATTTGTGTCTCTTAAAGATAATTGTGAATGAGTGCAGTGTTCATGAAAGTGAAGGAATAATGATATTGACTGGAGCAAAGAAAGAGGGAATTGGGTGTTATGCAAACTTTCCAGATAATCCTGATGGAGCACTTCAATCTTTCTCTTTAGCCCTTCTTTTTTTTGCCTTAAGGAAATATATTTGAGCTCTGCAAAATATTCCTTATGGAACTCCAAGCTATGTGAAACTTACTACTTTGGGGGTTTGTTACAAGTTTAAGTCTTAAATCTTGTTGAAAATACCCCCCGGAAAAAAATCCAGTTTTGGATGAACATAGGCATGTTGCATCATAATAATGGGAAACAGTAAGTTTTTACTGGTTTCAGAGGAAAAAACAAGTGAAGTTCCATGATTCTGACTGAGTTTTTGGTTCATTTGTGTCTGAATCTGAGTTAAACTTGAGCTGTGTGTTGCCACCTGGAGCAGAAAATGTTCTCATGAACTCCTGCAGACTGAAAGCACAGAATTCCATGTAACTCTGGTATCTGCTGCACCTCACACAGAAATGTATTTGCCATAAAATTTATTATTGGCTGTTATTTGGTTCTGTGGATGACTTAATCCCCTCAGGGTAACAGAACGCTGTCAACCATATTTGCCTGACCTTTGTACATGTGCAAGGGAGGGGAGACACAGGTGCTTCTCCCTCATTGTGGCCCTGGGTTGATTTGGGGAGTCTATGTACAGTTTATGAATTCTAGCTGGTGCCGTGAAGTTGTTATGAAATTGTTGGACTGCTTCAGTGGCTGTGCTGCAAGGGCTGTAGCACGACTCTTCCAGATTATGGCCAATGTTCGAGAGTTAGACCTTGGTTACCCATTCAGGTCAGCTATAAAAACAATATCCAGTGAGTGTCCAGCAGAGGGGAGCTCTACCAGGGCTGGGTGGGTGTGATAGACCTCTATGCAGAGGCAAAGGAGAGTCCCAACTAGCTCCATCTGCATCTTGCATCTGGTGTGCAAGATGTCTCAAAAAAGGCACCGAGGCAGGCCTGTTACAGCCTTTCTCCCTCTTCCTATGCTGGCTGGCCATGATGGGGAGCTTTGGGAAACTTTTTGCTTCTGTGTCGTTCCTAATGTAGGCAAGTGCCCTAATTGGCAGGCTCGAACTTTGAGATTTTTTAAATATTTTATTTTATTTTGTTTTTATTTATTTCAGTTTAAATCATAGCTAAAAAGCCTCCCCAAGGCTTGAGGTGTCCTAACATCCCATTAGCAATACACGTTAATTTTCAGTAGCCATTAATATGATCAGTGAAACTCAGCCAGCCAACCACCTGCAAAAGTTTCTTTCTGCCACTTTATCATTATGGGAAACATCATCTTCAGCCTTCTCCAAATCCCTATTGAACAGGTGACTTTTGCAGAGTGCCTGGAAGATCACAAAATTCAAACAGTTTCAGACAAGGGGGAGCAAGTTCCAGGTCTCAGAAAAGGCCCTGCACAAACTGTCCTCTCTCCTTTTATTGTGAGGAAGCCCCAGCTTGAATGCCCCTGCTGACCATAGAATGGAACAGGGAGAGAGGCCATCCCTCAGATAGGCTAGTACCTGGATGTTTAGGGCTTTATGGGTCATCATCTTAAACCCCCAGGAGACCAGGGCAGCCAGTGCAAATCCTGGATTCTGTCTTGTGTCCACTGAGTTATGTCTACACTGCAATGTAAGCCCATGCTTGAGCCTAGGCTGAAGCCTTACATCACTTGAATCTACATTGCAATTGTGTTAACCCAGGGCTTGGATCCAGAGTTCTAGGACTCTGTAGGGCTGGAAGGTGCACGCTCAATTTAAGCCGGGACCCAGAGTTTGAGCCCTACTGTTTTGCAGGGTAGACACAAGTCCTGCTTGACTCAGTCCAGCGAATCAGCCAGAAGTATCCCACAATTTCATGGGAGAACTTCCTTAATCTTCCCAATCCCAACGATCTGCAATCCAGCCTACTGAAAATGGAAGCCACCCTACCTTTGTGAAGGGCAGCATCTCAGGTCAGTATTAACACATCATCTTCTGATCACTGCTCTGCAAGCACACTGTCAGAGCTCATCCTGGGTTTGCAATGGAGAGTGAACTGATCAGTCTGTGTGCAAAACAAGCTGCTTCCTGGTAACATGCAGGGTGAGCAGTGAAGCCACCGTTCTACATCTAAAATGGCCACATTTTTGGTGGTGGAGAGTCAGGGACACAGCACTAGGGACTCTGGATTAGGGTTACTTTGACTCAGGTCTGCATACTGTAGTGTGAATGCCAGAGCCCTAAGTTCAAGCCTGCATTTGAAAAGTCTTAACACGAAGTTAAAACCCAAACTAAATGCTTAAATTCAGGGTTTCCTATTATGAGTGAGCTGACTTGAGTCCCACTAATCTTGGGTTTACATTGCAGTGTAAACATGTTCAGGGAGCACAAGGAAGCCATTGTGTTCTTTACCAGCTTCAGTCTCTGAAATTTTTATTTTATGTTTTTTTTGTGTAATCCCATGCTGAGTACGTTGCAATAGTCTAATACTGATGGATAACAGAGGCAAAGGTTGCATCTGCTAGCCAGGTACAGACAGTGAAGCCTGCTTGCGCCACTGCTGTAATAATATCATCAGACAGACAGTGGGAGTCTAAAATCACCCCAAATTGTGAATCCTAAACTGCAGAAACTGGATACAACATACGACATTCAGATTAGTTTCTACCTTACCTTTTAATTTTCAGGATTGTGACAATATGAACTAGGCAGTTCACTTTCTTGTCTGCAATGTTTTGTGTGAACGACTGTACCATTACAACCTGAAGATTGCCTATCACTCATTGGTTTACTTTTCTGAACTGTGAAGTTTTTCACTAATCACAAAAATTGAAACCCTTTGAATATCTTCATAGTCAAAATTAGGACTGTAGGCCTATTTATGTAAATTTTATGGATTTAGAACAATCTCATGGAGTAAAATAAGTATGTCTGATAACAAAACTGTACTATGCAAAGACTGGTTTATCTCTTGTCTCTTGTTGATTGCTAATAGAACTCTTTTATGTTCTGAATTCACATCACAAAGCTATTATTTTGACAGGTCTTAGATGAAATACACTCAAAATGTTTTTTCCCTTAAAGAAAGTAAGTTACAAAAAACAGATTTATTCTTTGCCTTGCTCATAAGTTTCAGACCCATCACAGGTCCCCTTTTATCTGATTTCAGATTGTGTTGGTTGTCACTCAGTCTCTTACAGAAGTTTGGCTAGAAATTTGGCTTGTCAACTTATACAGTTAAAAAAATATAGAAACTGTTATGTTCTTCTAACATTTCAGGGTTTGAAGAACTATATAATGCTAAGATATGTCAAAAAACAAAACAAAAAATTCCTCATGTTTAAAATGCAACTTGAAATAGGGACTTAGCCTTATTTTGGATATCAGGAAATGGCATGTTTCCCGTGTGTCCATAACAACTGCAGTGTGTTTTATAAAGGACACACAAAAGCAATAAAATGTAATGCCAGTATCTGAACTGGATTTTTCTTTAGTGTCTGTGAGTGAGAAATGGACATCAAGTAGGACAATTTCTGCCAAAATTGTGAAATGTACAGAAAAATGGGTTGTCCTTCATTCAGCAAACTAGATAGTCTCAAAGCCTAAATTACATATGATACATCTTCATAGGGCTGCAGAATAATTCACAAAAAAGGAAATGGTATTGCTTACTGAAACAAAGCAAGCACTTACTCATTGTTTGGTTTCTGTGTTTAACTTATTTGCTTACATTTTTCATAAAAGGCAAACTATGATGGTGTTTTTGAACCACCAGTAGTGTAAATATATATCCACATAATATATTTCTATTTCTGTATGATTTACACCTGGAAACAGAATGTCTCTGATATTTTTGGGGGTGGTGAATGGAAGATGGTAATTTGCCTGGGAATACACAAAATTCTGCCAGTGTTCTCTATGGTGTGTGAAGGGGCAGAGAAACTAGAGAAATCTTTCCACCTCTACTCTCTCTCCCACACAGCGCACTAATGTAAGAGAAGCAGAGGATGTCCACACTTGTGTAAGAGAAGCAGAGGATGTCACCAGTGTTCCTACCAGGCTAATGCAGTTACCAACATACTTCATCTGTATGAAGCCATGTCCTGTACTCTCCCACCCTCAGTGCATCCTGAATGGATGGGGGAATTGAGGAGAGCACATGCTCCTTTTTGGAGCAGCAATATCCTGAAAGAGTTGCCCCCTTGATCCGTTCAGTCATTCTGCCTTATAGTGGATCTCAGAAACTCTCTCATTGCTCATTCTAATTCTCCCTAACCCCTGAAGTCACACATGTACCTCAAAGGAGCAAGGATAGGATTTTCCCTTTAACACAGTCATGTTATGCTACAGAGTGAAAGGGTTAGGAATAGTAATAGAAACTCTGTGTGTGTGTGTGAATTAGAGGGAGAGTGGGAGCAATGGAGACAGCTTTACAATAGTCAGTATTTCAGGAGAATATTAATTCATGAAATAAGGCAGCATTTTCTTAAGCATTTTCTGTTCTCGGTGCACATCGTGAAATTACCCAAAGGGCAGGCACTCCTCTGGTGTACAGATCTGAAGAAAAGGTCACTCCCACCTCCCACAAAGCCCTGGTATCATGGTGGTGACACTCTCTCTGATGCAGGAGGGCTCGGTGCAGCTTCATCTGGTGCCTTTGAACATTATACCATACTCTGCCAGAAGGAGGGTCATTCAAGGGTGCGATATGCATTCTCTTCTCCCCATAACTCAGATGAATGCACCATTTCTATAATGCTCAAAAATCTTTTCTGGTTTGGGAGCTGATATTCAAGCTGAGAGCAAGAATTCAGATTTCTGGCATAAAGCTCCTTAACCAGCTCTCTATATCAGATTTAGTCCCAATGATGAGAGGTGCTATGACAGCTAGGTTCTAAGTTCTCACCCCCATGAGTCAGTGGAGACATGGGGATTTTTTTATAGTTAACATCTATACTTTCAAGATAGATAAATCAGAGGTGGGGTCACATACTCAGGCACAGTATGTTATAGTATGTTCATATAACTGTTAGTGGACAGCTACCACTTGTATGCGTGTTGTAAGTATTACATAGATTCTCTTTTCTGTGGACCCTATCAGGAGGTCTTTTTGTGTTAAAATCAAAAAGAATTTTGGCTGACTGCGGACCACAGGGTACGTATCTCTGGGTTATACAGCTATTTAACTCTCCATGTTTAGTGAAGCGAGGTCCTGATACTTATTACTGACATTATGTAGTATGTGACCCAACCACTAGTCCTAACTGATTTCAGACTGATTTAACAATAAGCTATTCACCGTGACTAATCACATCAGAATCTTGGTCTGAATATTTAATGTTTAATTCTCAGTCATTTTCTTGATTGACTGTTTATCAAAAGTGTTTAAGAGCAGTATTGGTCTTGTCTTTGTTTGACTGGGAGGAATGACCTGTTTTTAGAGAGTCTAACATCCAATCAACCATTTAAAAAATGTGTGGATACAGTAAATAGGAGAAAAGAAATAATGTATGGTATACAGTTAAAGTAGAGAGAATAAAGCAGGGTTTATTTCCACTTGTAAAAAGGAATTACCCATAACTCACAAGGGGAAAGGTTAAAAGCTTCTTTTATTCTCTAATTTCAAGACAAAAACTAGAGTGCAACAAAATTTATAAAAGCCTTCTTTTACCATTAAACACATCTTATTGCTTTGCTAGTCAGTGATGTTTATTTTTTAATTGGGACAAATATAATTTTACTGCAATGAGATTCTTGATTGGAATTTAAGGGAATTTAGATTTGGAGTGTGAAATATGCAAGCAGATACTTAACAAAAGAAAGATTAATGTGTCTATGAAGCATGTGTGTTTATGGTGCATACCAAAATAAGACATACTGCTGCCTGCCATGTAAGTGAACTGAGTGGATTGTGGTATTAACATTTCACAAGGGAATTGGATTCCACAAAAATACACACATGCAGACACTAACTCCACCACTTACTTTGTGGAATGTATAGCATAATTTCATATTTTGATGCTCTCTGGAAAATATTATAACCCTAGTAAAGCAGCAAGGAAATTAATGTGTTTCTGTTTTCTTGCTCTATTGTTATGTTCTTATTTATTTTTATACCTAAAATTCCATGAAAAGATAGCTGCCTCTTTCCGGCACTTGAAAATAATATTAAACAAGTAAATCTTATCTAACTAGAAACATTGAAATGTGAGGCAAATATATTTGACTTGAAGTCAATCATATTTACTATTTAGCATAAACAATAGCTGTGATGAAATGGATGTAATGAGGCTGATTCTGCTCTGTTACATCAATGTAACTCTGAACTCAGCGTTACTCCGGTGTGAAACTGGTGTTACTTGCCTTCAGTGGATCAAACCAGATAAAGGAAAAGAAGGATAAAAATCAGATACAGCTTTGCATTTATTTAGTAGCATTTAGGGTGCAGATTTGTTTGAAAAGGATAGAATAGAATGAAATGATAGCTTTGAATATGTTTAGGTGTGTACATGATCTCCTCTGCTGATTTTACACCAACGTAACTTCAGTAGACTGATTTCTTGGTTTGCATTGAACTGAGATTGGAATAAGGATCAGTATATTAAATAGACAGTTTTGATTCTAAATGTGGCCTTTAAACAACAAATGACTGATTAAATTAGAGTGGATAGTCTTTGTTATTTATAGTGAAAAGTTAATGAAGGCCCCTTTCCAGTTCTTAATGAAGTCAATGGTCAACTCAGAATTTGTCCCCAAAGGTAGCTTTTTAAAAATTACTTATTAGTTACATTTATCTGTTTAGTACGTATTTATTAGTTATCATATTTATCTCTTTGTTTAGTACTGGCTAGGCGCTTGATACTGGCTAGAATGAAGCCTCCCTTTAATTTCTTTGGTATTTGACTCCATTTATGGATCATTTAGACTTGTTTGTGGCTGGCCCTAACACAGCTGCACAGTTTTGGTTTGGCCACCTCTCACCTTGAGTGTGCAGTAAAGAACAAGGGCTGCATGCTTGGAACTTCCCAAGTGAGTGGGTGGTGAGGGAGCAGAAGATAGTCAGAGCTTTGGTTTCACGCTCCCAAGATGCAAGGCAGAAGGCCTGAGCTAGTTCAGGGGTGAGAGTCTACTTAACCTAGCACTGACTTGTAAAAGCTCATAACAGAACACCGGGAAAAAAGACAAAGGGTCCTCTGGAATCTTCCTTCCATATTATCCCTTGAAAATTAGCTTTCTCCATTGTACCAAAGCAATTTTATTTCTTGAAAAGTAACATAACATGCAGCTCAATTATCTTGTCTCACACGCACAGTACAGTACATTTGTGATTCCATCTACAGAGTTTTCAGTAATGAACTCATCATGTTGTTTTGCTAATTTAACACTTCGTGTAACACTGAAGTGCCACCCCGATTGAATAAAGTAAATTTTATACTGTTTGTTGTTATTGCTCTTAGTATTATTAATCAATCTTAATGAAATTATCTACACTTAGTCATTAACGTAAAAAGAGAAATATCTGGTTTAGAATTGGAAAAAGAATAACCGACCAGCTGCATCCATCAATGTTTGATCATTGACTTCGGTGAAGCTGCACAACTGATGCAAGCCAGGCTCTGACTGAGCACTCTGTTGCCATCTGTTGATGAACTAAGGAGAAGAGACCTCAGGAGCAGACCATATTTGCATGGACACACCTACTCTGTCTAGGTGATCAGTAGACAGACATGCTTTTGCCAGAGTGATCAATTTTGTCTGTTTTACAATAGAATTAACTTTAGTCTTTGATGCAGGGATGACAGTGTTGTTATCCTTGTATGACTAAAGGGCAGCAGAACTATATTTAAGTCCTAATTGAGATGGTCACCCTAAAATGAACCTCACTTTCTGTGAGGGACCAAGGCATAGGCAGTTTGGTCTTGTGGTGTTAGCTGGGCTTGTCATGGTAGCTGCTGAGTAGGAATTGGCAGAATCTTTAGAGCTAGGCTCAGTAAGGAATAGGCAGCGTCAGGGTCAGAGACCACAGATCAGAGGTAGTACAAGGCTGGGGTTGGAAACCTTGGAATTGGGCTGGGGTTGGAGACCAGAGACAACGTGAGGTCTGGAGCTAAAGAAGGCCAGACATCTGTGGTGTTGCCCAGACAACTTACTTGGTCGTTTTCTAGAGTTAAATAAAGTGCCTGGTCAATCAGAGGGCAGCAGGGTACTATCACTCTGGGTCCCTTGGGCGATACTTCCTGTAGTGCCTAGTCTCCACAGTGCTCCCTGGTTGTGGCTCTACATGACCTCCTGGTGGCAGTCTGGGAACATGAGCCATTCCAAGCTCTGCAGACCAGATTCTAGTCCACTGATCCTTACATTTGCTAAGCAGGGGTTAGTGATGCCAAATCCAAGTGAAAGTCAAAAGGAAATGGGCAAAGGTGTTCCTGTCTGGGGGTGTGGACTCTCTTTAAAGAATCCTAGATACCATTTGACCCATCGGTGCTGAAAGACAGAGCTGACCAGATTCAATGTAGAGCCCTGGTTTCTGATCACTAGAGCTGACATGACTGATAAGTTGGTCTAGGGGGCTGAACTTTAGACCTTGTATGAGAACAGTGTTGCAGAAGTTCGAGCAACTGCAAAAATAGTGAGGTTCTCCACTAGTCAGTGAAACCACTAAGAACTGAAATCATTAAACTGCGCTAGATGGTGGAACCTCAGAATGTGGCATTACAGCTAGAAGCAGAGATGGCAGCAAGTGGCAGTGGTCGCAGCAAGCAGTGGCAAAGGTGGCGGCAGCAGCAGAAGCCTTTGAGCAGCACCAACAGTGGAGGCATTGCTTGACCTTGACATAAATGCGACCTTGAATTCTGGGACTTTGCTGAGCTTGGACAACTAAGTGTGAGCAGGGCGAAGCAGAGGGAACGGGGGAGTGGCATATTACTGAGACATTAACCTATTAGACTTTCACACCACAAGGTGGGAAACTGTAGTACAGATACTGCCCAAGGTATTTTGGGACATGTGTTTTAGTTATTGTTTACTTTTCAGTTGTTGTGGTGTGTTCCTTCTGCTATTAATAAACGTTGTCTTTTGTCACGAACAGACTCGGTGCTTTCGAGTGAAGAAGTATTGCCTCTTAAAGGTATCCAAAGTGGTGTTTACTTTCCCAGATTTCTGGGTGGAGATTTGAGACAGTTCTATTGTGTAATTTTAGGAGGAGCCCTAGATATGGAACTTGGGCGCTTGTAAGTGCGGACCTCATCTGTCAGAAGGGTTACAGTTACACTGGCTGAGGATCTGGCCATGTAGAGGTTACTAATGAATGCAATCTCAATGGAGCTAGGCTGATTTACATCAACTAAGGATTTTTCCCTATTATATTTTCTAGAGCTAAATGAATATCACAGAAAAATATTTGAGTATTGAGTTGAATTCCAAAATGAATTTGCATCAGCCACACTCGTGTCCTTTTATGCTGGCTTTCAATTTTCTCAGAGCAGCAAGCGAGTTTTATTTGCTTGAATTCTTGGGAAAAGTGAAGGTTAATCTGACTGCCTTGAGGACTTGCCAGGAGTAGGTTTAATTCTCATTTACGCTGGTGTAATCAGGAAGAAGGCTTTGGAAATCAGTGTAACTACACTGGTGAGAAGAGAATCAGGCTGGTGGTTAGAAGTAGTGTATAACACACAGCACTTCGGGGACACAAGGTTCCCCAAAACAAAAACAAAGATGAGGAGACCTTGTGGCACCTTAGAGACTAACAAATTTATGTGAGCATAAGCTTTTGTGGGCTATAATCCGTTTCATCAGATGCATGGAGTGAAAAATACAATTTACAAAAAGTATTTTTCCTCTGTTGATATTCTCCCCTTCTTGTCAACTGTTGGGATTGGGCCACAACGACCCTGACTGAATTGGCTTCGTTAGCTCTGACTCCCCACACGCACTCGGTAAGGCAAATCCCAATTTTTCATGTGCTGTATATTTATACCTACCTACTGTATTTTCTATTCCATGCATTTGATGATGTTTTCTTTAATGTTTTTTTTTTTTTTTTTGGAGGGGCGTGTATGTGTGTATAGGAAGGTGGATTTTCTCAGGATGAATATATTTGTATTTAGGGAAACTTGTTTTTAAATGTTTTCTCCTACCAATGTGAGAAAATCTGTATTAAAGTCCAGGTATCATCCTGCTAAACTACAGCTGCTTTCTGCAGGTGTAGCATCATTCGAGCTCTTGCTTATGGGAGGTTAATGAAGCATATGTTAAGGATCAGGCTTTGGGGGAGGGGCGGGCATTGGCTTAAATTAGCAAAAACTTTCAGAGCGCAGATGGAATAACTTGTTACCAAATGAACAGTGCAGAGTGGGACATGATTTTGATTTGGATTATGGATATATTTTTTTGAAAGTGGTACTCTCCATATGTAGAAATGTGCAAATGCATGAAGAAACATAAATAGACTAAATACTGGAAAACAATCCTTGGGCAAAGAGAACTGTAGCTGATATGTAATTCAGATGCCATTCAAGACCAGCTTCAAAACATTAAACAATGTTCAGGCACATTACGTTGTAGAATGTTTTTTTCCTTAAAAAAAAGCCAACAACATAGCACTGTTAGGTTTGTATAGATCAGAGTTACCCTAGGTCAAGGAGAATCAGGTTTTATTTATTTAACACTAAGGGGTACATTTTCAGTATGCTGCTTAGGGATTTTGTTGCTCGACTCCCATTGGTGTTAATGGAAGTCATGTGGCTAAATTCTCATGCATCTTTCAGAAATGTGCCCCTTTAAGCCAGTCGAGGTATTTCAGAGTGAGTGAAAACACTTTAAACAGGTGAAGTTTCACAACCACTTCACAGGTGAGAAGAGAAAAAAAGAAGAGAAAAGGCTGTAAAACACTTTTATTTTGAATCACTCTGTGCGAAAGAAATAAAAATGCTTTGTGTGTCTGTGTCTGTGTAATATATTTAAACATAATCTTTTATGGAAAGCACTGCCTGAAACCTGCTGAGTTTACACTAAGCATATATATCATTACAATTCATTCTTGCTGAGTCTTGGTGTTTCTTATTCTTGATGGGCAGTTGAAGTTCCTGTCTTGGATCAAAGTTCTTCCTCAGCCTATTGATATTTTTTCAGTGTTTTGTTTTGTTCTGAGCGACACTTACACCAGTTTGCATTCCACAGACTTATTTTGAAAAGCTGATTTGGATGTTTTCTATCATGTAATACACACGTATCTTGGCATGCAAACACCTCTCTATCTCTTGCAGATATTTTTGCTCTGCTGTGGGACTTGCATTAGCTTTCAATTTATTTCAGACGCTGTTTAGAGTGTTATCTTCAACCTATACATGAGTGGGGCCCTGGACACTTCAGAAATCATTTCTTTCCTCATTTGATACTATGGAAGCTGAGATCAGCTGGATGCTTAAATCAACAGCATTGTACTTTCGTGTTAGGGACATTGTCACTGAAGGCTCCCTAACTTGGACATTTGTTTCCCTAGCTGGTTTCCTGATTTTGTAAGCCTTCTAGTCATGCAGCAAGATCAGATTTCCCTGGCTCTTCTGTGATGAGGGGTAGAGATAGGACTTAGTGAATGTGAGTGGAAACTGAGAGAGATTTTATTTTGGGGGGAATTGGGAAAGGTTTTTTGTTTTGGACAGCCCAGATTATTTTATTGTATAGGTTCTCTATCTGCACAATGTCTATGTAGAGTATCTGTCTACATATATTTAGATAATTTTAGGGTTAGTGACCTAAAACTGTAAATGAATATATTTAATATGCACATGTAGGCAGATTGCTTGTATGTTGCATCCCTTCAAATGCATTTTAATTTTATAGAATAGATTATCAGTTCTTTGGGGCAAGGGCGGTCTTTTTTGTTCCGTGTTTGTCACTGCCTAGCACAATGGGGCCTGGTCTGTCAGAAAATAGAAAATTTTATTTTTTTTAAAGGAAATCTTAAATTCTTCATGAACTGCTGAGCTGATCAGTTCTAATGAGATATGTTTTCACTGTACTGCCCTCATTAGATGAGCGGCGAATATCCAGCTTAGTTTTATTTTCCTAGCCTTTATCTAGGAAATCTATGTGACAAGGGAACGGGAATAGAGGTGGATGAAGTAGGTGAGAAGTGAGATTGGCATACAACAACAATGTTGGAGCTATTTGAAAACACCCTACACAAACTGCCAACTGTCCTAGTTTGGCCAGGACCATCCTGAGTTTTGTGAACTTAGCCCAAGCAACTCTACCCCTGGAACTTTGTACAAGCACTGCCAAAGCAGGGGGGGCTGCGGTAAACAGGCTGTCAGGCTCAGAACACAGCAGCACCCCTTCCACGAGTTCATCATCCTCCCAACACCATGGCAGCTGGCTCAGCTGCAGCAGCAATTCCCAATGCTGTCTCCTCCCACTGAAACCGAGGAGTATCTGGCACTGAGGGAGGTTTGGGGAAGGGGATTTATCCAGGTGAAGCTGGGGAACTCAAAGGCTCGGAAGGTGGACGTATGAGGGTTGAGAGGAATGAGCACAAACGAAGTCACAGTTGTTCACTGGGATCAGAGAAGATACCTGGTGTGGGGAGAGAGGCCAAGAAGTATTTCTAAGGAGGGCAAAAGTGTTTCGAGGGATGATTTACAAATAGGTCTGAGCATTGCTGGTGTTGAGGACCTATTATGTGTATTCTGATTGATCTTTATTTAGCATTTTCCCATCTTATGGGACTGTGTCTGCTTTAATTTACACCTTCCCTGCAAACTCTCATTGGCTGCCTTTTCCTGCAGCACAATTCAGACCAGGTGACCCGGAGGCTGAGCTACTCCCTGTATTTGTTCTACCTATCTCTAGTGTTGAGAGGACTGGCTTCTGTGCACTTTGAATCTGTCAAAGCTACATTTTCATTATCCTTTTCTGGAAGAATAGATAAAAAATATTCTTTATATGCAGGTAAAATTCAGTTAGGAAAGAAGCTCCCAGGCATTCCAATATCAGAAACCCGCAGGAAGAATATAGCTGTATGCAACAACATCATAAAATCATTTTCTTTAGGAATGCAGCAGATAAAAACACAAGCACGCTAGCACATAAGGGTAGAACATGATTCAAACGAATCCTTTTTGATAATAAATGTAAAAAATCTTGAACATCAAGCATTATAGACCCTGATATTAATTCTTCTGTCAAAGTCTTCAGACGGTTTTTGTAAGTCCCATGCTCCCTGTGTCATTGTTAATATAATTCTCATAGCTCCAGTTGTTGTAAGGGTGAATTTATAAAGTGTCAAAGTCATTTCAAATAAACACTTTTAGTTCTTCTATATTATGAACCTGATAAAAGTTGCATCTCCCTGTGTATGTTGAACAATCCTGTTTCCAACATATACTGGTATTTCTAAAGCTTTTAAAATGATTTTCCTTGGATTGCTTCACACACAGTAAACCAGGAGAGGGAAATAAAGGAATTTAAATTAAAAATAGAGGATTCAGTGCAATAAAGAGAGAGAGAGAGACTAGAACAATAGTACATGAGAACTAATGGACAAGTAAATAGGGAATAGGAAATAGAATAACTTCATAAAAATATAATACACATTGCTAAAAGGGTATCTGGCACCAATTATAAATGATAGTCGTGACATTATATTCCACTAATTCTTGTCATATCAACATTGACTAACAATTAGATCTTACTGATATTTTGCTTGTAATGGGGAATACATAACTTCTGGAGATTGTGAATAATTTAATAATGTGACACAATGCTTTGTTTTTGTCCTTTTAAAAGATTTTAACCTTGCAACATTAATGGCAATAAGATAAATTTATGTATCAATTTGCATTTGCACTTTCAAAGGAAGTAAAGTGATGTAAAAAGGCATGGAAGTAGATCAGTTTTTCATTTGAGTTAACCTGTGAATGTGGTATCCCTTTTTTTCTAGTGCAGTTTTTTCCTCCTTTTTTGCTGTAAGTGGACAGTCTTTCCATTCAAGGAAACTTGAATTCAGCACTATAGGAAGGGGAAGGTCAAATTTAGAGAGCTTTTGTGTTTCAACATATTTGCAGGGGTTTAATTTTTGGGCAAAACCCTCTTCTCTGGGAGTCCACTTAGATAACACATATTCATCCCATCTGATTGTGCTCCCATGTGAAAAAGAGGTTTGGGAGTAGTTTGAGACTTGTAACAACTACCAAACTAGACAAAGGAGAAGAGCAGGATACAATCAGCCATCCACCATAAAGAGTTAGTTTCATTTATTTTCCAAGAGATAGAGTAAAATAGCAAAACGTAGGGATAGATACAGCTACTGTAGGCAAAAGCACAATGGATGGATGAAATACTCAGGGTGGTAACATTGTGTACGGTAATATTCATGTATTGTGCAAACACTTATTTATATTACTATACTCCTCTTCTAGCCAATCACCAGAACCAGTTCTTTTGCTGTATATTCTTCTTCCAGTAAATGATGACTAAGGCTTCAGATGATTGATCAGGAAATCAAAGAGGGAACTGTATCTTTGCTATTTTAACCTAATTCAGATGGAGATTTATCTCTTCATTTCTGTGTGGTCAGGAAATGAGATGTGACTTCCACTGCATGACTAGAGACTGTGGTCAGGTCAGGCCACTCAGCTTGTTTCAAAAGATGATGATGTCACCACTTATTTCATTACAGGAAAAATTACCATTGTTGCAAAATAGTGATGCAGATTTTTCAACTCAGGTACAAGATATGCTCACTCAAACTTATTCTGATAAAACATTTAGGTCACACTTCACCATCATGAATATTATATCTTGCTCACACTCACATTGTATTTTCACATAAACATGTATATGTAATATTTGCATGTATGTATATATGTATTCACAAATATATTTTAAAATGTATCTCATAATAAAAAATATAGGGTATATATAAGTTATATAAATACAAACACACAGGTGTACAAATGTAGTGTATATTGTAGTTTTGGAAACTATAGTGTAAACACGTTTTTTGCTCATTTTTCAGTTTTCCTTTAATGAAAATGCTAATTATATTGTCAATCACCATCAAAGTACTTGTACTTCCAAAGTACTTTTAGAGTAGGCTCATTCTTAATGAGTCCACCTATAACTTCTCATTCAAATCATAAAGTAATACATGCACAGAGGTCATATTTTCCTCTGAAACAGATGGAATTGCATTTTTAGAAGGGTGAAAAAATAAAAACAGCAGGTATTTAATTGTGACTGCTATAACAGTTTATGCTTCTCAGAACTTCTGACGTACATTGTAGGTTCCTGGATGTGGTGGAATATATTTCAAATGAGAAACATATTTTATGCTGACATCCCCAAATAGCTGAGATTTTTGTTCAGTAGCATTTTTCTTTGTTAAAAACAAAATGAATGATAACTATGCAATATTCAGGACTTTCAGGAGACATAAATAAACACAAACATTAATACATTAATCTTTGACTATTTTCTTGAAAAGATCATGAAGTGGTTTCCTCCAACTCCATATAAACACAGGTTTTTACACGCACACCTACACCCACACACCCTCCAATAATACAAGTTGAATTGTTCCATTTTCACTGTGTTGAGCAAGCTCTTATGCCAGTGCGACTGTTGTGTCCTGAGCACAATGGGCCAGATTTTCTGCCTGCTCTCCTTCAACATTACAAAGAAGCAGCATTGCATTTTTCTTGCCGGAAATTTTCTCAGTATGAGAGAGACCCCAGCTGGTGTACCCATATTCTTATACCTTTCCATTCCCAGCACAGGCTTAGCAAGCATGACATGTCCAGAGTGGAGAGGGAGCATGGCTGGAACACGCTGCTTTCCAGCTATACCCAGATGGCTTATTGGGAGCCATTACCAGCTGGCAGAGTTTAGAGGAGTCTTCATGTGCAAAATCAGGGAGCCAGAAGAAGCTTCCTGATTGCACTGGCATTGCAACCATCCTCTAAAAGAAAACATTACTGGACTTTTGACTCTGTCAAGGGCAGGTTTGTAATCACAGAGCCTTCAGTTCTACTCGTTGCCCCTTTTTGGTATACATAGTCCCACTGAAATTTAAAGGAGTGCAAAATTTTCTTTGTGTACAAAAAATAGTTGGTAACAACACTAAGAAAACTGCAAAATTACACTAAAGCCCCATTATTTTCTAAGAATGGTGTGTAGGGGGGTTGTTACTCTGCTTCTGCTGGGTCTAATGGGAGCTACAGAGCTAAAAGCACACACATCTCTTTAAAATTATACTACTGACACCATGACAAAGTTCATTTACAGGGAGAAATAGCCATTTTTGCCTTTTGACAAATTCAAGGAAATACTTACAATTGTGCAAACCATTCAGTTCTCACTTTGCATCTTGTGAAGCACTTTGCCACTATGAAGTCCTTTGACCACTTTATTGTGTCATACTCTGGTCTGTTGAATATATGAGGGTGTGTTTGATAGACTTATACATCTGGCAAACAGAGTTAAATGCATTTTCACGAGAAAGAGTGGGATCTCGTGGTTCGAGCAAGAGACTGACAGGAAGTGTGCAAAAATTTCACAAGGGAACTTTGGAACAAGTTGATACTCTAACTTGAATCTGATGCTGGGGTGAACACCTATAAGGAAAAGACACCGTGTCAGATTTGTGGAATTCCTGCAAACCGAAGCAATCTGGTGTGTCTCACCCTTAATCACAAAGGGCTCTGTTCATTCACTCTTACTCACTGAGCAATACTTTACTCTGCTGATTTCAGTATGATTACTCAAAGAGTAAGATGCTACTGGAGTTAGATTCCACAAAGCATGACACATGTGGTCCTATCACCATTGCTTCCGCAGTGAGACTAGCACATTTCTGCTGTCCCAGGGCCAGCATGATAGTCTGGCCTTTGCTATCTGGGCCCCGTTAGAATTCTCTAGTGATAGCAATATGTTATAGCATCTCTGAATCCCAGCAAACAGAAGTGCTCTTTGTGGTGCACCTTCTCATTCAAATAGGGCAAATAATGTGCATCAGCTCTTCACAAACTAAATGCCTTAATTACAACATAAAGGTAAAACATTATATGATTAAAATGAGAATTTGAAAAATACATTACAAATAATTCCTTCAGTCTGAAACATCTATCTTCCTTCTTTTCCTCCCCAGAGGTGCTATGTCTGTTACAGTGTGATGTTTTGCTGCAATTTGCAATGAATGTTTATGAACAACAAATATATACAAATTGTGAAATGTGTTTACTTGAAAGTAGTGTGACCAGATGTCTCGATTTTGTAGGGACAGCCCCGATATTTGGGTCTTTTTCTTATACAGGCTCCTGTATACCCCCAATCTCCTGTCCTGATTTTTCACACTTGTTGTCTGGTCACTCTACTTGAAAAAGGTGTCGGGCATGCTTTCTGAAACTTGTCCTTATTGCTGCTTAGAAAGAGAAATAATTAAGACAGATTATATAGACTTTGTAGTATCTTTCACTGTAGAGCTCTATGTCCAGGGTTCAAAAACCTAACAGTAACTACCTGACAATGAAGGATAAACATCTGGTATCTCATATTTAATGGAAATTTGTAGAATGATCCATCATCTATTAATATAACAGTTGAAATAAACTACACAGTGGCTTCTGCCAAAGTTGAAGCATCCCCCCCTTCTACTTTTTTTTTTAAATCTGTACTGTCAGATGCTTAGCTGCTGTAAATTGACACAGCTCCAGTGCCCTTAATAGAAATAGAAATATGCCAATTTACACCTTCTGAGAATCTGGACCATACTCATTAGTGGATTTTATTATGTTTTTGTTTTTCCCTTGGTTTATTCAATGATATAGAGAGCTGTAACAATTAGCACAGGAGAGATGTTAAGCTACATGAAATGTTCTGTTCTCTGGCAGAAAATGTCTCTATTCCTTTCCTCAATAATTTAATTTGTGTTTTATTTTCCTGCTAGTGTACACAAAAAGCAGCTTTTTCTTTCCATAACAGAAATTGCTTTTCACTGTGGTGGATGCCCAACTTCAGTGCCACTTGCTGAGCAGAAGGCTGTCTTCAGCAGGGAAAATATCTCAGTTGAAAAAGGTTGCAGACCCTAATTTATGAGAACGTGTCAATGTGACTAATTGCAACATGAATGAGTAGCGATGCTCATTATGTGCAACCTAATGCTGAGTATCCTTGCTGACTGTAGCATCATATCTCAAATGTGGCA
Source organism: Chelonoidis abingdonii (assembly GCF_003597395.2). NCBI lineage: Eukaryota > Metazoa > Chordata > Testudines > Testudinidae > Chelonoidis > Chelonoidis abingdonii. The sequence continues at coordinate 73,496,508 of NC_133776.1, forward strand.
GTAATATCTCAAACTCTTTTTTCACTAGTGGACAGAATAATATATTAAATGTTGCTTCAGAGTAAGTGGCATAAATGGTTCTAAAACACAAGTACTAGAAAATTAATGTTTGTTCCATTTAAAAAATAGATCTGCTTTTAAGCATGTATTTTCATACTGGTCATATTTTTTGTCAGTTTATTTCCATCTACTTCTAATTTCAGTGCAATATGTCAGTGATATCTTTCTATTATATCCCTATAGACATTTCTTCTATATACTTCCTCAGTCTCCTGGGAGAAAAGGCAACACGATTTAGGCTTTCTCAGGGGAGAATTGAGATGCAGCTGGTTGCACTGTGCTGGTACTTCAGTTACAATACTAATGAACACATGTTTCTCAGGAGATATCAGCGTGGTTTGGGGGTGGGGGAGTGAAAATGAAACAAAATTGCCAAGGAAATGTCAGCTTGTCCTGTTGCTTTAGAGTTAAACCTAAATACAAATAATTGTAAAGCAGCGTTTTTCAAACTTTTTGAGCTGAGCCCCCACTTTGAGTTACAATTCTTGCTTGCAGCCCCTTCTCCCAGCCTTGATTAAAAATAGACACATGCAAAAGTATGCTTGATAGCCTACTCAGAAACCTAACAGAGACATTAACACAGCTTTAATTAAATTACCTACACCTGTAAGTTTCATGTACACAGGCTTAGTCTACACTACAAAGTTAGGTCGACATTTGCTGTGTTAGGTCGAGTTAGTAATGTATGTATCTATGCTACTGAGTCCCTTCTGCTGACCTAAAGGTCTAGTAATGTCAACTTCTGTACTCCACCTCTGTGAGAAGTGTAGCACTTCAGTTGACATCCATGTGTCAACATGGGGACACGGCACTGTGTAATTCAAATGAATTGGCCTCAAGGAGGCGTCCTACAGTGTTCCACTGTATCTTCTCTGGAGAGAACTTTCAACTCCATTGCACTTCAGCCAGATACACAGGAAACAGCCGCCCACCTGTTAAAGCCCCAAGAACTTTTGAATTTTCATTTCCTGTTTGAGAGGCATGGAGAGCTCATGAGATCAGCTGACAGTGGATGCTCAAGGCCACAAACGCGCTCTAGCATGGAGCGCACAGGAGGTAGTGGATCTTATTGCTGTGTGGGGAGAAGAGTCTGTGCAGGCAGAGCTCTGAACCAGCAGAAGAAATGCTGACATCTATGCCAAAATCGCCCAGGGCATGGGGGAGAAGGACTATATCAGGGACACACAGCAGTGCCACGTGAAAATAAAGGAGCTTCAGCAAGCATACCAGAAGACAAGGGAGGTGAATAGTCACTCTGGTTCTGAGCCACAGACATGCCACCTCTATGAGGAGCTGCATGTAATTCTCAGTGGTGACCCCACCACTACCCCAAAACTCCGTGAATACCACCCAGTAGCACCGAGTGATCTCAGGCAACAATGAGGACAACATTGATGACGAGGAAGAGAAGGAGGAGAATACGTGGCAGGCAAGCACAGGATCCTTTCTCCCCAACAACCAAGAACTCTTTTTTAACTCTGGAGTACATCCCTTCACAGGACCAATTGTCAGCAGAGTGTGGTGCTGGAGAAGGCACCTCTGGTGAGTACACATTTTCAATCAAACTGTAGGGGATACATACTATTATTTTTAATGTTGAATCTGAATAAAAAAATTGGGATAGACGTTATCGGTGACCACTCTAGCTATGCAGAGGTTGCTCTCTGGAAAAGACTGTTTATATGCCCAGGGATGGCCTGGAAACCTTCTCTTGAGATCCTTAAGAAGCTTTCATGGAGGTACTCTGCAATCCTTTGCAGAAGGTTTCTGGGAAGGGCTGCCTTATTTCGTCCACCACAGTAGGACATTTTCCTGTGCCACTTCAGTATTAACTCTTCTGGCATCATTATGGCACCTAGAATTGCAGCATAAGGACCAGGTCTGTACCCAGATGCTTGTAGCATCTGCCCCCTTTCTGCCTTTTTTACTCTCAGGAGAGTAATATTGCATATGGTCACTTAGGGGAAATGGGGAAAGTTTTAAATGCTAGCCCTTAAACCGCAAGCAATTTGACAATAATCCACCCCGTTTGGTGAATTCTGGGTCACACAACCACACTTTTCCAAGTGTGCCCTGGTTGTAGTTGGGAGGGATCACCATGTATTGCAGCCAGCATTTAAAAAAGGGTGGGGGAGATGATGCTTCCTGTTTATCTCCCTTCCACCCCAACTCAATGCTGCTTTTGAAACAATCAAACTATTTGTGGGGCTTTACGCTGATGCCAGTCCTCAAGCACCATCCAGGTTGTATGGGAAAGGGGGTTGTGCTGAGGTGGCAACCACTGATCCCAAGGATATCTTAACAAAAGCTGCAGCACAAGACCTGTCACCCATGCCTCATGGCTTTACTCAACATGGCTGTAGCAGCAAACTGACTCATGTAGTAGCCAGCAGTTCTGCTTAAGATGTGGCTTGCAGGGAAGTGCTTTGAGGGGTGTTTCTTTTTAAAAAGATTTAATCTTGCACTGGTAACAATGTATGCACTGTCAATGGCCTTGTCTACACTACACATTTAAACCGAATTTAGCAGTGTTAAACCAAATTAATCCTGAACCCATCCACACAATGAATCCCTTTATATTGATATAAAGGGCTCTTAAAACTGATTTTTGTACTCCTCCCTGATGAGGGGAGTAGTGCTGAAATCGGTATTGCCATGTCGGATTAGGGTTAGTGTGGCCGCAATTCAACAGTATTGGCCTCCGGGCGGTATCCCACAGTGCACCATTGTGACCGCTCTGGAAAGCAATCTGAACTCAGATGCACTGGCTAGGTAGACAGGAAAAGCCCCGCAAACTTTTGAATTTCATTTTCTGTTTGCCCAGTGTGGAGCTCTGATCAGCACGGGTGGCGATGCAGTCCCAAATCCAAAAAGAGCTCCCGCATGGACCATACGGAAGATACTGGATCTGATCGCTGTATGGGGAGACAAATCTGTTCTATCAGAGTTCCGTTACAGAAGACGAAATGCCAAAGCATTTGAAAAAATCTCCAGGCTATGATACAGAGTCCACAGCAGGGACTCAGCACAGTGCTGCGTGACAAGCGTAACGGAAAGCCAAAGAATCAAATGGACGCTCATGGAGGGAGGCAGGGGACTCCAGCTATTCCACAGTCTCCGAAAAGCATTTGCATTCTTGGCTGAGCTCCCAATGCCTGAAGGGTCAAAAACATTGTCCTGGGTGGTTCAGGGTATATCTCGTCAATTTACCCTCCTCCCCCGCGTGAAAGAAAAGGGAAAAAAATCATTTCTCGCCTTTTTTCAATGTCACCGTATGTCTACTGCATGCTGCTGGTAGACTCAGTGCTGCGGCGCTGAACAGCAGCATCCTCTCCCCTTCCTTTCCTGATGGCAGACGTTGCAAAATGGTGGAAAACCGTCCTCATCATCCTGTGAGTGCTCCTGGCTGCCCTGGGTGAGGTCGGCCAGGGGCGCCTGGGCAACAATGGGAATGACTCCTGGTCATTCCCGGCAGACGGTGCAAAAGGATTGAAAACCATTCTCATCATAGAAACTGGGGGCTGAGCTCCATCGGCCTCCCCCTTTCATGTCTAATGAAGGTTCTGTACTGCCTGGACTATCATAGCAGCAGGAGGCTGCCTCCCTCTCATTTTATCTCACTAAAAAGTCAGTGTTTCTTATTCCTGCATTCTTTATTACTTCATCACACAAATGGGGGAGGGGGGACACTGCCACGGTAGCCCAGAAGGTTTGGGGAAGGAGGGAAGCAATGGGTGGGGTTGTTGCAGGGGCACCCCCCTAGAATGGCATCTTTGTTTCTGTGGGATCTCTGGGGATCTGACCTGGAGCGGCTGTGCACTCTGGTTTTCTAGTACACTTGCCCCGTATTCTAGGCAGAACTGACGCTATTTTTAGACAAAACAGAAAGAAAGGAATGACCTGGGGAATCATTCCCATTTTTGTCCATGCGCTCCCGGCCAACCTCAGCGAGGCCAGCCAGGAGCACCCATGACAGCAGCAGATGATACAAAAGGACTGATAACCGTCATCACCAATTTCCAATTGCAGATGGTGTTATAGCTGGTAACCATCTCTTTAACCTTGCAAAGGCAAATGAATGCTGCTGTGTAGCACTGCAGTACTGCATCTGTCAGCAGCATCCAGTACACATACATTGACAGCGACAAAAGGCTAAATGCGCTGCATGGTTGCTATGCTATGACGTCTGCCAAGGCAATCCAGGGAAAAAGGGCACGAAATGATTGTCTGCCGTTGCTTTCATGGAGAAAGGATTGAGTGATGACATTTAACCAGAATCACCTGCGACACTGTTTTTGCATTGGGATCTCAACCCAGAATTCCAATGGGCAGGGGAGACTGCGGGAACTATGGGATAGCTACTGGATAACTACCCGCAGTGCAACCCTCCAGAAATCGACGCTAGCCTCGGTACATGGACGCACACCGCCGAAATAATGTGCTTAGTGTGGCCGTGTGCACTCGACTTTATACAATCTGTTTTAAAAAAACAGTTTATGTAAAATTGGAATAATCCCGTAGTGTAGACATACCCAATGCTACTCTTGTGCTTTGTATTCTTTACAGCTGTAACTTTGTCCGTAGGTACATCCTCCACGCCGGGGCAGAGACTTTCCCAGATTAGAAGACGGAAAAAGAAGACTCAGGAGGACATATTCAGTGAGTTAATGCATGCCTCTGAAAGTGTCAAGATGGAGCTCAGCACATGGAGGATTGCACTGTCGGAGAGCCTGCACAATGACCGAAGGGTATGCAGGGAACACAAACATGATACGCAGGATGAGATGGTATGGATTAGGAGGGAGAAAACAGACATGTTGAGGTTCAAGAAAGGCAGCTGGATGCTAGAAGTCCATTGCAACCTATGCTGAACCTGCTAACATCATCACCAAGTTCCACATCCTCCTCTCCCAGATATCCTAGGATTTGGGATCAAGGGGTGGGAGAGGAGTCCAGTATCCCTTGAACTCAACTCCAGAGAAGGATAAAAGGAGCAGAAGGTGCACATTCCTACTCCTTTGATTGTTATTGCAGTGCAATTGTAAACAAGCTGTCCTTGTTTCCTTCCCCCCCTCTCCCAGTGTTATTAGCCCTTTTGCCCCAGGTTATCTTACTTTCCTTTGCTGTCTCTGTGTTTGTGAGCATAATAAAAATTAATGGATTGAGGAGAAAAGGCTCTTTATTCATTCAGCACACAGTGCTTAGCAGGGGTGTATTTTACAAGGGAGTACATGCAATGAAGGGGACAGTTAGGTAAAAAACAACAAACATAAGTGTCACATTACTGTGGGTCATTGATGAAACTAGTTTTCAAAGCCTCATGGAGACACAGCGTGTCTTGATGTGCTCTTCTTTTTGCCTGGTGTCTGGCTGCTCAAAATTGGCTGCCAGGTGATCTGCCTCTCCCCCCACTTCACCCCACCAGAAACTTTTCTCCCTTTGTTTCACAGATATTATGGAGCGCACAGCAATGGGGATATTGCTTTCACTGAGGCCTAACTTAGTAAGCAAACTATGCCAGTGGGCTTTTAAATGTCCAAAGGCACATTCCACCACCATTCTGCACTTTCTCAGCCTATTGTTCAACCACTCCTTACTGCTGTCCAGGCTGCCTGTGGATGGCTTCATGAGCCATGGGAGCAAGGGGTAGGCTGGATCTCTCAGTATCACGATTAACATTTCACCATTACCGATGGTTATTTTGCAGTCTGGAAAGAAAGTTCCTGCTTGCAGCTTTCTGAACAGACCAGAGTTCCTAAAGATGCATTTGTCATTCACCTATCCTGACCCCCACAACTTTGATGTTGGTGAAATGGCCCATGTGATCCACAAGCACTTGCAACACCACTGAGAAGTACCCCTTTCAATTTCTGTACTCTTTGGCAAGGTGGTCTGGGGATATGCATTCTATTGCCCCATCACAGTTAGGGAACCACACTATGGCAAAACTATCCACTATGTCCTGCAGGTTTCCCAGAGTCATTACCCTTCTTAGCAGAAGTCTATTGATCACAGCAGACCCCATGGTAGATTTACCCAATCCTAATTGGTTCCCCTATGACCGGTAGCAGTCTGATGTTGCAAGCTTCCACAGATCTGTCACCACTCACTTCTTAACTGTCAGAGCAGCTCTCATTTTAGTATTACTGCCTTTCAGGGCTGGGGAAAGCTCTTTGCACATGGTCCATGAAAGTGGCCTTGTGCATTCGAAAGTTCTTCAGCCACTGCTTGTCATCCCATATCCGCATAACTGTGCGGTCCCACCAGTCAGTGCTTGTATCCCGGGCCCAGATGTGGTGCTCCACTGTGTCAAACTGATGTGCAACTGTTGCCAGCATCTGCGACTTGCTCCATTCCATTGCTTCCAGCAGGGCTGCTTTCTTGGCATCACATTGTTCCATGTAATGGCTCCTGCTTTGGCTAAGCAAATACTGCAGGATAAGGCATAAGGTATCTGTAATGCCCACAACAACAGTGTATAGCTGAGTGGGGCCCATGCTGTGGCATCTGTGTGGGTAACCCAGGCTTAGGAAAAAAGGCATGAAAAAGGCTTGGTTTGTTTGCCATTGATTTCAGGGAGTGAGGGAAATGCATCATGGGAGGCTAATGCCATGTTCCCATAACAACCTATGCAAATGTTTTGGTCCCATGAGGCACTGAGAGCCCAAGTTGACATTTCACTCAGCTCCATGCCTGTGGGATAGTTACCCACAGGCTAGCACTCCATGAGTCAATGCAAGTCCTGCTAGTGAGGATGCACTCCGCTGACACAATGTGCATTGTGGGAACATGCAAAATCAACTTGCTTAAATCAGAGGCTCAGTGTCGACTTAAATAAAATCGACCTAATTTTGTAGTGTAGACATATGTACAAAGACTTACCAATAGTCCAGCTAAGGCTTCCTCAGCAGCAGGCTGCTTCTAACTTGAAGCCAGGCTGCACTGCTAGGGCAGAACCAATACCTGCCTCTCTGTCCCTCCTCCCTCAGGATGGGGGAAGGTACATGTGACAGTCTCTAGGGGTAGAGCCAGGGCTGGGCGAAGGGGCAGCTCCAGGCACCAGCATGCCAAGCACGTGCCTGGGGCAGCAAGCCACCGGGGGTGCTCTGCCAGTCGCCGCGAGGGCAGGCAGGCTGCCTTCGGTGGCATGCCTGCGGAGGGTCTTCTGGTCCCACGGCTTTGGCAGACCTCCTGCAGGCTGCCGCTGAATTCACGGGACTGGGGACCTCGTGCAGGCAAGCCACTGAAGGCAGTCTGCCTGCTGTGCTTGGGGCGGCAAAATGCCTAGAGCTGCCCCTGGCTGGGCGTGCAGGCTGCCAGGAGCAGAAATCAGCACAGCTGCAGTGAATGTTGACACTGACCCACAGACTAGGGTGGAGCTGGTGCTCCCTTCCAGCTCCTCATAGGGGCTGGCACGAGCCATCTGGCATCACTGCTCACTCCCCAGGAGGGGGTGCCCCACAGTTGAAAACCTCTATTGTAAAGTCTAACAGTGATAGATTTTTTTGTCATTGGATATCAGAGTGCTAGCACTACTAATTTCAACACTGTGCTAGTCTTTGCACTTGGAGATTAAAGACCCATATTCTATAAAGCCATGGAGGACTCTTGTGGGTGTTCAGTAGATTTTAGGAGTAACTCATCACCTGGCAGCATCAGACTGTAAATGTCATATTCTTCTATAGATTTTTTTACATAGGTTTCGTGTCAGTGGAAGTTCCATGATGGTAGGCTGTTAAGTATTCAATCATTTTCCACATGTATTTCTTTCTTGTGTCTTAAAATATTTTATATGGTCCTAATATTCAAAAACCCATATCAATGATGTGTAGGTGGCCTTGTGTTTATCTTTTAAGCACTCTCACCCACCATTTGTTTTCTTTCATATTACAAGGGTTGTAAGGCAAAAGGAGCCTATTCTCCTTCAGATAAAAGCTGGATCTTGTGATAGTGACTGATGCAGGAAGGATTATACTGCATTCCCAAAGATTGGTTCTCATTGTGCAGTCAATCTTTGTAACATTCTGTATTCACATCATTCTCTTAAAAAATGTGACCAGTACAGTAAGTATGAATATAACAAAGATTATCTATACAAAACATACATGGGTATACTTTGACATACAACCAGGTTACAAGCTGACAGACATCTCTAGATGCAGTTGGGCAGGAATAAATAAAGAGGGATGCAGTAGGTCAGAATGAATATGGAAGTTCAGGAAACAGACTGTTGCACTGATGCCATCCTGAATAAAAATACATATATATATCGGCCCACAAGGTATTTATCATGAATTCCTTTTTTTTTTTTTTTTTTAAGATGGAAAGGGTCCTTTTCCCTTTCTTTCTAGTCATCTAAGACATGTACTCAGCAGCTTTATTACTGAAAAACTATAGCATCATCTATTTGCCTCTTGGAGGGAAGCTAGTATGATATTTACAAATCAGGCTTATAGAAATGTAGAATGGATGTGCCATACTCCTCTGTTGCTTGGATGTTTCAAAGGCAAAGCTCCTTTTAATCGAGTTTCTGAAAGGTTCCATCAAAGGTACTGCAGCAAATTTAACTTCTTAAAAGTGTTCTTGTATTTTAGCACATTTTGCTCCTCAAACAATCAAATGAGATAGTGGGTGTGGTACCAATGAAAAGACTGAACCCTTATTTCACAAAGTGCTCAATACCTTGCAGGATAGATCCTTAACATTGTGCAATACCACCTGTGTGCCCTGAAAAAATCTCAGGATGGTATCTCTCTGCCTCATCAGCTTTCCATCTGTTTTCTCTTCTCATCTGAAAACATTTCTCTTCTTCTCTTCTTGTCTATTTTTTCTCTCATATATTACTACCTGTTTTAACTTTGTAACTGTATTTTTTTTAACTCCGTAAAGTGCTAGGGATGCAGTTTGTATGAAAGAACCACTATTGTACTGCACATAGTTTAAACCAAAACATGGTATATTGTGGCTTTGTATAACTCCTAGAGCCATTCAGACATAGATACAGAATACTTTATTACAGAATACAGGTGATACAGCAACCTCAAAACTCTTGCTGTGGATAAGCTTTCAAAAGTGTGAATGCTTAGCTGAACATCATTAGACTGAAAATCGGGCTAGAAATCTCATAAGAACAGACTCTCATGAAATTTTCAATATTTGATTGATTTTGGGCAGATTAGGAATAGCACATACATAAGAAATGTCAATCCAAATACAAGTTTGATTATAGATTACGGAGAACATGACAATGATACCAAAGATATCTTCCACATGGAAAAAAAAATCTAATTTACCATTTTATTGTTGGTGTCCATCAGGTGTAATAAATTAATACAATATATTTTATGCATGGCTGATTCCAATGCCTTGTGAAAAAGTCAGATGACTATCTCAGCTGCCTATGTAACTGATGAGAAGTTCAGTTTGCTCTTTGGTAGGTTTTGTTTCTGTTTTTTTGACTCCTTCTGCACAAGTGTTCTGATACTGTAAAACTAAAACCCCTTTTGACTTTTCTCACAGTGTGTGCATTCAATTCTATTGGCTGCAGTGGAGATTCAGGTCACTTATCACTTCCCAGAATCAAAGACTTGATTTTTCAGTGCATATATATATATATACATATAATATATATATATATATATATATATATATATTATATAATATACAGTATATAATATATATATATATATATATATATATATATATATTTCTCTTTATCTCTCTCTCGCTCAACTTGGAGAGATCCCTCCAAGACAGCTCTGCAGGTGCAGGGTTTTATGGGTGTTTAGGAAAAGGACTGGAAGGGGAAGAAACAGTGAGGCATTATTCCGTTCCATTGCATGTTCCCAACAGATGCCACAGATGTCTGAGTGTTAGCTAAAGTGCATTAGACGCATTCTTGTTCATAGTGGGAATAGCTAGAACAACATCTGGATCCCCTAATGTGATTAGCAACTTCAGCTGTGTTATCTAATAATGTGATCTCAGAAGTGATTGTGTTGGTGATTACATGGATGTGAGACCTTCAGGGAAACCTGGGTCCTTTAGAATGTAGTGCTGGTGATTCAGCTGGCAGCAATTCTCTGGCAAGTCAACAATTAACGTAGTGTTCCAGTATAGTGATATGGGTCCTAGTGTTACTGGAGATGCTGAAGAACAAAGTATTTACTGCTGTGGTTATTAAGTATAAATATATTTTAAATAACATAAATAAAATTCAACTAATGTATCACTTTTCACTAACATTTCAAGTGTTAGCCTGGGCATCCTGGCAAAATTCCCACTAACTGCATTCTACTAACCTATCAGTAATAACTTCTCTTCAGTGTCAGCTGGAGAAAAAATAGCCTTCATTTTCTCTTCTGAGTCGTTAGGTAGCGTATGGTGATAATTTAAAGGCTGCCACTCTCCACCTGAAACACTACTGCATTTCATTGATGGGTGAATAACTGCTTCTTGGCTTTTAAGATTTATCGAGCATTTTGAGAATGTTTGAATGAAAACAAAGATGAGTTTAAACTGCAAAGTCTGGATCTGCATCTGACTGGCCCCAAAATTTAGAGGTGCTCATCATTCACTGTTTGCTGCTGGCCCCAAACTCGATTGCACAAACCAAGTTCAGAATTAGATTGGAACTTTCCCATAGTTCATCTCTAGATGAAAAGTGCTATATAAATGACAACATTATTATACTTCAATATTAGAGACTTAGTAACACTGATGCGGAAAAATAGAAAACTTCCGCATTTCACTATCATTACTCCCTGCTTTCTGGTATCTAATTTATGTTCTAAGACTTACGTCAGTGTCACACAATAAAACAGAAGGTTTTTCTGAAGCATGCACACAGAACCAGCTTAAGACACAGAGGACAGAATGACTTTTTTTTTTAAATTGCCTAGTAATGGAAGGATCCCATTGGATTTACAGATTATTTAAGGAAAGACACATTAATGCCATTCTGCAGAGTACAAACATTCCCCAAAATCCCATGGTGAGTTTATTACAAAGTTGAGGAAGGTAGAAGGAAAAAGGAGTGATTTTCAGAGAGGGGGGAAATGTTTGAGTTATTTCTGCTTGCATTGGGTGCAAAATGTAAGATAAATTTTACTGTACTCTAAGGTAGGTAGCCTTTAGCCTTTTTCTCAACTGCGTGATCCTCCATGAACTCAATAGTTTTACCTTTGATGTCCTCTTCTGCTAAAGAACCAGTAGAAACATAGCAATGAAAGTAAGATGAATCAGGGAAACTGTCAGTATTCTGATATCCAGGGCTGGCGTTACCATTTAGGCAGCCTAGGCAATTGCCTAGGGCGCCAGAATTTTTAGCGGCCGGCATTTTGGCAGAGGGGGCGGCCGGCGGCTCCGGTGGGGCAGCCGCAATTGTGCCTGCTCGGCTTCTTGCGTGGGGCGGCGAAATTGCTGTCCGCCTAGGGCATTCAAATCCCTAGCGCTGGTCCTGCTGATATCCCCCTCATTTACAGTTTGATGGTTCCACAGAGAAGTACTGAGGACTGAATCCAGAGAGTTGCATGTGGACCTGGGGTTGAGTCCATCCCCCAAGATCACAGCACAGTTGGATGTGAGCTCCACTTACATGGAGTGCAATCCCCCACACAGGTATTTGGCTACTCGGACACATCCTTAGATTCAGCCTACTCTGCTCCTAATAGCTGTGCAAGAAGGCATGGATCAAACTTCTGAGCATCAGTGCTTCACATTGCACTGTGGTTGCTGCACATTCAAAAGCACTGCACCGCAGCGCAGCATGATGATTGATTCTAATACCTTTCAAGCATCTATCCATGATTCTTTAGTGCGAAGTCAAGATTTGATCCTGAGGCCTTGGCTACACTTGGAGGTCTACAGCTCTGGGAGTTACAGCTGTCTTCGTACAGATGTGTAGGGAAAGCACTGCAGTGTGGCCACATTTGCAGCATTTGCTGCGCTGTCAGGAGTGGTGCATTATGGGCAGCTATCCCACAGAGCACCTTGTCCCATTTTGGCGCCATGGGTTGTGGGAAGGGGACGGAAGGATGCGGGTCGTTCTGCTTCCTGTCCCAACGCCCCGTGATGCATCGCTTTGCATCCCAGCAGTCCCTGTTTTTCCATCCACATTTGGTGCCATTGTGACTCTCCCAACGGTTTCTGTGCAGCGTGATTTCTGTGGGAAATGGAGCCCGAATTGTTGAGGAGTATGCTGATCAGTCTCGCCAGCACATCACGTTTGGCAGTTGAGCTATTCCTGAAGCTCCAAAATGATGAGGAGTCCGACGATGATTGCGAGTCGCCTGACGCGTACGACACAACATTGCTTGTGGCTTTCATGGAAATGCTCAGCACCGTGGAACGCCGCTTTGGGCTCGGGAAACAAGCACTGGTGAGATCACATCATCATGGAAATCTGGGATGACGAGCAGTGGCTGCAGAACTTTCGGATGAGAAAAGCCACTTTCATTGGGCTGTGTGCTGAACTCGCCCCCACCCTGCGGCACTAGGACACGAGATTCAGAGCTGCCCTGCCGGTGGAGAAGCGGATAGCTATTGCAATCTGGAAGCTGGCAACTCCACAGCTACCGATCGGTCGGGAACCAGTTTGGAGTGGGAAAGTCGACCGTTGGAGTCGTTTTGATGCAAGTTTGCAGGGCCATTAATCGCATCCTGCTAAGAAGAACCATGACTTTGGGGAACATGCAGGACATTGTGGATGGCTTTGCACAAATGGGTTTCCCTAGCTGTGGAGGGGCGATAGAAGGTTATTTGGAGGTGGCAAACGGACAGCTAACTTTGGAGCAACCAGTTGGAGTCGTATTCTGGCAAAGTGGGCCACCGTTGGGCATGTTTTGCAGCAAGATTTGCCATTAATCGCAGCCTGTAAGAGGAGACCAGGTGACTTTGGGGGAACATGTGGCAGGACATTGGTGGATGCGTTTGCACAAACTGGGTTTCCCTAAGCTGTGGAGGTGCGATAAGAGTGGGGATGCATATTCCTATTCTGCAGGCACCACCCCAGACCAGGCATCGAGTACAGTTAATCAGAAGGGCCCGTATTTGCTCTAGTGGTGGTGGCTCCAAAGGTGCTTGTGGATCACGACATGTACAGGGGAGCGTTTTCATTGACATGTAACACAGCTGGCCTGAGAAGGTGCGAATGATGCACACGCTCTTGGGCCGGAACACGGTGGGCCTGTTCAGGGAAGCTGCAGCAGGGACGCTCCCTGGGTTATTTCCCAGAGACCGGAAGATCCTCCACAGTATTTGTGAGGGAACAAAATTGAAGATGCCAGTCAGCAGTGATTGATCCTTGGAGGACAACACCGCTACCCGTTAATGCCTTGGCTCATGAAACCATATACAGGAAGCTTGACAGGAGCAGGACCAGGTTCAACTACAGGCTGAGCCGGTGCCGAATGACTGTGGAGTGTGCTTTTGGCCCGTTTAAAAGGGCACTGGGCTGGATCTCTGTATGGAAAGCTAGACTTGGGGGAAAGCAGCATCCCTGCGGTTATATCGCTTGCTGTACCCCCTAATATTTGTGAAGGGAAGGGTGAAACATTCAGTCAGAATGGACCTCTAAGGTTCAACGCCTGGAGGCTGAATTTGCCCAAGCCAGAGAGCAGGGCTACTAGAGAGGCCCAGCAGAGAGCTTTCACAGGATTCGGGATGCCTTGAGGAAGAATTTGAGGCTGAAACCAACAGTAATGTTTGGTGCCTTGCACTGGGGAGTGAAGTGCAGTGGTTACAATGTTAGTAGGAATCTGTTTTTCCTGCTGATTTGCAGTGCTGTTTCTTTCCTGGGCTAACCAGTATCTTTGACTTTCTGCAAATAATAAAGACTGTTTTCAAAGCCAGAATTCATTTATTGAAAAGAAAATAAACTTTATTGACAGACAGCACAACATTTTGGAACCTAAAAGGGCAGGGGGGTGTGGTGGGGAACTGTACAGTCACAGGTTTGAATATGTCCTGTCTGGAGTGCTGTGCAATGACTGCTGCACTTCAGGATGCCTATACTGGCATGGTGATGGGGGTTGAGTGCAGAGGGTAAGGGTCGTAGTTCTCAGGGCTGGTTGGTGAACGTACAGGTGTTGGAGGCAGCTGGTGGATGGTGGTAAAGAACCTGGATGCTGGGGAAGGGGGTTTTGAGCTGACATTGGGGCACAAGGGAAAGAGCTTTGGGAGGGGTGGGGGGCTGCGGTAGTGCTTCTGCCTGCATGGCTACGAGTGCCTGGATAGAGTCCGCTTGGCGCGCCAGGATGCTTATCAGCTGCTTTGTGCTTTTCTTCCTGGCCTGGCTGCGTTTCTCTGGCGGATCCTGCTTTCCCTTTCCCTCCAGTCCTGCAGTTTTTTATTCTCTCTGCAGAGTGATCCATAACTGTTTGCAGCAGGTGTCGTTCTTTGCTTTTTTCGCGGCTTCTTCTGCAGGTTTTGGAGTCTTTGAGCTGCTGATAACATGGGCAGCTGAGAACTCAAGGTCGCTTGTTGAAAGGAAAAAAAGGCAACAGTTAACAGAGGCAGCATTGTTTTATATCTCAGACAGTTATTCCCACACAGTGAAGGAGTTTACAGTCTTCACTTTAGCATAATTTTCCCATACCCAAAGAGCAACCGCACATAACCCACAGGAGCCCCGAAATGGTGAGTAAGGGGGACTGATTGCTTCAGGGCTGATTGCTGGGGTTTCTTGTGCATGAGGAAACAGCTGCACACCACACTTGATCTACATTTTCCACAGGAGTTAATCCTGGAAGCTATCTCCGCTGCAACGCGGGTACTGGGAGGGGGACTGATTGCTTCAGGGCTGTGCTGGGGTTTCTGTGCATTGGGGAAAGCAAACAGCTGCAGGGGGCACCTACACTGAACACTCTCCCAACATTTTCCACAGGAGTTAATCCTTGAAGATATCTCGCTGCTGGGTCACCTGGGAGCCCAGCGGGAGGGTCTTCTACAGCAATGCGGATTCCGCCCTGGCCCCTATGCAGCTTGCCTGTGTGCAGCAATGGTCCCCCACCCCTCGCGGCACAGTGGCGTGGATGCATTAGCCTGACTGGGACAAGGACCACAGTGGCTCTCCCTATAAACTTGCGCAAGCGCATTGCCCATGCTCTGGCTGAACTTTTGAAGAGATTACCGAGGCCGATTACCGTGACGTGATAGACCACATCAATGGGCTAGTCCACATCTAGGCATGCATGCATGCAGCCCTAACCCCCCTCCTCTCCCGAAACATTTCCATCCTGAAAATAAAAGCTGCTTACTGGAACCCGCTCCTCTGCTTGTCCTTCACCAAGTACCGGCTGCTGCGACTGGCTACCTTCCTCCTGGCTTGAGAAGAGCTCCTGGCTGCATGCCTCCTGGGACTCCGGGGTGTCTCCCCCCACCCCAGTACCCTCACTCTCGGTTCCTCCTCCCCCCTCCTCCTCCTCTTCACCTCCCCCCCCCTGCTCTGAAGTGTCCATCGTGGTCCTCGGATTGGCAGTGGGGTCACCCCAAGTATCGCGTCCAGCTCTTTGTAAAAATGGCAGGTCGTGGGGGCAGCACCAGAGCAGTGGTTTCCCTCATGGGCTTTGCAATAGGCACTCCGCAGCTCCTTCACTTTAACCCTGCACTGCACCGCATCCCGGTCATGGCCCCTTTCCAGCATGGCCCTTGATATCTGCCCATAGGTATCGTAATTCTATGGCTGGAGCGCAGCTGTGACTGCACAGCTTCCTCCCCCAAACACTGATGAGGTCCAGCAACTCGCCATTGCTCCATGCTGGGGCTCGTTTGGCATGTGGAGGCATGGTCACCTGGAAAGAATCACTGATTGCACTCCACACCTGGCTGAGCAAACAGGAAGGGGATTTTTAAATTCCCAGGGCATTTAAAGGTGGGTCACCTGAGGCCAGGGCAGTAGAGTTTGAACTGATGAGCAGAGTGGCTGAGCAGGCATTCTGGGATACCTCCGAATACCTCTGGAGGCCAATAACAGCACTCACTTCTGCTGGCCACACTGGCGGAGCAGCACTGCATCGCCAGCACTGCAGTCATTATTCCCCAGGCAGAGGTGGAGTACATGCAGTGCTGTAGCCAGGGAGATACAGCGCTGTATGTGCCTTGCAAGTGTGGACGGTGAGTAAGTTGCAGCTCTGTAAAGCCACCACCAGTGCTGCAACTCTCCAGTGTAGCCAAGGCCTAAGAAAATTAATGTGACCTTCTACTCACTGTTTTCCCTGTAAGCAATTATGGAAACAATGGCCTATCACTCAGTAAAGACCATTTCTAGTTTACAACTTAACCCATTAGCTGGCAAATAAAAACGAATCAATCTGTGTGTTAGATGTGGAAAACTAAAATGTGGAAATGGGCAAATACCTTTATTCATTCTAAACAATTGAATTAGATTTCACTTAACTTTACAACCACAGCAAGCCTTCAGGCAATAGGTGAGTCATGCCTAATCTTCTGGAACCCAGTGGCCACAGAGTAGGACTTAAAGGCAGATGCTCTCAAGCAGATGCATGATTTTCCTTACTAGACCATTGGGTTTCTCCCCATAAGCTCCATTTTTCTTTGTGGCCTTGCTAGAGCAGAGATTGCTGTAAGGCCCCAAGCACATCTAAAGTCTCTACAGAGAACACTCAAAAGTCTATTAAATCTAACACTAACAAATCCCCAGATTAAAACAATTCAACTGCAAAAACTCGCACACAACTCACGTGGATTTATTTTTCCCAGCTTCAAAGGGAAAGTGCTCAGGCAGCAAAGTAAAAACCAGAGGAAAACAGAAGGTCTTGTACTAAGCATACCACACAATACAAAGCCCACAGGCTGTGGAGCAGATACTTAGCCTGCCAAATAATATGTATGGAGTAACCCCAACTCATATGCCTCAGTTAACTAAAGGCTAGTCAGACCCTCTGACAGCAACACTTGATATGAATTGCGCCCCCCTTCTTATCCAAGCCCTAGAGATTGTATGTCAAGACTGTTATGGCAAAATGCAGGACATAAAGACCCTCTGTACAAATATTCTGCTGGAACACAAGTGGCATAAAAAAGAACAAGAAAGTAGAGTTGCTGGCAGTTTTGGGCTTGCAGTGGGTAATGCAAAATGTAGCACTTTTTTTTTAATAACACAGCCCACATACTACCCAGCATATTTTCACAGCTTGTCCCTCCCCAGTTCTGTTTGCTGCTTCAAGATCCTCTCTAAAAATAAAAATCCTGTTCGTTGAATAATGAAAATCCTGTTCAATTGAAAATCCATGTTTCTTTATGTTACTCAGACTTACTGGTCAGTGGTTATACATTACAGTGAAGCTGCCCACAGGCTAGAATGCCTTCTTTTTTTAAAGAGACTGAACTAATTTTCGCTGTATCTGCCAGATTTTCTTCTCTTTTCTTCTGAATATATTGCTGTCTCCTCTTGCTCATGGGAGGAGGGGAGCGCAGAATCCTAGCTGACGTAAACTAGCACCACTCCGTTGATTTCAATGGAGCTAGGCCAATTTATAGCAGATCTATATCTCTTTTATTTACTCCACCTCCTCCACCACTCCTTGCCACCGGGCCTCATTCTTCTCTCATTTCAGTGTAATTCTGGAGTTGCACCATTGCCCCTATGCACCCCTCGGGGTCCATCTGGGTCACCAAATTTGTAGCCTGATCTATTGTTTATGTATTAATTATAGTTTACTTAAGAATTTCCAGTTATCACATTGAGGTTCTTGTCCCAAGATCAGGCCCAGTAATATTAAAATTCCCGTATAATTGGGAACCCCAATGTGACAGTTGCAACACTCACACTATCGGAACACTTCTGTATTTACAAAATTTTATTAATACGTTTAGTGAAATCACAAACACTCCAACTCAGTAAAGTGGATGGAGATAATATAGAAAGTACATCTGGACATCCACACTTGCACAGTCCCTTGCAGAACAACCAGAAATGTTAGCCATTATCTTCCTCATCACCATCACTAGTGGCCATTATTCTGGCACTTCCCAAGGGCTACATCTTTCATTCCTACCCCCACATGCTGTGATGCAAATTTCCTTATTCGTATTTCCTCACCCTACTAATACTGAAGTGTCCTTCTCCTATAAATTAGTATATTAATGATCTCAACTTATCACATATGTCAATTCATTGGCATGGCACTTTTGTGGTCAGATATCTATGGATGTTTTTTCAAAAAGTTTCCAAAAGCTGGTGTTGACTCATGTTTCTGTAGTTGGCTGGTGTCGTTATGAACAAACTTCCCCCTTCACACACTAGTTCCAGTATGCCAAAACTTAGGGGTGACCAATAGATCATTTATCTGTGCTGAAGTTCATAAGCTTCAAGCCTTGTGCTAACTATTAAAGCCAATGTCTTACAGGTACAGGTCTGTAGCTTCCTTGAATTATTACTGAATATAATAAAGGTAATTCATTATATGGGTCACAGAACTCAATAGAATTATGACAGTATAAGACAGTAGACTCAGACTCCCTGTATGTAAGGAGTTAGAGAAGGCTGGGCCTAATGTTCCCCTGCTATAGGGAAGATGAGAAGAGGGAGAAGCTTTTCTCAGAATTTCTCACACATCTTTCTCTTTTTGGGATTCTTAGGAACTTCACAAAGCGGGAAGGATTGAAGGATCCCAGGTTTCCATAGGGTAAACAGTGAAACCAGGTATATACCTGGTCATACTGGGGATAACCTGCCAGTGTGCACTCATTCCAGGCCCACTCTCCTGTACTGCAATACAGGTCCTTCAGGAAAGATTACTGCCATTAACTGAATCTTCTTCGCTGCACAATTAATTCCTCTCCTGGCAGGCAGGAGTGGGGTTGAAGCCAAGTTAATGCTGCTTTGAGCAGCTGCCAAAGGAACATGCCAAAGTGAGACTATATCAGCACTGGGAGCCTTTGGCTTCCTCTCCTCAGCAATTCTACATGGCTAAGGGTTTTGTTGGTATGGCAGACTTTTCCAGCTGTAGTTACACTGATATAACCATAATGGTTTAATTCTCCTATTTGAACTATCTTGTTCCAGAATTTGAGTGGATTTTCCCCTATTGAGCTTCCTAAGAGACACAAGCCAAACCAGAAAAGCCATTCTTATACCTCAATAAGAGTGTTCATGTGGAGACTTATACCAATATAACTTCAGTGGTTTAAATTCACTGGGTATAACTTCCCCGGGCAGACTAGCCCTAAGGCTCTGTATGTACAGCCACTGGTGTATGGCTGGATAGTCGGAACCTGAGGAACAGCCACTCAGACTACAATTATGACAGCCTGACAGTATCCTGCAATATTTGGACAAACTGTATGGACCTCAGAAAAAACATCACTGAATTAAATGTAACACCTTTTCAGCTCCAATTGTTTGTGTTATTGTGAAATTGTTGGTTAATTTGGGATGCAAATATAATTTCTCTGGTTATCAGCCCTTTGAAGGGCACCCCCAGCCCGGTTTGCATATACTTGTTCAAACTGGATCTCTGAGGATCAACAGAAAAAGGATTTATTTGGATAAATAGCCTGCTTTTAAACAGACTCAGGGATGTCTTCTTGATCCACCAAATGCACGGGACCCATAGTCCAGGGAGGATCCAGTTTTTAGGGAAGGCTTGTATAGGAAGAGGTGTGTGGTACCTTGTAACTCTGGGCAATTACTCTGTTATTAATCTCTCTGAATAGAAAGTAAGCAGCCTGTTTAGGCAGGGTTTGTTGCTGCGATATCACAGTACAGTCAGGAGACTATGCGGCCTGGAAATGCCCAGATCAGAAAGGAGTGAGGTGTGTTTCTCCACCCATAGAGATAATAGTTAGGAAAGCCTGAAGCCTAAAGTGGGTGCCCTTGCTAGACCACAGAGGGGGAATACAGGTGCAATTGTCCTGATCTGGGACAGTCATCACTAAGAGAAATGGGCGTGTTCTGCGCTTGTTCACTAACTCAAGGTGAGGATCCTAGAGCAGTTTGTCTTTAACTCGACCTGCTAACTCATGTGAAAACAAAATACTGCTTTGTCTTCTCTAGGATTTACCTTGCTAGCTAACTCGTGATAAGAACACATCTTTTTTCCTAGTGTTGATGCAGCCTCAACCTTTGTCTACGCTGAAAAACTGAATTGTTTCAATTAAAGAATGTTAGTAAGCATCTTTACAAACACACCATCATAACCCCTTTGTATGTAGTGAAGACAAAGACAGTCATGATTGTTTGCACATGCTAGGCCTACTTGCTATGGAGAGGATTCCACAGGCTCCAGGAGAAGAGGAAAAGCAGAGCAGAGATGCTGCTTCTCTTGAATTCCCTCACCCTTTGTGCATGGCTTCTTTTAACCCATCACGGAAGAGATGGGGGGAATTGTTTAAGAAATGGACTTGTACTGTAAATATTCATTATTATTATTTAATATTAATTTAGCGTTTGTATTATCATAGTGTCTAGGAGCCACGGTTATCAACCAAAATCCTGTCAGGTGCTGTACAGAAACAAAACAAAAATATAGCCCCTGTTCCAAAGAGTTTACAGTCTAAGACAAGAGACAACAGAGGGATACAGTTAGGCTGGTGGGCAGTACACCGAAGTGGTCTCACCACACCACCAAGTTGTCAAGTGTTTTTTGGGCTCCACCGTACTGGAGAGTTTTCAGGAGAGATCTGAAGATGAATAATGCAGGTGTTTATGAAGAGCATCTCCCGAGCATGAGGGGCAGATTCAGAGAAAGCAAATGCTTGCTTGAAAATTTAAGAAGTGGACAACGGAGACTAACATTATGGGCCAACTGAAAGCAAGAGTTGACTTTTCTCTCTGAGATGAGTAGGGCAGGGATAGGTTCTGCAATGCCTTGAAAGGGAAGACAAGTAGTTTAACACAATAGAGAAGTTTTAGTTACTTTATCGTACAGCCTTAATACTGGCAATGTAGACTTTGTCCTTACTCCTTCATAAGCACTGCAAGTCTCTGATGCCATGCAATGTAAAATTCCTAACATGGGGACTATTTTTATTCCTTCCAACTTTAATAACAAAAATTATTCTTTAGATTGGGTGAAAAGGTTTTATGACCAAGAGCTCTGTAATAAGGAAGCTATAGCTTCAGGTTTACATCTATATCTAATTCTTTCTGCAGTATGCTATCAAGTTATGTAAAATCATGAAATTACACTTTGTTAGGTCACTGTTTGAAAAGCTGGATTTTATTTGCTCTATTTTCAAAAGTGTCTGAATAAATTCTTTTGTGTAAATTGAGGTTATGAGGCTTGTCTAACTGGCAAGCTGTTTAATTACTGAAAACTGCACAAACAATTGATGATGTTTCTAGGACTAAGATGAGGTTGCAAAGAATTTAGTCATAATAAGAATCTGTGCTACTGAGCCCCATCTCATACATTGTAGGGAATTGATATTTAAGTCAATGAAGACAATGCTATTTTCTGCAACTCAGAGCTATATGTTATCAGGATTTATTCCTGGAATGACTGCTACACTATAAAAGCTTCAAGTAGCAAAATACACGTGTTTCTGAATTTCTCTTTAATGTCTGCTGCTTTTAAGGGTGCCCCACTTGGGTGGCAGACTTTTCACTTGGGGTACATCTCTGCTTTGAAACCTTTTTTTAAAACACGTGCTTTTCTGGTGAGTACGGATCTTGTTAAAGACTAATGTTCCTTAAAATTTACCTCTGATCATGACTTTATATCTTGTAGCACTATGGCTTTTAACAGATTTACTTCTCTCTTAAAACTGTATGTGAGAAGTATCACACAAAAAGAAAGTCTTTCTTTTGGAGTTTGTGTCAAATTCAAATTCTTTTGGGATCTCTCTCTGGGTAACTTTAACCTTTGTAATATTATTAATGGTCCATCCTGCTGTTGTCTGGTTTAACAAAAGTTTTGTTGTTGATCAGGCAGAAGGCCTGTACATACAGGAGGTAAAGCTCCCATATGAAACAAGAGCTTCCTTGGAACTCCTCCAATTCATGAAAGTATTTACAGCTGGTGTGAAACCCAGAGAAAGAAATAAGTCCTATTTCGCTGAGATAAATGGTTGGTAAAATAATACAGTTCTCAAATTTGTCCTGTGATGCACCTGTTATTCTGTTTTGCCTTGTGGTTTTTCGGTAAAGTTTTATTTTCAGATGAGACATGTACATCTGTCCTCATAATAGCATCAACTAATTGTTATGAAGTATGCTATCATAGGTATTATCCATGACAGTGGGATTTTTCATTTCCCCACATTTCCCTCCCTTTTCTGCCAATGAATGCAAAGCAATGTACATAAAGTCTAAAGCAGGGGTGGGCAAACTTTTTGGTCTGAGGGCCTCATCAGGTTACAGAAATTGTATGGAGGGCTGGTTAGGGGAGCCCCCTGCCGCCTATCCAACCCCCCATCTGACCCCCACTGCTTCTCACCCCTAACATCTCCCCAAGGACTTCTGCCCCATCCAACCCCGCTGTTCCCTGATAGCCCCCTTGGACATCTGTCGCATCCACCCTCCCTGTCCCTGACCGCCTCCAGAACCCGCACCCCTGACTGCACCCAGCCACCCTATCCAACCTCTCTCTCGTTCCTGACTACTCCCCCCCAAGGAATTGCTGCCCCATCCATCCCCCCTGCCCCTTGTCTCCTGACCGCCCCCGGAACCCCCACGTCTGACTGCACCAAGCTGCCCCATCCAACCCCTCCTCTCATTCCTGACTGCCCTCCCCAGGACCCCTGTCCCAATCACCACCGCTGCTACCTGACCACCCCCAGAACCTCCGCCCCTGATTGCCTCCCGCTGCCCATCCAACCCCTCCTCTCCTTCCTGACTGCCCCCCCGGGACCTCTGCCTCATCCAACCACCCTTCTCCCTGTCTTCTGATCGCCTCTGGAACTCCCGCCCTCATTCAACCCCCCTGTTCCCTGCCCTCTGACCACCCCGACCCCTATGCACACCTGGCCCCTGACTGCTCTCCAAACTCCCCTGCCCTCTGTCCAACTCCCCTCCCCCATTCTCTGCCCCCTTACCACGCTGCCTGGAGTACTAGTGGCTGGTGGCACGGTTTCACCATGACAGGCAGCCGCACCGCCCAGCTGGAGTCAACCACACACTGTGTAGCACAGAACACTGGTTCAGGCTGGGCTCTGCAGCTCTGCTGCCCCAGGACCTCGACTCCCAGAGCATTGTGCTGGTGGCACAGTGAGCTGAGTCTGCAGAGGAGAAGGAACAGCAGGGGAGGGCCCGGGGACTAGCCTCCCTGGCCAGGAGCTCAGGGGCCGGGGAGAATGGTCCCGCAGGCTGGATGTGGCCCACAGGCTGTAGTTTCCCCACCTCTGGTCTAAGGCATATGGTCAAATACTGGTCTGACACAGATGTCCATGGGAGGTATGCTAAGAGCTGGATAAACAGCATTTAAGTATTGTTCACTATTATTAATTATTTGTATATTAGGATCTCTTATTTGTGTATCATAATATTTGATCAAATGTGGAAACTAACAAACTTACTGAAGGCTGGGTGAAGCATCAATGTACCATTATTACAAATACCCCAAGCTCCTATCATCTTTTGTAGACAGTGACTTCCGTCAACCACTTTTGCACAGATCCTTCAGGATAGTCAATAATTCAGCCTAAAAACCCGGTTCCAAGTTTTCTTTTTGTAAAGATTGTATATCTTGATACAAGCCAGCTTTTTACATCTTCACAACATTGAAATAGTCATTACTGGTTTACATTAATTTGCATTGGCTATATCCCAAAATTATAGTAGCTATGCAGCCAAATTTTCAAAGCAGATTTTAGATGCCTGTTTTTAGGGTAACCAACATCAGACACCTTACCAAAAGTTGGACAACCAAAAAATGGAGACATCCTAAATGTGACCACTTTGGCCATTTTAAACCAGATAACTGGAAAACTCAGGAAAATAAACCAAACTACATACTGCAGGGCTGTTCTCAGCCAAGGTCTATAAAATTTCACAAAATAAAGTAGCAGTCAGAGAAAAGAAACAAAAGTCAGCAACAAGTGCTAACACACATTTCCACTGCCCTAATTAAATGGGGGCTCATTCTGACATCAGACCAATGCCTTAACTAGCAAACTCATTGCTGGGAAACTTATAATGGAAAGTCTGTGTATGCTATCAAATGGGGAAATAGTGTGTTTCTTGAAGCAAATATCTGACACTCTTGAGTCAGACTGGATGTTAAAACATAATTAGCTGATACATAATACATAATCCCTGACCCTTCATTTCTAAATCTCTTTGATCAAGCCCTAGATAACTCAATTGTCTGTTCATTATTGAAATAGTCTGTTTTCTCAAATCCACTAATTAAACAGTTTCACTTTATATGCAGCATATTCTTTGATGTTCATTTTATTAGTTGAACCCCAAAAAGGGGCATGTTTATGCAACATATATCATTTTTTTCTTTGTAATGGATCAGCCTTTTGATCCAAGTCTGGGTAACAATCAACCAGCTGTTCATTCACCTCTGGCTGCTCTCTATTGATCCCTGTTCGTAATTTTTTGAAGCTCACTTGTTCCTGTAGGGAATAACCTTATAAAAATTTAAGAAACTCAAATGTATTATTTGTGTGTGAATCTTCTGAAGGCATGTCACAATCATTCTCAATGTTCTGTTCAGAAATAGAATAGTCCACCAAGTTTCTGGGAAAAAGGAGGAAAATATACAGCTTGATTTTTCTTCTTCTCTCCAACTCATAATGTATCCCACCGCACACAGATTAATTTTCCGGTTTCATAGCCACATTATATCAAACAGATATTTCTTCTGAGATAAACTTTGCATGAGCTCCAACAACACTTTGTCTCTACCAGGAAAGGTGATATATGTGACTGAATTAATTGGACTTCAGTGTGAATTCTGCCCAAGTCATCACTTAAAGGTTTGGCCCCATTCCAGACAAACTGAGAAGTGATGTGGAAGTGACAAAATGACCCATCACTGAATCAGTGGGTTCCCCCACAGTTGAAGAAAAAACTGCCTTTTCTGAACTTGAATACACAGCTGTCCTACTTAATATTGAGGGGAAAAAATAGAGATTGTTGAAAATGGAGTTTGTCAAAACAATGAGCAGTAGTAGAAAAGAGAATCAACACGACACATTCTTGTAAGAACTTCTCCATTGAAGCCAAGTGGAGAAAGGCCATTAACTTAAATGGAGGTAGTGTCAAGCCCATGATATTCATCTTGTGGTCATTCACGGGTGGTTTCTTTCACATATTAAGGATCTTATGATAATCTTTGCTAGAAGTAAAGATAACAAGCCTGATGTCTTAAGTCTGTTAGTGCCTTTAGGTTGTCTTTCTAATTTCTATTTACTAACAATGAAACTGCATGCAGTGAAGAGTCTATTATAAATGAGATTAAAATAAAAATAGAAGTAAATCGTTATAGTTCATGGTTGACACAAAAGACATTTCAAGAATATCTGAACTACATTTTTTATCATATTTAGAGTTTTTTGTTTTGTTTCAACTCTTCATTACTGCGTTACATCAGTAATCTATTAAATGAATCAGATTTTGATATATATTTCTGTTAGGAACCTTGTTGCAAATAGATATATCCTAAATTCTTGTGGTGAATTATAGTTGGTGTCTGTGTGTGTGTGATTATGACAGTTTGCAGATTACTTTATTTGTTTAGAGTAGAACTTAATGAGTCTTACAACATTTGAAATGGGAAAAAAGAGTAATCCCATATGTTCCCCTCTGCATAAACACATTCAGAGGGGAGCTAATTAGTAATAGAAATCAATGGTTGTGTTAGAATTTGCAAGGTTTAGGCAATGCCCCATTCTCCCTAAGCTTGTGGGATATGTAGGTAGTAGGGGTACGATAATAAAAGAAACAGAGTGTAGAGAGCTGTAAGGAAGCAGATGCCATCGCAGCGGATCACCCTTCCAACCAAGAAGTAATTCTTCCTCCGTTGTCCACTCTGCCAGTATATGTTGCCATTGGCTACCCAGCTCCTAAAGACACCTCTGACATATTTGGCAGATTGGGACCACCAAGGATGCAGTAGGAGTTAATTTAGTTTTTATGTAACATTTGCTGCATAAGGCATACTTTTTTTTTTTTCTAGGGGAGCATGCCAGTCAGATGGTCCCTATGTCAGCTGGAAGAGTATTTTGTGGAGGAATACAAAAAAAGGCAGGGGAATATCCCACCTAGTCACTTTCCCCTCTAAAATTCAGCATCCCATCTTTTCCTCCTAAAAGCATTTCTAAACCGATGTAGAGAGCTTTCAATTAAAGATGGTTGGTAGGAAATGTCTTTAAAGCAGGCCTAAATATACAGAGTTCAAGAGACTGATGTTTGTTTAAATTGTGGGGTTATCTGGAGCCTTGACTAAATTTTTGGCTTCTTTAGTGGAGTAACTGGTTACACAAAGTCACTCGCCAGTAATTTCACTGTGCAATTTTAAGGAATTTTACTCAGCTCAAATTCTTCAGTTTAAGAGAACAGAATTTTCCTTACCATAACTGTATGGTTCTGTGACCATCAACCTTAGCCCTTAATTGAATTGGCCTCGTTAGCACTGACCCCCTACTTGGTAAGGCAACCCCCATCTTTTCATGTGCAGTGTATTTATATACTGCTTACTGTATTTTTCACTCCATGCATCCGATGAAGTGGGTTTTAGCCCAGGAAAGCTTATGGCCAAATAAATTTGTTCGTCTCTAAGGTGCCACAAGGACTCCTTGTTGTTTTAACATGGTTTTAGTTACTGAGAATCCAATAGATTTAGTTTGGTTTAGCATTAACTTAGGTGTAAAAAGCCTTGGAGTTTCCAGAAATTAATCATTAAAATTTAATTCTGAATTACTTTTTTTCTAAAGGCATCCAAACATGAGATTGTGTATTCCTTGGGAGGTCTACAAAATGGGTCTCTCTCCTGTAGACCTTAGGAAGGGCTTTGTCGTTGAGCTAATGGTTGGATGAATTTTGTCAGACTTGTAGGAATCCTGTTGAATTTCTGAAGGGTCATCCGAGATACCAATGACCTTTGGTAAATCAGTTAGATTCTGAAAATGCTAATTCAGCACTGAAGAATTTTTAAAATATGATTTTCAGCCTCTCATATTTATTTGATTTTCTGTATTAGATTTTACCAATGAAGCTCACCTGAAGCATGAAGTTTTTACATGACAAAAAAGTTATAATTTTTTTCAAACTATATTAAAACAAAAAACCTATTACCTCTCAAATATGGCATCCAAATAACCACAAATATGGTTACAGTTGGAATACACAATGTCCATTAGCCACATAACACACATGCCAGATTTTAAGCTGAATAAGATATTTATTGGGGATTTTATAGAATAGGAGGAGGGATTATGGTTTATAATTAAAACCCATCATTCCACCACGTTTTAAGTATTGGCTGCTGCTGCTGCTCCATAAAAAACTAAGCAACATATACTATTCTCTGGAACATTAACCAGGTGTGACTGTATTGAGACATATATGTAGGATAGTGTAACCACACACTATTATTTTCTAGGCTACAAATATCTTTATTTGCAGGTCATGTTACTGTTTCTAAGGCTTTTACTTCTAGCAGAGATATTGCCAACTTCTTTTGTATTGCTTACTGTCATATAAAACATCTTTCCAAAAGCAAGGGAAATGTTCATCTTAGCTGAGGAGAGGGTGCACTGTAATTATTGCTCCATTACAGTCATTTATGCATTTTCATTGTTTCTTAAATAACTATCCTGTCTTAGCAGCATACAATAAGAAAATGATGGGAAATGGAGATCTGTGTGTATGCGATACTTCCATAAGTTTGATAGAATACTGCTGGGTTTGTCTAAAATTTCAGAGGAAAAGTAGCTGTGGAAGGATATGGCTGTTAATTCATACCATTCTTTATATATTAGACATTAATTACATGTTGCTGAATTGTTGCTTACTGTGGCAGTCTGCACCCTTGTATTCACCCATTGAATGCTATTATAATAATCTTTGTGCAAAGTATGCCTTATGAGGTATCATTTGAAAACTCATAATTTGCTGGTCAGTATTGTCCTGAGTATGTATGTGTAGCCACATTGTATGTAAAGTTATAAGATTCTACTTTAAGGTGTTTGACACGTATTCCAAACCACAGTTCTGCCCAAACAGAAGTTGGCAAACAGGTCTGTCTCAAACAAAATAATATGTGCTCGCCTTAATTTGCACTTAAGTAATAAACAGAGCCATCAAGCAAAAGAGAAGTTCCAATAGATGGGACAACCAGCAGGAGATATCCTCCCCTCTAGAGTTTTTGCCTCCTGAATCTCAGCTGGAAATGTTTTCTAAGAGGGGGATTGAGGCTATAAAAATGAGGGACAAAGACCCCATGCCACCCCTCCTCTTTGTATCTCACTCTCTTCCTTTGACTGCACTAGAAGGAAAAAAGGAAACAGCCATTACCCTAAAGGGGTCCTGGACTAGAGGTCTGGCCAGCAAGACTATTGAGAACAAGTGGTGAGAGAAACTTTGCTTTGAATGTAACATAGTTTAAGTTAGGCATTAGTTGTGTTTTGTCTTTATTTCTCTTGTAACCATTTCTGACTTTTATGCCTCATTACTTGTAATTCAGTTAAAATCTATCTCTTTGCAGTTAATAAACTTGCTTTATTATTTTATCTATTAGTGTGGTTAGGAAACTCCATTTGGGATAACAGGATTTGTGCATATCATTTCTATTAATAAAATGATAGACTTCATTTGAGCTTGTATTGTCCAGGAGAAGGCTGGACTGTACAAGGCATATGTATCTGCAGGAAGTCTGAGATTGGGACTGTGCAGGCATCACCCAGCAGTGTAATTCAGGCTAATGAAAGCCTGGGTGTGCAGGTGCATATAGACATAACTGACAGTGACTTACATGCTAGAGGCTGTTCATGAGTAATCCAGGAGTAGAAGCAACAACATAAAAGCAGTGTAAAGGGAATCCTAGGTTAGAGGGCAGGGATGATACAGCTACTCACTAGTCAAGATTGTAACCTACGTATGTCACACTTACATAGCATTTTTGATAACCATCCATGAAACTATTAAATGCATTAAAGATAACAATAACACACTAAAGTTGAATAGCAGAGTTAAATCCATGCCCCCTCAAAAATAAACAGGCTCAACTAAAATATTGGCCAGAGAGGAACATATTGATTTTATGGAAAAAGTGAAATTTTCAAACTATTTAATAGGATATTTATTATGCATCCTTTCATTATAACGGAATGAGGAAAATAGCCCTGAAAACACTTTATTAGAGTAAGAAGGATTTTTTAAATGAGTGAGTGAGATAGAACTTTTAGTATACATCTATTTATAAACATTGAGAATAACAGGATTCATATAGAGAGAATTATTTCCACAGATGCTATAAGTGTACTTCACACACTGTCATGTACATAACCACACTACAATCAAATCTTTTGTTGCAAGGTTACTCTGCATATTGTTAATAGCATTTGTTTATCTTTTTCTAACAGTATTAGCGCTGGTTCTTAATGAACCTGCTGCTTTTCTTGTATATACATCTGTTTTCATTTGCTGGGTGGCTTATGCCAGATAGATACAAATGCTTATTTACTAAAATACAAATGTAAGTGCAACAGCCTCATAATTTAGCTGAGGTTAATCAGAAAGGCACTGAGGAAGAAATAAAAATGAGAGATAAAATTCTATACGGAGGAACGGAAATCTCATGCCTCAGTATTCCAAGTCATCTGAGCTATCCTACCCCATCCATTAACTGGTGATAGGGAGATCTGGCTCTATTGCTGGGATTGTCAGAGGAATGAAAGCTTGAGTAAATGTCTATTGAAAAGAAATTCTGTTTCCGCCCAAAGTTCTGCTCTAATGGGGGTGTTTATATCCAAAGGAAATTGATAAGGAAGGATCTGCAGAATAGCACGTCAGGTGTTAATGTTAGTATCTGATTCTTTTCCCCCTTCTTTAACTGGAGCAATGATTATTGGTGGAAAAGTATTATAAAAGAAAAGGTGTTGGGGGAGGGTGACTTTGGCAGTACCATTTTTGACTGGAGAATGCATTCCCCATCCAACTGGAATGCTTTGCAAACTTGTGTTGATATTGCCAAAATTTTGTTTTAGAGAGCGGAGGAAAAAATCTGACAGCATCAAAACAATCTGATTTTTTTTTGAATGAAATGTTCCCATCTTTCCTTTTAAAACAACTTCTCATTCCATTTTTTTTTAATTTTGTATTAGATTACATATGATAATATGATTGTAAAATAAAATTGAAATCAACCTTTATTTGGAATTTTCTTTCACAGGGAATTTCCAAATTTCAGGGCTTCATTGTTAATTGTAATACAAACAAATTTTGAAATTTAAAATCCTCCATGATCCTACAGTTTCCAAATGTTGAGGGGAGGGAAGGCTGGTGGTACACCAGTTTTATTTATTTATTTATTTGAAGTCTATTTCCATTGGCCTATTTTCACGTTTGGGCATCGTCTCCATTGTGAAGGCAATTGTGTGACACTGTTGGTTACCTTGCAGGTGCTGGTCTCGTAGCTTAATTTCCACAGCCCAAACTTGTGTTTGGTGCGCTCTCTGATAGGCAAGTTGATTTCCACATTCATTCAAAGTTTCTGTTGGACAGACGATTGCATGATTCTATTGATCATCTTATAGATATTGTTTGCTTAGTTTCCATAGCTTGAGTAGTTGTGTTTTCTTCATTGTTAGCTTATGGCCACCTTTCACACTTGAAGGGATTTCATGTTGATGGCCTTCAGACTGTTCCTTAGCCTTTGCAGATGCTGATTGGTGCTTGTTTGTTTGTTTTTGTCATGCTCTATGTAGTGAACTATAAAGAACATAATATAGTACACTTGCTTACAACTTAAATGTAAGTAGGTAGGTACTTTAACCTCACCTGTCACTCATAGGAAGGAAAGTAGGAGTATTTTCCGTTCTTTTAAAATATACCCTACCTTGTGTCAGGGGCTCTGTGTGTGTCTCCTCTCTGAAGTATCTTTCTTCACCCCTGAATTGGATGGAAGGGATGGATGCCTGGTATCCCCTTTCCCTACCCCCATAGAGCAGACTTTAGGGTGGCAGTGTGCTAGGAAGGAGTAAGAAATCAAGACTGCTTCACTTTCTTCTTATGTCTCCTCCTGCTATCCTTCTTCTTTCTCTTGCCTTGGAGGTAAGTCATTCAGGGTATGTCTACACAGCAATTACACCTGCGGCTGGCCTGTGGCATCTGACTCAGGCTCAGGCCACAGGGCTGTACAATTGTGGTGTATAAACTAAGATGTGCAAGGCTTTAACAAGACAGAACAGGGGAGCATAGGGTCAAACGGTTTCATTTTCATCATATAAGGATACTATATAAATCTAACTGCCAGCTGTCACAATACCCACTGCAGTATATTAACCTGTGACAGTTACCCCAATGAGTTGTTTGTATCTAAATGCCAATTACATATGCTTCCTGCTAAACTTGTTAGTAGATTGGTGTGTAGGATGAATATTCCATTTTGTGAAATAGTTTAAGATTTTGCCATTTATAATTGTTGTGATTAGGAATGAAACTTGTAGATTTAGAAATTCCCTGTGAAAGAAAATTCCACAAAAATGTTTCTTTCAGGTCCATTGAAACATTTCATTTTGACAAAATCAAAATGTTTCATTTCTGTTTCTCCCTATATTTTATATTTTAATATAGAGCACAATACAACATTTTAAATTTAAAGTGAAGTCATTTCAAAATGAAAAATCAAAACATCTGATTCCAAAAAACATTTCAACATCCTTGGAATATTTTACCATTTTTTTTTCCCGAATGAAATTTGGGTAAAAATGAAGCATGAAGCATTTTGACTGCCACAGAAAATGGTTTGTCAAAGCTTTTTCAAACTGTACTTGTTAGCATTGGTGAATGTCATAGAAGTCAAGGTTTGTGAATCCTCTTAAATTATTTTTTGGGTTCACAGAATTAGTGTTAGTTCACAAATTGCTTTTTCCCTTTAAAGTAAAGGCATCTTTTTTTTTAACTCTCCTAAATGTGATTCAGTCTCAAAAAAAAGAAAAAAAAGGATAAAAATTTGTGGCCTGAGGAAAGCCAATGCTGTTTATTAGGGATATATCCTCCCATAGATGCTCTTGCAAAGGTAGGCTGGCAGGTCTGTATAATTCTATAAGTGGATACTGCTGTATTTTTTTTTGGTAATTTTTCTCTCACTCTGTTTATATTTACACTGCAGTTTCAGGGTGTGACGGTCCCTAGTGTAGGTATACCTGAGCTAGGTACCTTGGGCACTGGTAGCAGTGAAACCTCAGCAGCAGGGGTTCAATGAGGGTTGTACAAGACCACCTGAGACAGACAGAATACTTGCCCATGCTGAACTCCATTGGTACCTGATCTAGCTAAATTAAAGCTAGGTCAGGTATGTCTTGAGTACTTGTTGTAATCACACCCATGACTGCAATGTAGTCAGACCTGACGTGTTTTTAAAGCCTACATACTTTGTTCCATTTTCCACCCTATCTTATCATTGGATTTTTTTCTCTCTCTGCTCTTTTTTTTAACAGAATATAAACCAAATTGAAATTTCAGATGCAAGTTTGAGCATGTTTGAAATTTTAGCAAAACAATTAATTCATCCCTCTCAGTTCAGGGCAACTGCACCTGTATTCTCCCTCTGTGGCCCAGCAAGGGCACCTACTCTGTCTTTCAGGTCCACAGATGTTATCTCTCTTAAGTGGAGACCCATGTCCCTCTTTCTTCTGACTGGGGTTTTTCCAGACAGCACACTTCCCTACCTACACTGTGTTATTCCTAGAAGAGACAGGCTGCCCTTGCTGAACCAGCTTGCATTTTCTTTAGAGACATTAACAGGCATAACTGGTACTGTTTTATTAGGTACCACACAGCACTTCCAATGCATGCCTGCTTTATTCTTAAGGGCTTTATGGAGAAAATGTATTAAAACAACAAAAAGAACCTACTAATAAGATAACCAGAGTTATACTCACCCATAACATGGATTCTTTCAGGAGCAGCCCTCAAACCCCCACGCAAGGGGGGATTCCTTGTGGTTACCTGTTTATCACAGTTTCAGCTTAGAGCCAGCACACTCATAACATGTTTAGTCCATCCTTCATACAGTTCAGAGATCTTAGCTCTGAAATTTCAGGAGCAGGTAGTTTGTAGATAATGCGTTTTACTCCCCAGGGCATAGCTTAAAAAATGGAGGATTCATAGTGGGTCATTTGCATTCCCCAGTTACTTCATAGGAAATGTACTTCAC
This sequence comes from Chelonoidis abingdonii, assembly GCF_003597395.2. NCBI lineage: Eukaryota > Metazoa > Chordata > Testudines > Testudinidae > Chelonoidis > Chelonoidis abingdonii. Next base: position 73,529,861 of record NC_133776.1, read on the forward strand.
AGGTATATTTCCAAAATGTCCTTTTAAGTTCCTGATCTCTTCCAGAGATTGCACTAGTTAGTCTCCTAGAGAAGGTACATACTTACAATTCCATGGTGACACCCCCCCGCCCCCAGAGATGTTAAACTTAATTCAATAAAGTTAATTCAAGATATTGTCAGTATGTCATGCCTGTGTAATACTTACCGTCTGTGAGGTTGGGTGCAGAACACAGCAAGGGAAATCTAAGGGGATTTGCCCTCACAAAGCAAACATTCTTCTTTTCCCTGCTTACCATCAAAGGGTTTGTGCTAGATTTGGACACAGACAGATTCTCCAAAGAGATGCAGCTGCTCTGAGCTACTCAAGTGGCATGCAGCAACCATAATCTGGCTGCAAATGCCTAGCAGAGAGAATTCCCTTGTTAGCGAGAAACTCTTTGCTAAGAATAACTGTGCTACATCTGGGTCTGTGCCTCCATCCCTCATGTAGTAGGCATGTCACAAGTGGGCAGGAGAGATGACAGAGCTCCACTGAGGACCTCATGTCATAAGTGCAACTTAAAGCTGCCCAGCAGCATCTCTAATTAACATCTGGGCTGGAGCCAGCTCTCAGGATTGGGCAAATGGAACTCATAGACTTTACAGAACCTCACCCACCCATTCTTGTAATAGATTTCTAACCTCTGGCTGAGTTACTGAAGTCCTTAAATCATGGTTTAAGGACTTCAATTTACAGAGAATCCACCATTTACACTATGTAAAACCTGCAAGTGAACTGTCTTCCTGAGTTTCCCTTCTCCTGCAGACCTCTGCCACAGGAGAGAATCTGACACATAATACTTTTGTCCTACAAAGCGGGGGTCAGATTCTAAATCTCTGAATCCTTCCTGTCCCAACAGATATTGCTTCAGGCACAAACAAGGCTCTACCATTCTTGTCTGTCATGTTGTTTGCTGGAATGATTACCTTGTTAAGTGTTTGTAACTTAACTTTCCCAGGAGGACCAGTGGACTGCTTCTCTTCTGGTCCCTACCCTTTCATTTATCCAGTTTGGGTGTGCCTAACAGGAGTTAAAACTTCTGCTGGTGTAGGTTTCAAGGTCATTGGAACTGTGCAAGTCTTCCCACTGGTTCAAGGCACAGTTTCCAGGGAAAGATTTCAAATTCTGCATCTTCAAAGAACCCACTTGAGTCTCCTCACATATCATCTTTCAAGTTACTAATCTCATTTAAAGTAATTTAAAATGGCCTAAATATTGAAATGTAGAAGTCCTAACTCTCCCCATTATCACAATTCCAACAAGCTTAACTGCAGTAGACAGTTTGATAAGAGCTCGAGATATAGATAGACTTTAAGGCCCCAATCCTGCAAATGCATCCTTATATACTCTAAGAAGAAGAGACAAACACATATGCAGAATAGATCAGCCCAGCCTGCCTCTTAGAGTTAGTTGAAAAACAGGAACAAAAAGTTCACAAGAGCCTTTTATTATTTTAATTTTTTTAACCAGCTCTATTTACTATCCCATCTTACTCACACTGAAGTCAATGTACTTTTTGCTATCAATTCCAATGGGAGCAGGATCTCTCTTGAAACTTTCTTCACAGGGCTATTGTAAAGTTTCATTAGTTAGTGCTTGTTAAGTCAGTTTGAACTTCTGAGACACCAAGTGCCATCTTATGCAAAGTGTTATTATTTTATTTATTATTGTATTCATTATTTATTTGTTAAGGCATTGCATTAAAACAACAAATACCTCTGACTTTACACACTCCTCATCAGGGCTGGCTCCAGCTTTTTTGCCGCCCCAAGTGGTGAAGCAAAAAAAAAAAAAAGAGAGAGAGACAATCGGCGGTGGCGGGTCCTTCGCTCCCTCTCTTCCTCTTTGGCAGCAGCTCTAAGAGGAAGAGAGGGACTGAGAGACCCACCGCCGAATTGCTGCCGAAGACCTGAACGTGCCACCCCTTTCCATTCGCTACCCCAAGCACCTGCTTCCTTCACTGGTGCCTGGAACCGGCCCTGCTCATCATGAAACCAGACTCCTCTTTATGGTTCAAGCTCTCAATGTTCTACTGGGTTCAGTAGAAATTGCAGGTAGCTAAAAATAACTTTTTCTGCTGTACAGTATCTCTTGACTTACTATCGGCACTATCTGTTGCTCACAGTATAGTAGGTTATTGCCACTGAATAGATGACAGCCTGTTGCAACAATTTCAAATATGTTTCATCATTAAAAGAATATGGGCTAAATTCAATAAAAAATCCATCTGGCTTTCACATTACATAGTGCCAATGAACATTTCTTTTTCCAGGGTCTGGCCAGCTTTGTGCAGGTTTGAGCACAGGCCAGAAAGCATTTCTATGGATTTTGGCTCTTAAACAATCTTTTTTATATTGAAATGCTCTCAGACAATAATTCCTCACCTCAATCTCTTTCACGTATTAGCAGTACATAGATAATGATATGACCCAGATCTGAAGCTTATTGCATAGTCTTTCTCTGCATGTTCATTAATCATCTTCCTCCTCTTATTCTGAAACAATTTTTAACTTTGCCTCTGGAGCACAAGGGAAGTCATCTTTGCTCCTTTTACGAAGGACTCAGTGCACATGCACTGTGTTCACCTTAAAGGTTTTGACTAGCTTTTCACAATGCCATCTTTAATCACTTTGAGTAGTTTGTGAAAACAAAAGCATTGTCATCAGACAAAATGTTTTAATTACACTCTAACTAGCCTTCCAAAATACATTCTTTTCACTGTTCTTGAGCCAAAAAGAAGCCCTTTAGTATGAAGTACACACACCAGTTTGATGTCTTACTTTTTAGACAAATTGTTATATTCATTTCCATAACAGGCTAAACAAATGTAATTAAACAAACTGAAGTACTATGAACTATGTAAACAAGCTTAATCTTCTTTCCCTTTTAACTTGAATTTGATCAAGCTCTCTACTGGGGCAATATGCACTTTCCTTAAGATGAGGTCCACAATATGCCTACAGCTAACTAAAGGACAGTTTAGAATCATATGAACACCAGTTAAAAGCACAATCCTAGTTAAAACATAACTATTAACTTCAAACCCCTAATCATAAAATTCCTTTTTTCAGGGGTTAAAGTCAGGGAAAGAGCAGTTACTTGTATATTTTCTGTGCTCTGCTCCTTTGAATTTCAGAGTACTCTCCCTGTGTTCAGACCAGCAGACATCTCTTTCTAGGAGCTCAGTATCTGAGGAGAGGCACACACCATGCTCTCTCAGGGAGGTTTTATTTTGATTTTTTCTCATTCTACTCTTCATTTAACCACAGAAGAAGGTCTTTCTGATTGTAAGTATCTGCTCCCTTTTTGGATTTGGAGAGTCATTTCAATGGGTCTATATGGGTCCCTTTGGAATATTTGCATGATGGCTGGAAATCCTGTGGGAGATGTTCCCCTTGCTGAGTACTCTCTTCTTAATTTGTGTTTTTTACAGAAAAAATACCCAGTGCCTTCAAAAATGGTGTCCTCTGCAGTTTTGTGATATGAAACATTAGCTTCTTGAGGTGTCCATGGCTTTGATGCTTAAACCTGAGGTAGAGGGACTGCCTTGAGAGCCAGTTAGTCACCTGATCCATGGTCTTTCTTAGGAGATTGTCAACAAGGATTCCAGATAGTGCCAATTACAAAGATGGCTTTTGTGATGCGGACATTGAGGTTCTAGGAGGTGGCCCCAAACCATCAACTTATGTTCAATAGGGTACCAAAGAGCCATCCAATTCTACTGTAATCTATTTTGGTTCTTAAACCACGACTCACCATCATAGTATCCAAATAACTACCAGAGTTTGAAAAAAAATACACGCTGACTTGCCATGCAAAATTAGTTTCTTTGCTATTGTCTCCCACTATGGGGAGCAAACTGAATCTTTTTAATGTATTTATTTTCATTGTTTTTCCTCTTTATATAAATGCCAGTAGGTTTTTGCTAATGGTTTATGAGTTGCTTTGTGGCAGAATAAGTTCTGATGAAGTTTGTTTTCCGTCAGGTCCTGGAAGAGTTGAGCTCTGTGACTATTTATGATTATTGCAGTTTCAAATTCTGCAGTCTCAGACCAGCTGCTAAGGAAGTCCGGACTCCTGAGCAAATGAAATAAAGCATTCCATTATCCTGTGGAACAAAACAGTTGAGGGTGAGGGCCAAGTTCATAGAGGGATTTTAAAATAAAGACTAAGACTTGACACTTGGCCTGATGTTCTGCGGGAGTGAATTTAAGTGAGTACAGTACAGAGGTGATATGCTCTCAATAGCCTGTAACAGTATCAGTTGCAGCTTTTTCAGCTTTGATTCTGGCAAGCTGAGGTATATTGTGTTGCAATAAAGTTATCTGAAGATAACAAGGGTATGAATAACCCATGCTATGTAGTCATCAGTTGGAGCACATTTGCCTAGCTAGCTACAGATGGTAAAAAGTGATTTTTTAAGATCAGTACTATGTGACAGGTCAACATCAGCAAGAAATCTCAAACTACAAGACTGCAGATTCTGTTATTTGGGTCAGATGTCCTTGACTGGAGCAAGAATTGTAGGAAAGTCAAGGTCTTCAGAGTGTTTCCCTCTGACCACTAGTATTATGCATGTCTTTCTTGGCTTTACCTGCCAGATACTGAGCTAGTTGGTAGCATTCCGTATGATGTGAATGATAACTGGAACTGAATGTTATCTCCATAAGGTTGGGATTGGAGTCCATGGAGTGTCAAATTTCTGCCAGCAGCTACATATAGACTTTGCATAGGATAGTTGTAGATTCAAAGGTGAATACACTGGTGGCAGAGAAGCAGTTGCCAGTCATCAGAATCTGAAAGGACTATTATCATTTCAGAGCTTTTCCTATGACTCCCATTTCAGCTCATCATGCTGAATGCAGCGGAGAGGCCTAAGAATATGAGTGAGGTGGTATGCTCCTAGTCCATGAAAGGAGATCATTCACCAGTGCCATTCCTATTCCACATTATGGCCTAAACTATGATTTGAGATGGATCTAGAATATTGGCTATGGAAAGAAGTACTTGGTGATGGTGCTTAGCTATTTTCTTAGCCTGCATATGAAAGGGAGAATTAACTCTATGTGATGGTTTACACATCCAGTTGCATCTAGCAAATGTTGAGGCTTTTTTTTTGAGGGGGGGCGGAATTGGCTGTATTAAAGTGTGCAAGGAAAAGAAGTTCTATCTTTGAATGAGGTGCTAATAGTCTCTGTCAGGAGTCTTGAACTTGTTCATGATGGCAACACAATTTTTGTCACTTCCAACTTAGGCTGAATTCATACTGCTGACCTAGAAGGGAAGGCTTTATGGCCAGCTATCTGTCCCTTTAACCATCTTGTCCATTTGAGATAACTTAATTTTTATCACACTTTTAAAAAGATGGGAATTGGTAAATGAATAGCTACTGAGGATCAATTTTTCTTCTGAGACTATGACTAAGATATACTCAGAGCTAGATGTAGGAATGAATTTCATGCCTGCCTTCCAATTTTCTGAAAACTATTGCACTTCCCTGGTTGAGGTGGATTAGTGCAAATTAAATTTCAAGGCAGCACACCTGAGGCCATGAATCCACCATCAGGCTCTAAGTTATTCAGTTAATCATGCTAAAATATCATACTCTTTCTATAATGCATAAATAGTGCATATTGGGATGAAAGGAGATATGCCAGACATACGAAATTTGATGTCAAGCAAGACAAAAATTCGGAAAATTGTTGCAAGACTGTTCTGTTGAAAGACTGCTTTTGCTGGTTGATATACTTCAGTCCAAGCACCTAGAATAATCTCTCTCTCTTCCTCTAATCATACATTATTATTCCTTGATGTCCATGATGACGTTGTTTATGTACCGATATTCTGTATTGCATAGAATGAAATTCTACCTTAAATACTGCGGAAAAGCAGGCACTACCTTAAGTCTGCAAGTTCCATAGAAAATATATTAATGAAGAAATTTGTTGTTGACATGCATGTGATGTGTACTTACATTAAATAAATTTAAATTAAATTAATTTAAATTAAAATAGAGAAAGATGCTCACTCTATTATGAATTCACCACTTTAAAAAAAAAAAAAGAATAACAGGAAGTTTTTCATGTACCATATTCTGGGTAATAATGTGGGGGAAGGAGGACTCCATTTTTCTAAAACTAAACTGGCACTTTATTAGCAGAACTATTTACAGAGACACTGCCACTGGAGCTAGCATTTCAGCAATGTGCATAAAGACTTGCCTCCTAGGGAATCCTCCACATTTTTCTTTCCTGAAACCTGTGATCATCCTTTAAAGTTCCACACTAAAAAAATCTTTGTTTAGAGAGAGAGAGTAGGGAAATGACAGCATTAAGACATAGGTTCTGGTTTCAGAGTTGCGTGCACCTTGGGTAATCATTTACAACAATGTAAAATAGGCATAAGGTGCTGTCTTCTCATTTGTTAACGTATATTATGCCCCTTTTTCCGGTGTAAATGATTGCACAAGGTACAGGGCAATGGAAAGTCAGACTAACAATTTTCTAACATCAGGAAGATCTGAAACCAGTCTCCTTTTTACTTTAATCTATTCTCTAGACTCCAAGCATTTCTTCAAATACAATACAACTTTGGAAACATTTATGAGAATATAAGAAAAAAGAATTCTTATGCCAGGATCGTTTCTTGGCAACTTTGATATGTTTGTTGTAGTTAATTCTAATGTATTTCCTGATAGTTAAGTGTGCTTATTTTCTTAAAAACAAAACCCTCCACTCATTGTTTATTTAGATTTTCTCTTTCCATTTCTGTTTAAAGTGAAGAATAGTTTCAACATACCATTTAAACTAAAAAAGAAAGCAGACCCTATAAATCTCTTTTTTGCATTTGATCTTCTAATTTATATGGAAACAAACTCACTTTTCAATCACCCGCTGATTGTAATTCTTCTGAAAGTTTCAATGTAACCCAAAAATCAATATTAACAGATGTTGTTTGCTTAAGTCTGAAAGTGTTCCAGAAAAATGCTTGTCAAATGCATCCCATCTTTGGTTTCATAAAGTTTCAGATTCACAGAATCACTATCAGCAGCTGTTCGCTACTTTTTTTTATTTTATTTTCCTCAAGGCATTTCAAAAGTGCTTCCTCCAGCATAATTTTGAAAGAAAATTGAAACCAAGTGTATGACAGCTATCATTGTTGCCAGAGAATATGGGCTTGTCAACTTCTTGAGAATTACATTGTCTTCATCTAATATTATCAGAGACCAATAATTAAAAAGAAAAAGACAGTTTTAATTAGTTCATGATGAATGATTGTCTAAATTGATATGGTGTGGGCCACATGTGTTAGATGTCTATATTAGTGCTTAATTAGCATTTCTGTATACTGTGAAAATATCAATGCAGAAGGTGAATATTACAAATTTAATGAGGGGAAGGAAAAGGAGAAAAATATCACCTTGAAAGATGAAATATATGTGAATAGGATTCCTGTGTATGATCCCTTTTGTAAATCTGCTAAAAAGATCATAGTAGATACATACAAAGGCGCACATGAGAGCATGTTGTGCATGTGTGCGCATACACACACATACTTGCAGCCACTTCTGGGTTAAACAACATTGGGGTTTGAATATAATTTTTGACCAAGATCTTATTCTTATTCTTATTTTCAAAAAATAAAATAAAGTGCCAAGGAATTGGTAGTAAGCACATAGATCTCAAAATACTCAGCTTTAAAGATTTCATCAACAAATTTCCCATTACACACACACACAGACCAAACTGCATGGAGCTACATATCGACCTTGGAGCTAGGAGTTCCACCTCAGATGACCTTGCTCTCTTTTTGGAGCATCAAAATCTAATTGATATCACTGGGAATTCCATGTATGTCTTGAAGCTGTCATACATCTCAAAGCAAATGTCTGCAACCTAAACAATTTTTTAGCAGTGTTACATCCATAATTATTGCAATTCTACCAATTTAAAGTGTGTGTGTCTGTGTAGGTAACAATGTGGGAAAAGCTCATTGTTTCAGAATTGTTTCTGATACTCTGCAAAGCCCAGTTTTAATAGAAGCACTTACTGGATATGCTCCTATAAATAAGCTACAAGGAAGTCCTTTTAATATGAAAGTTGATGAGCAGTAATTAGAGAATGTATATATGTTTAGTAGATAAATTACAAAGCCTGCACAGTATTACTGTGCATGTGTGTGTTGGAAGAACTGATAAGTATTTTGCTAAAGGTATCTGCTTCCTCTTTATATTTTAATCTCCCTATTTGCATGTGTAAAGTAGGCCTCCTTTTTTCAATCAGATAAACAGCAATGATTTTCATTTCAGAATTAGTACAAAATAAAGTAAAAGGTCCAATAAATTGCAAAAGGATAAAATCTGCAGATGGTCTTTCTGTGATACAGGTATATGCTTCATTTTTTATGCATTTTCTTCATATTATATTATTTCAATGTGAACAGCAGTTGAAAAAGAAAAACATGCCTTCTCTGCTGGTGTATATTATTGACTTCAGTGGAGTTAAACCAAGAGAGAATTTGGTCTTTAGTTCTATTTGTTTTAACAAAATTATGGTAGTTACTGTGCCTATTTGTATTATATTTGATTTAACACTCATTAGAAGGGAGCCAGTTTGTAGAAATTACATGAGTTCGTTTTGTTGCATGGAAGTAATGAGAGAATTTATAGATTGACATTAGCTGATCTTCTTTAGTGCGATCACACCTGGGAAAGCTTCAAGAGGGTTTCTGGTTCTAGTGCATCATGAGTGTAAAAATCTCCAGAGAAGATCATTATAAACTCATACAACCCTCCAGCAGTGTCTTTCCACAGGCCATAAAATACTGAAGCTATTTTTTTTCTGACTTTTTGATAATAACAGATTTTGATCAGCAGATTTGGCCAAATGCCTTTATAGAATATCAGGTAGCTATTTTAGATCTGTGAAACTTTAATATGTTACCATAATATGTTCTGTATAGATACAATCATGCAGCCTGGTTTTTAACAGCATGTGTTAAACATGGAGCCTGGGAAAAACTGAACAGAAGGCAAATTTTCATTCTGAATTTTGAAATCACTTGTTTTTCATCACTTACGTTATAGCTTAAATGTTACTGCACCACTGTATTTTATTTATATTGTTTCTTGTAAGATAGACTGAAAGGGAGAAAAAGGTAAAACATTTGCAAATTTCCTTGAAATCTAAATGAACATTGGATTATTAACTATGCAATGTACATCTGTGTTTAGGGAGCTTCTGGAAGATGAATTATTGACTTAATCTTGTAAATATACAGCATGCACATGAACCATAACATCTATGAGAATCCCTTGGGTAAATCCATACTTGAGGGATTTTAAAAGAAATATTAATAGCCTAGGGCAGACTGTTTTCTTTTTGGTGTATGCACAATGTGCCTCAGCTGGCACGTGGCCATGATTCCTCACCAAATTTGGTCTGCTGGTTGGATCATTATCTTCCCCAGCTGGTGCTGGATATTGACAAGAAGCATGATATGAACTGATCCAAGCCCACCAGGGCAGATTGTTCTATCTCATAATAAAACCCCTCACAGAATGTCCCTCTCTGCTCTTCTTTCCGGAGTAGGTAAATAGGAGGGATTTGTCCCTTCTCTTCCCCCACAAAAAGAAGGGTACCATCTTGACATCCACTATAGTAGGTCAGGACTATCCATCAGAAAGGACTATCCATCTGTCCATGCTATAAACCTCTTTGGTTCTTGTCAGCTCCTTGATAGCGTGATGTCACTGAAGTTACATTGGCAGACCCTTCCACAAGGGGTTCCACTGAACAGAAGGGAGCAATGGAAAAGTGATCTAGCCTGGCACTTCTGTCTTCTCAGCAATGTTCCTGCTGGGCTCTGGATAGAGGGGAGCAAAAGGTGTCTCTTCAGCTCTTCTGTCCTACCATCCCCCGTCTCATCTTTACTATCTATCAGGTAAATCAGTATAGTGTCACATAAATAAATGAAATCCATATGACTTCATTGGAGCTTATCTATATCATTCTGTGCTCAAAATTGATACTAAATAACAAATGTTTCTTTGTCTTTCCTTGTATACCTAGCTCAAATACTGTGAGATACATTTAAAAGAAACCATTAAAAATGAAGCAATTGTATCTAATTCTATGATATATCATGTGCCATCGGTTACTCTTTATTTCAGGGACATTGTTTAGGGAACAACAAAAATAAATATTGTTTGTTACTGAATTGGTATATTATTAGCAAATCAAGGATAATGTAACAGGCTGGCAATGTATGACTAAACACCTATTAGTGGGTGTTGAATCGATGGAAAATATTGTCTAGATTCTGTTGACTCAATGAGACCAGTGGCTGTTTATTTCACCCAGATATAAGAAATGTATGAGCAGTTTTCTGGAGGAGAGCATAGAGGATGTGAGCTGAAGAGTCTAGCAGGAGGAATACTAGGAATAGCCAACATGTGAGGAAATTTTAAATTGAACTTTATTTTGGTTACTGTCCATTACTATGTTAAAAACAAAGAAATCCCAGGAAGGAGATAAGTTTATCTTATCACATATACTGATTTTTGCATAGAAATTTAAAAATATATTCCTATTTGTTTATTACTTTACACATTTTTTTTCTCTCTCTCCCTCTCCCCAATCTTAAATTTAGCAAGAATTCTCATCTGGCTCTAAACTCTGCAGCATGGGTCCATTTTTTAAATAAATAGGAATAAATTAATTATACCAGCTGCTGGTGGTTACTATAACTGCCAATAAGAGAGGATAAGGAATAGGTGAATGAAGTGTTGACTAAAATGAGAGGAGAAGGTTTAAAATTAGCAAACAAGATGAATATTATCAGATCTAAACTAATTTCTAACCAGATTTATCAAGGGCATAGCTGTTCAAAGCAACATAAGAGGGAAAGTCAAGGAATATTTACTTGTTAGGGGAAAATAGAGCAAGAATTTAACTTAAAGTAATATAGCAGGAATGCATGATTTTTTGTGGGTTATGAAATAATCAGGAGCAAAAGTCCTCTATATTGGAATAAATAAAACATTCAATAAATATATCAATTCTGTGACCAGTAGCAGAGACCAGCAGAGAAGGAGCTATGTTCAGAATTTGAGTGGTAAAAGGGATAGCAATTGAAGCCCCAGATTGTATGTAATGTAGATCGTTTCAGGGCTGTAAACCCATGAAGAGATGAATTGGGATAGAACATGCAAATACTTATAATAGGCAATATGCCATCTTATAGCTAGTGAGCTGGCTGCAGTATTGCTAATCATGAGCATCCAAAACAAACGTGATTCAGGGCTGCAAAAATCATAAGATTGGCCTATGAAGCATACATATATATACACACACACGCGCGCCTTGTTTTTTGGAGCCTTTAGAGGGTCACATTTTCAAGGTTTTTTTTTTTTCTCTGCAACCACAAGGGCTAGAAAATTACTTAAAAAAAATAAAAAACTGATATTATTTCACAGTAACTTGACTCCAGGAGCTAGGGCTTTAAAAACACACATTAAGTATTCACAATAAAATCAAAGAAGTTGGCAAGATTTGTATACGTACTGTGGCATAATGCAGTTCAACAGGACCACTCAGAGTGATAGGCATTATGCCTGTTAGGAAGTGTTGGCAAGATGGGTCACTAAAATGAGAAGTAAATTCAGTCCACAGTTGAAGAGATGGTAGGTGAGCTGGAACATCGTGACTGACAGGTTAGGACCCTATTAAAAGCAGAGCCATAGAGTGTAATACAGAGAGTCCACAACAATGATATGCTGAGAGAAATGTATATATTTCATAAGTCTGACATTACTGTAAAAAAAGAAAAAAGGCATTGAAAATACTAAGGACAATTAATGCTGGAAAACAGAAGGTTGAACTTAGACCTCTTTCTAAAACACATGCCCTAGACACTGAGGAAATAAGAAAGAGGAAGATGCGTTTTTTTTTAAGAATATTTAAAAAATACACCTTTGCCACTGTATGAAGTTCAAAAATAACCAGGATTCACAGAAGATGGATTAAGTAAACAGCAGTTTCTCAAAGAGGATAGTAGAAACAAAGATTTAGCCTTTGAAAGTAGCAGAGAAACCTGTGGCACCTTATAGACTAACAGACGTTTTGGATCATGAGCTTTCGTGGCTGAATACCCACTTCATCAGATGAATGTAGTGGAAATTTCCAGGGGCAGATATATATATGCTAGCAAGCAAGCTAGAGATAACGAGTTTAGTTCAATCAGGGAGGATGAGGCCCTGTTCTAGCAGTTGAGGTGTGAAAACCAAGGGAGGAGAAACTGGTTCTGTAGTTGACAAGCCACTCACAGTCTTTGTTCAACCCTGAGCTGATGGTGTCAAAATTGCAATGAAAGTGATATTGTAGAAGTGAGGTATTTGTTCAGGTGTGTGCTGTACCAGGCCGTATTGTTTTCTAATACTGACACAATTTGGCTTGCAAAATGGCTTACAAACTGTGTCTGTTAAACTGCTAGATTCTTATCTGATGTCCGATTTCTATTGGTAACTGGCACATTCCAAACTTTTTTATACTAGAAAAAAGACAACATTTGTTATCAATGGTGCTGCTGAACTGGTGCTAAGCAAGGTATAGTTGCAAGCATAGACAAGGACAAAGGGTGGGAGCTATAAAAGACATTTAGGTACTGCAGTGATGAGCATCATGATGCTTAACTTTTAGGCACCTAGGAAATGACAAGAACAACGCTGAGATCCACAAAAGACAAAGCAGGGAGAGAAGCACCCAATAATGTGATCTACAAAAGCCAGCATGCTAGGCATAGAGTTGCCTAAGCTAGCCAATGGAAGATGGAGACAGGAGGGGTGTGTGCCAAGTCCTACTACTCTTTTGGAAATAGGTGCCATGTCAACTTCATAATCAAGCACTGGGAACCTGGTACTTGGATGAGGTGCCTAAGCTACCTTTGGATGGAAAGAGTTAGGCACCTGTCTCACTCTGCACAAAATGGCCACTGGAGGAAGAAGAGATGGTGCCCATCTTATAACTTTTAGCCTAGTGGTTTGAGCACTTATCTGGGATGTGGGCAACCCATGTTCAATTCCTGTCCCTTCACCTCCTGCAGAGCAGAAGAAACGATTTGAACAGAAGTCTTGCACTACTCAGGCTAGTGCTGTAATCACTGAGCTATGGGATATTCTGATACAGGGCTCATCAGCGTCTCCCCTTGAGGCTATTGCATTGTAAATAAATAGTGAGAGAGTGGTTGTAGCCCCCACACCAAAATATCCCATAATTCAGTGTTTAAAGCAGTCTCCTGGGAGGTGGGACACCGCTGTTCAAACCCTTTCTTCCCTTCTGGTGTGTGGCGGGGAGAGAACTGAACATGGGTCCTGTAAAGGTGCATGGCCGGGGTTCAACCCTCCCTGGGGAGGAGGGGAGCCACCCCGGCCTCGATACGTCGTCTGAGGCAACCTCTGTCTTCAGGGCTGAGCGCCGCTGCACAGTCGCTTGGGCTCTGGCCTTCTGCTATAGGGCGGGGCAATGAGTACAAAGTTATAGAGGCTCAGGCCCTCGTGGCTCAGGGTTGAGCAGTCAACAGTCCAGGCGACTCGGGCCCTTTAGGCAGGACTGAGCAGTGGCACAGTTAAAGGGGGCCCAGCCCTGGGTTCGGGCTGGGCACCAAACACACAGTTACAATAGCTCAGTCCCTCATGGCTCAGGGTTGAGCAGTTACCAGTAGACTAAATGGCCTCCTTAGGCTGGGGAGAGGGGGATTCTGCCACCCGGGTACAGGTGGCAGGGGGAATGCAGGCCCACCCACTCCACTGCGTTCCAGCCCGGGGTCCCTAGTAGCGGCTATCACCGCTGATGGTCAGTGGGGTCCTGACCGCAACACACTGACATGGGTTCAGGTATATTTGCAGCCAGACTGGGGTCAGCTCCCCCCGGGCTACTTCCAATCTCCCCCTCTGGGTTTACCTGACTTGTGGCGTCAACCCCTGGGAAGTCTAGTAGCATTGGCTCCTCCCGCCAGGGCTGGGCGGTAGGTCCGGCAGCACCTCTGGGAATTTCGGCCAGGCCTGTTCCGGGGGTTCCTCGGGGTAGCAGCAGGGACAGGGCGGCTCCGGCAACTCCTTGTCGTAGCAGGCGCAGGGAAGCTCTGGCAGCTCCTCGTCGTAGCAGGCGTGGGGAAGCTCAGGCCAGTCAGGGCACCGGCCCTGGGCCTTAGCAGTGTCCCAGTCACGAGCACCCTCTGGCAGGTCTGCTCCTGACGGCGGCTGGGGTCCAACTGAGTGCTGACAGCCGACTTTTATACTTCCGGGTCGCCTCCTAACCCTCTGAGGGGTGGGCTCACTGCTCTGTGGCCCCGCCCCCTTAGGTACCTGACAGGGCTCAACCCTCCCTGGGGAGGAGGGGAGCCACACCGCCTCGCTACAGGTCCCCACATCCCAGGTAATTGCTCTTAGTGTCAATTAAACAGTTCAATGCCTATCTTTCCCTGGTTCATTAATAGCTTTAGGCCAGCGATCGGCAACCTTTGGCATCTGGCTCACCAGGGTAAGCCCCCGGCAGGCTGGGCCGGTTTGTTTACCTGCTGCATCCACAGATTTGGCTGATTGCGGCTCCCACTGGCTGCAGTTCACTGCTCCAGGCTAATGGGGGCAGCAGGAAGTGGCAGCCAGCACATCCCTTGGATTACAGTGAAGCCAAATCTGGGGTTTAAGCACCTAAATCTGGGGTTTAGGTTCCCAATTCCTCTCATGGATCCTACCCAAATTGTGTAGATAAGCCATAAGAGCTTGTATGGGGATGCAGGGCTGTTCTGTTGAGTCACTCTAGGACCAAGTGCAAAGTTCCTGCATTAATATTTAGGGTAATTAGTGCTGAGTGATATCCACAGATGGGACCTCTCAGATCCTATGAGAATAGAAGCAGAGGGAAGTGGGGGGAAGTTTTGTTTTTGGTTAGAGGAGTTTGGGGGGAATCTGAAGTCCTGCAGGGAAAAAAAATCCTAGAAATAGTTAAGTTCAGGAATGAAGCTTATACTGTTTATTAAGTTAACAGTACAGCCACAGCCTAGGTAAGGGGCTATATCTGAATATTAACTAGAGGTGTATGTGTTCTGTTGAGGAGAGGATAGAGGTTTATTATTTTTTTTGTTTTGTGGTATGTCTAGGGTTCCAGTCATGGACTGAGATTCCATCGTGCTAGGTGCTGTACAAATTACAGTAGAACCTCAGACTTACGAACATCTGAGAAATGGAGGCTGGTCGTAACTCTGAAATGTTCGTAACTCTGAACAGAACATTACGAGTGTTTTTTTTCAAAAGTTTACTGCTGAATATTGACTTAATACAGCTTTGAAACTTGTAACCATCTTTTAACCATCTTAATTTAAATGAAACAAGCACAGAAACAGTTTCCTTGCATTGCCAAATCTTTTTTTAAACTTTCCTTTTATTTTTTTAGTAGTTTACATTTAACCAAGTACTGTACTGTATTTAATTTTTTTGGTCTCGGCTGCTACCTGATTGCGTACTTCTGGTTCTAAATGAGATGTGTGATTGACTGATCAGTTCATAATTCTGGTCTTCGTAACTCGGATGTTCTATTGTAAGAACAAAAAAATGGTCCATGCCCCAAAGCACTTACAATCTAAGTATAAGAGAGGTGCCAACAAGTGGATGCAGACTAGCAGATGAGGAGCACAAGGAAACAATGAGACAATATTCACATTACTGTGAAATTATATATGGAAACGTATTCTTTTAGAAAAGCTGATTCCTCTTTCAGTGATTTATATACTATAATGTCACTCTGTTTTCAATATGCTTTCATATGCATTAACAAATATGTTGAGGGTATGCGTTTGGGGTGGGGGGGTCTTGCTTTATTATTTGATTCAGTCAAAAATGTGAGTTTTCTATGTCCACAAGCTAATACACATATCCTGAGCAGAGAGAGGCTGAAAATTCAGAGCACACCCATAGTACCCTCAGCTCCTGTTTCATTCTATTTTTCTTCATCATTTTCTGGGCTTTTGAAAAGGAAAATCATTTGGAGGCATTCTGTACTCTAGGGAATTCTAGCTATATTTTTACCTGTGTGTAACTGAGAAACCATAATTTTCTTTCATTTGTGAAATGTAGACATTTTGCATAACTGCTAGAGTATGGGAGCATCATATTTTCTGAATGATGTCACTGCAGCTTTGCCCACAGATTTCCAGTCAATAGTTTGCTGTGGTTGTCAGCCTCAAATCATTTATTTAAAAAAACTGGCCTATCCATCTTAACTACAGCTGTCAAAATGACATTTAAAAATCCTCACTTAATAAAGCAGATTTTAACATTTTCAGGACACTTAATAAAACCCAAACACATACTGGTGAGTGACCGCACACTTAAACTGTGATTTATTACAGTCTTCCAAGTAGCCTTCTCACTTGAAATTGCATCTCCCTCACTCTCAGCTGCTGCTGCTGCTGCTGAAACTGTGTGGACGGGGTACGTAAATTGAAGGCAAGCTTCTTCTTTAGCATTTCTTCCTTGCCAAATGACTCACAGATAGAAAATCACTGAGCTTGCCAAAATTTATCATACTGTGTCTCCAAAAGTGAAAACGGGTTTTTCATAAAGCAAAGCAAATGTTGTGTTTTGCCACAGATAATATTTTGAAAGTTGGTACAAGGTATCTTTGTAGCTCAGAAATGTTTTTGCAAACTGATTGCATACTTCAAAGTATCAAACCTTCCGAGACCTTCTTAAAACTAATTAATCAACTTTGCAAAATGCATATCCTCCTTTCAAGTAGAACCCACAATTCTTCCACCTTGGGGAATCATTTTCTTGATTTCCTAGCATGTTCCCTATCTAATTATTGTACCTCTAAATAGGATATTTGTTATTACATGACTTGATTAATTGGATATGTTATTTCTATATCAAGTGAGAAATCATCAAAGGATTGATGATGAGCTTATGAAATCAGTAAGGCAAAATGCAATTACTTCCCAATTAAAAATCCATTTGACATATTTGAGAGATTAATAAACAACTTGGATTTGTTACTAACACAAATAATTATTTTAAAAAAAATTCAGTAATCAATATTTATATTTAATACACTGCATCTGATGAAAGCATGGGATGAGATAATGTATAATCTTGATCACATTATATTATAGATTTAAAATATATACATTTTTATTAATGATTAAATCATCATTTTTTGTGTAGATTGGAGAGTGATGTATTCATTTTCCCCACTGTTTAATTACGTCTCCTGATTCAAGTTAGGGCACTATGGGTCAGGTTTTCAAAGGTATTTAGGTATGGATGAGCAGCTAGTGAGATTCTCAAAAGTGCCTGAACAGATGGAACTTAGGGCCCAGATCCTAAAAGATATTTCAGTTCCTAAGGCTACACTGGCGCTTTACTGTGCTGCAACTTTCTTGCTCAGGGGTGTGAAAAAAAACCCCCTGAGCGCAGCAAGTTACAGCGCTGTAAAGCATCAGTGTAAACCGTGCCTCAGCACTGGGCTCCCAGCGCTGTAAACTAATCCCCTGGGGGAGGTCGAGTACCTGCAGTGCTGGGAGAGCTCTCTCCTAGCGCTGGCGCTGTGATCACACTCGCACTTCAAAACGCTGCTGCGGGAGCGGTCCCGCTGCAGTGCTTTGGAGTTTCGAGTGTAGCCAAGCCCCCAGTCACATTAGGCCCAGGTGCCTAATATACTTAGGTACATCTGAAAATCTTCCTAGCCACCTATTTGCATTTTTGGTTGCAAAACACATTCTGAAAATCTACCCCTTGAGGTATTAAGAAAAAGGCTTTTAATTAAAGAAAAGAAAGGTAAAAGAAAAGCCTCTGGGAGAGATTAGCATATCAGCTACTGTCACAGACAACAGATTCCAAACACAGAGGAAGTTCCCCTGGGCAAAAATCTTAATACACACAAGAATACCCAAATTTGATAATTCCCTTAATGGTACCAAGACAAGTACAAAAGAAAATTAAACCTATTTATCCCTTTCTAAAACTTATTACTCTGATAAGAGGCTGGTTCCTTGATCTTGTTCACTCCGGCTGAAATTGACACTGACTAAACAAAGGAAACTTCCCTCCTTCCTTTTGAAACATCTTGTTCCCCCATTGGTTCCTCTGGTCAGATGTTAGCTAGGCTAAGTGAACTTCTTAACCCTTTACAGGTAAAAGAGCTATTAACCCTTAACTATCTGTATATGACATGTCCCCCAAATCTCAGACAGTGTTGAACCACACTGGCGGTGATTTCCTCCCAAAACTTTAGAATAAACAGATTAATAAAACACATGCACCTTAAATATACTACTAATTATGTAAAACTACAAGATCTTTTACATTTTAAGGACAATTTACCAGTTAACTCTGGGAAACTTTCACGGGAGAGTGCATCAGCTACTTTGTTAGAAGCTCCTGAAATGTGTTGAATTTCAAAATCAAAATCTTGGAGAGCTAAACTCCATCGAATAAGTTTTTTGTTGTTTCCCTTGGCAGTATGAAGCCACTTTAGAGCAGCATGGTCGATTTGTAGCTGGAAAGGCCATCCCCAAATGTATGCGCGTAGCTTTTCCAGGGCATACACAATGGCGTAGCATTCTTTTTCACTGATTGACCTGTGGCTTTCCCTCTCAGACAGTTTCTTGCGGAGAAACCTGACAGGATGGAATTCTTGATCCAGTCCTTCCTGCATTAAAACTGCTCCTACACCACGCTCAGATGCATCTGTAGTTACTAAGAATGGTTTGTCAAAGTCTGGGGCCCTTAGCTCAGGGTCAGACATGAATGATGCCTTAAGCTGGTTAAAGGCCTTCTGACCTTCTCATCGGTCCACTTAACTGCATTTGGCTGTGTCTTTCTGGTCAGGTCTGTCAGTGGGGCAGCGATTTGGCTGTAGTGTGGTACAAATCGCCTGTAATATCCGGCCAAGCCTAAGAATGATTGGACCTGTTTTTTTGACTTGGGGATAGGCCACTTTTGGATTAGCATCCACTTTGACTGTAGGGGATGTTATAGTCCTTCGCCCATCTTTTGGCCTATTTGCACTTTTTAGTCTCTACACAGTTAGTTCTGCTGCCTTGATGCACTCGAAGCATTTTTCGGTGTTCTCCCTGATCAGAATAAAAATGGCCAATCATCGATGGTAGGCACGTGCCATATTCTCTCCCAATCCTGTAGGAGACCATCTACAAAGTCTTGGACGAGGGCAGATGCATTTCGCAGCCCGAAGGTAGCACATTAAATTCAATATTACCCCTGATATGGTGATGGTAGGCTGACCTTTTCCTTGGTGGTTCATCTAGCGGTACTTGCCAGTACCCTTGGTTAAGTCTAATGTAGAGATGAACTGGGCACGGTCCCAATTCTCCATAGCTCATCCGTGTCGCGCTGGCATTGGTAGTTGTCGGGACGAGTTTACAGCATTTAGTTACGTAGTCCACGCAAAAGAGTATTTTTCCCCGATTCTGATTTAACTAAGAACCATGAGAGTGCCATGCACTGGTAAGGGCGGATTATACCGTCTGTAGCATGTTTTGGATCTCCGTCTATAGCAGCTTGGCATGAGAGAACACCCTATAGAGTGGGGTTTTAATTGGGATGTGAGCATTACATGTGTTCACTGGTGAGTACTATGCCCGTTCGGTCCATTCCTGGGGTGGCTGAGACATTGGTGCTAACTAGTAGACAGCTCCTTGATCGTGCTGTTCTGCTGCAGACATCCATTAGGTCTCGGAGAGGTTCCCTCTTCCATGCCACCGTCACTTTTCTCTGTCGTTAGTAGAACCTTCAGGTCACTCCGGCGTCATTTTTCCCTGGCTGTAAACTGGGAAACCTTTAATTCTCTGAATAAATAAGGGCTTGAGAGAATAACATGTGTACGCTTAGGCTTTATGTTGGGTGGGATGCTATGAGATAGGGTAACAGCTCCTAGGCCGCTCCTGGACGGTTTGAATGGTCCTTTCATGATGCTCATTTTTTGGCCTGAGCGCCTCAGCCATGACTGGTTCCTACTTTGCGGATCGTTCTTGGGCAATGTTATCTTATGCCAGGCCTTTGTCTTTCCTTGGCATGTGTCTAAGATGGTTAAGGGTAATGTCTCTTTTTCCTATAAAGGGTAATTACTGCAGTAAATTTGAAACACCAGGACCAGTAGGATCAATCACGGAGACAAGATCTTTCAAATCGGCAGTAGAGGGAAGCCTTTTTTTGTGCTTTTCTGGATTTTTTGTTTGTTCTTCTCTGGGTTCGGATGGGACCAGCATGTAAGCAGATATCTCGAGTTTTCTGAAACAGCCTTTTCTGTTCAATTTTAGTAGAGTACCAGTTAGAAGGTAGTTTTAGTCTTTTAGTTGTTTTCTTATTTCGCATGTGTATTTTGCTGGAAGGAGCATCTCTGTTGCTGCAATTGTATTGTGCTGGGGGAGGATTCTCTCTATGTGTTATAGCTGAAAGCCTGTAACATTTTCCATCTTGATTTTACAGAGACAATTTTACTTTTTCTTTCTTTTATTTAAAGTTTTCCTTTTTAAGAACTGATTGTTTTTTTATTCTTTGTGTGAGACCCAAGAAGGAGGAGTCATGCACCACCAGGGAATTTGTGGAAGAAAGAAAAGCCTGATTTTTCTCTGTGTTAGGATTACTGTCTCTCTCTCAGAAGAGAGTCTGGGAGGGGGAGAGAAGGTCGGACGGGAAGGTGGAATTTCTCTGTTTTAGATTCAAGGAGTTGAATCACAAGGATCTTCCCAGTGTTTACCCAGGGAGGGGAAAATTGAGAGGAAGAAAGGAGGTGGAATGGTTTTATTTCCTTTGTTTGAGTCCAGGAGTTTGGGTCTTGAGGGTCCCCGGGATGGTTGGGGGCAGAACAGTGCCCCAAACACTATATTTTTGTCGAGTGTCAGCTCTTACTTTCTAGCTAGTAATTAAGTTAGGGGTTTCATGCAGGTTACCCCATCTTTTGGATGCTAAGGTTTCAGTGGTGGGGTTTGTCATCTTGACTGCATCTTTAGGTTTCTTTAGCGAGCTAAAGAGTGTCAGAGGGTGCTTTGTAGATTGCTTACAAAGTCATAGAATGTTAGTCCTTGGAGTAGGTGTAAACCTTTACATTGCATGCTTCACCAACTTTAATGGACCCCTTACACCTCGTGACCATACACAAGTTCAAATGGTGAAATCCTAACTGGGATGTGGTACAGCCCTGTAGGCAAAAGCAACTGCTGCAACACTAATGGGTCCCAATCATTGGATGTCATTTACGAATTTACATATCATGGCCCCCAAAGTTCCATTAACCCTTTCCACCAGGCCATTGGTTTGATGATGGTAAGGGGAGGAAACCAAGTGATTCACCCCATGAGCTTCCCACAGGCTTTTCATGGTCCCTGCCAGGAAATTAGTTCCCGCATCGGTAAGGATGTCGGAGGTCCAATCTACCCTGGCAAAAATGTCTCCTAAGGCCTGGCACACACTTTTAGCCCTGGTGTTGCTTATAGCTACTGCTTGTGGCGATCGGGTAGCAAAATCCATGAAAGTCAGTATGTACTGCTTTCCTCTGGGTGTTGTCTTTGGGAAAGCACCCAGAATATCCACAGCAACTCGCTGAAATGGGACCTCAACTGTGGGGAGGGGCTGGAGCGGGGCTTTGACCTGGTCTTGGGCTTTTCCACTCGTTGGCACACCTCACAAGACCAGACATAATTAACAATGTCCTTGCCCATTTCCTCCAAGTGGAAGGACTTCCCCAACCTGTCTTTAGTTCTGTTCACCCCAGAATGGCCACTGGGATGATCATGGGCTAAGCTTAAGAGCTTTATCCGGTACTTAGTTGAAATTATCAACTGTCGTTGAGGACGCCAGTCTTCCTGGTGTCCACCAGAAAGAGTCTTCTTGTATAAAAGTCCTTGTTTTACAACAACCCGGGATTGGTTAAAAGAGCTGAGAGGCGGTGAGGTGCTTTGTGCCACCACCCAAGCTTTCTGAAGGCTGTCATCTGCTTCCTGCTCAGCCTGGAACTGTTCTCTTGATGCTGGAGACATCGGTTCCTCCTTAGACTGTGGACTTAGGCTTGGTCCCTCTGGAAGCGATGTACATGATGGAGTTGTTTTCGTTGATTGTGAACCACTCTCCACTGGTGCATATGTGATATTTCAAGCTCTGGCTGAGCCTCTTGGTTAGGATTGTTTGCTGCTTCTGCCAGTTCAGGCCCACTGGTGCCCTCTGGCGTTGGAGTTGTAGATGGGTTTGCAAACGCAGGAGTCAGTGCTGGCAACGGTTGTGGTGCTGGTTGCTTTGCCAGTTCCAGTTCTGGGACTGGATTCACTACGGCTATAGCATTCATGGGTAGAAGATCCGGTTGCACCACTTCTGTCTGGGTCTCTGGTAACACAGACGGGGCCCTGGTGGACGGCTCAGGAACAGGGATGGGTGTGGAAGCTTGCTTGGCCTGGCTGCATGTGACCATTCCCACCCTCTTGGTTAGCTTCACATGGTTGGCCAAGTCTTCCCCTAGTACCATGAGGATGGGATAATTGTTATAGACTGCAAAAGTCCACATTCCTGACCAGCCCTTGTACTGGACAGGCAACTCAGCTGTAGGTAAGTTTAAAGATTTTGACATGAATGGATTAATTATCACTTGGGCCTCTGAGTTGATGAATTGGGGATCCACTAAGGATTGGTGGATAGCTGACACTTGTGCCCCAGTGTCCCTCCATGCGATAACCTTCTTTCCGCCCACTCTCAAGGTTTCCCTTTGCTCCGAGGGTATTTGAGAGGCATCTGGGCCTGTGGACCTTTGGTGTGATTGTGGTGTAATGAACTGTAATCGGTTGGGGTTCTTGGGGCAGTGGGCCTTTATATGTCCCAGTTCACTACATTTAAAACATCGCCCAGCTGACTGGTCACTGGGCCGAGTTGAGTTGCTGGAGACTGGTTAGGTGGGACAATAAAGTGTCTGGGGCTTTCCTTGGGTTGTAGGTGGGGTCTTGTGTTGCCCCCGGTGATAGAGTTTGGTTTCGGTTTGCCCCCTCTGATATTCGCTCCAATTGCTAGTAGTTTTTTTTTCTTTTCTGCGACTTCCACCCATTTGGCTCCAATCTCCCCAGCCTCGGTTACAGTTTTGGGCTTCCCATCTAGGATGTACCTTTCTATTTCCTCAGGAACACCCTCTAAGAACTGCTCCATTTGCATTAGAAAGGACAGAGCTCTTCCAGAGAGTTCAGCACTTGCTCCTGATATCCAGGCATCCCAATTCTTTCCAATGTGGTAGGCGTGTCGGGGTAAATGACACATCTGGTTTCCACCTTAGGGCTCGGAACGCGACGGGCATGCTCAGGTGTTAGCCCCATTCTGATTCTGGCCTTGGTTTGAAAAAGTTTATAATCGTTCATGCGTTCTTAGGCATTTCAGCCGCCACCTCTGCTAAGGGTCCACTGAGCTGTGGCCTCAGCTCTATCATGTACTGGTCTGTAGAGATGCTGTACCCAGGCAGGCCCTTTCGAAATTTTCTAAGAAGGCCTCAGTATCATCACCTGCCTTGTAGGTGAGGAATTTTCTGGGATGGGAAACAGTACCTGGAGAAGGGTTGTTAGGGTTGGCTGGTACATCCTGCTTAGCCCTTGCTAATTTCAGTTAATGCTTTCTCGCTCTTTCTATTTCTCCTCCATCTCTTTTTGTCTCGCCTCCATAGCTCTTTTGTGGGCAGTCTTAGCCCTGATCATCTGTCTATCATGTTCCTTTTGGCTCTCCTGAACCTAGAGTTTAGCTAATTCTAGCTACTGTTGGATGGTTTTATTTCTTTGCCTGACATTTTCCCCCGGGTCTACCTTAGCTATCTGAGTTGTAGGGAGGGGGGGGAACAGCTTGGAATCTTTGGTTACTGTAATGTGACTCTTTAGAAAAAAAAAGTAAAACAAGTTTTTGTTACTTCCCTTGGCAATATGTTAATGACCCTTCAGTGATCACAGCTGGAGCTTCCCTTCTAACAAAAAGCCCTCTGTTAGAATCTCTTATCTGTTTGCCTTCAGGGTATCTCTCCTTCACTGCTTCCCCAGCATCTCGAAGGAGGAAAAAAAATCTGGCTTTTGGTTCCTAAAATATCCCTCACCACTGCTCACCATGTCAAGGTTCCTTCCCCACTCTGAACTTTAGGGTACAGATGTGGGGACCTGCATGGACATTTCTAAGCTTAATTACCACTTAGATCTGGTATCGCTACCACCACCCCCAAGCACTACTTTTCTTCCCTGGGTAGCCTTGAGATTTCCTGGTGAACGCAGATCCAAACTCCTTGGATCTTTAAAACAAGAAGAAATTAACCATCCCCTCCTCTTTTCTCCCATCAACTTCTGGTGGATCCAAATCCAACCCCCTTGGATCTAAAAAACTAGGAAAAAAATCAATCAGGTATTAAGAAAAAGGCTTTTAATTAAAGAAAAGAAAGGTAAAAGAAAACCCTCTGGGAGAGATTAGCATACCAGCTACCCTCACAGAGAACAGATTCCAGACACAGAGTCTATATATCAAGAGTGAATGAATAGCTGCTCCATGTCTTTAGCATTAATGTCACTTGCCAGAGACCTTACCATATATATCAGGAACCATGGTATTTGGGATTCGAATTTGTGCCGAGTTCCTAAGTATCATTATTCTCCCATATCCTGTATAATAAAAATTAGCTAGTAGTATGTGCCATAATTCTCCCCAAGGTTTAGTACATCATAAAAGCCTCTTTAGAATCTACCATCAGTGGCTCTCTGTATGGCTCTTTATCATCTGTGGCTTGATCAAAACTCAGCATACATATAGTGTGCTCTGTTAGGGCTTGATCTCACATCCACTGAAGAAAGGTATAATTCTCACTGACTTCATTGGAGTAGGAATCGGGGACATACCCCTTGAGTGGTATTGCTATAAAGTTTCTGGATGTTTGATTGCAATATACTTGGTAGAAATGGTGATCAGCACTTGAGTGATTCCACATAGCCCCCAAAGATTGACTTGTGCACAGAACAGATATGTTTACTGAAATATTATTTTTCTCCAGTTATTTTTTACACGTGATTTTTTTCAGCTTCAAGCTGCATGGCTCATTTTCTCTGATGTTCTCCAGATATGGAAAGAATGGGGAATAAAGTGGTTCCAGTCCCAAAGAAGAGGACTGCATACTACAGGGGTGGGCTAATTTTTTGGCCTGAGGGCCACATCTGGGTGCGGAAATTGCATGCAGGGCCATGAATGTAGGGCTGGGGCAGGGGGTTGGGGTGTGGGAGAGAATGCAGGGTGTGGGAGGAGGTGCGGTGTTTAGGAAAGGGCTCAGGGCAAGGGGTTGGGGCGTAGGAGGGGTGTGGAGTGTATGAGGGGGCTCAGAACAGGGGGTTGGGGTGCAGGAGGGGGTGCAGAGCATGGGAGGTGGCTCAGGACAAGGGGTTGGGGGCTTAGGGTAGGGGGTTGAGGTGCAGGAGGAGTGAAGCAGGGGGCTCAGGGCAAAAAGTTTTGGGTGCAGGAGTGGTACGGGATGTAGCGGGGGCTCAGGGCAGGGAGCTTGGGTGCAGGGAGGGGTGTGGGTGCAGGGGGGGCTCAGTATGGGGTACGGGGCTCAGGACAGGGGTTTGAGGTGCGGGAGGGGTGCAGCCGGGCTCAAGGCAGGGGGTTGGGGTGCAGGAGAGTTTCTGGTGTGGGCTCTGACCCAGCACTGCTTACCTTGAGCGCAGTGCACAGAAGGGCTAAGGCAGGCTCCCTGTCTGCCCTGGCCCTCGCACCGCTCCTGGAAGCAGCTGGCACCACATCCGTTCACCCCCTGGTGGGAGGGGGAGCAGAGGGCTCCACGTGCTACCCTTGCCTGCAGGCACCGCTCCCCGCAGCTCCCATTGATCAGGAATATGGGTAACTGTGGCCAGTGGGAGCTTCAGGGGAGGTACTCACAGGTGAGGGCAGCGCATGGAACCCTCTGCCCTCCCTTCCCCCAGGGGCTTCAGGGACATGGTGTCGGCCGCTTCTGGGAGCGGCGTGGGGCCAGGGCAGGCAGGGAACCTGCCTTAGCCCTGTGGAACCATTGGGATGGCAATCCCGCGGGCCAGCTCCAAAGCCTTGATGGGCCATATCCAGCCTGCAGGCTGTAGTTTGCCACCCCTGGCATACAACCATACCACTTAGAAATGGCCATTGTTACTGGACACACACTTGTTTAACTATAGTATTTAGCAAGAAATGTTCTTTCCTGGAACATGTCATATAGTTTCTAATCTTGCTAACTTTTCAAAAGACTGTGAACTGAATTACATGCACACACCTCCATTCCATGAGCAAAACTCTACTGCATAAATGCTTACACGCTGATATTCACATATAATTAACTACATATATGTGCATATTATAGCCTGTTCATCCAAAGTAGGGGTTTCACACATGCTTTGGAAAATGTGGCTATGCTTGTTTAAATGCCAGAGACCATTCTTGAAAAGATAAAAATAAGAAAGGTTTTGCTGTTCCATCATGTTGCCTTTTGTTTTCTCTTCTCCCTAGAGATTCCAAGAAATCAGCTTTCAGTCTGATAGGTGAGCGCACCACTAGTGTATATCAGCAGATTTAGACTAGAAAAAATCAGTCACTTAGAGATCGATAGGTGACAGATCCTATAATGAAAACTCTATTGATTTAAAATCAAGCTGAAAAAACAAAGCATTTCCACATTTCAGGAAATGTATCCCTTATGTTGTGCTTTATTCTGCTCAAGAAGAGAACATTTTCTGGAAACTTTACAGTAGGACATGAAAATTTAAAGGCCACGTTTGCAAGGAAAAGCAATGCTTTCATCGCAGGTTTCTTGGATAAGTTTGCTTAACAATTATTCCCTTCTAAATTCATGCAAAGGGTAACAAGAAGAACAGACCAGAAAATGGAAATATTTTTATGAGAATTTCAACAAAGATCTGGTTTTTGGCTGAACTTTCATTTCAGTTAGAATTGTCCTAGTGCTGAAGGTTTGCGCCTGATTCTCCACTGCTTTACAGCTTGTGCAGTCATTTACATCTGTGCAAAGAGTGTGTAAATCTCTGCCATCTGTAGAAAAATGGAAAATTCTCATTTGATATCATTTTGCACCGGCTTTGCAGTGAGCAAATGACTGCACGAGATGCAAGACAGTGTAAAAGTAGGCCCTTTGCCTGCTATCTATGTATTTTATTGACATGAAATGAATACTGGCGTATCAACCACCATGTTTGAAATATAAATATATAATACAGGTTTTTGGATTAGCTTTAAGCAAACTCTGATTGTATAGTCTGTCTGTTCTGCACACACGTAGTTTTACTGAGAAGCTTATAGATATGAGATTTACTAATAATAGGTAGTAACACCCTGGGAACTTTAGTAGTTGGTCATAAAGAACACCTTTCAACTAGGTTTCAAAAGTACCTCCATATTGTAAGCATTCCAACGATCAAAACATTTGTGATTTGAAGAGAGTCTAGATCTGAGAAAAATAGTCATTGTCAATTTGCCAGATAATCTGTAGTTACCAGGAGGTACTTTTGGCACTGGACCTTATCTCAAATTCCAGAAATGGCCAAGGACCCAAAAGCATTTTTAATTTGGGATTATTTTAGAGAAGATGTGGGAAAATTCCTTCAGTAACAGGGGAAGGAACCAGTCCTGCATCATGAAAATCTTTTTTATGACTCACTAAGAGCCACGTCCTATCTTGTCTGGATTTAGTTTCAGCTGGCTACAGTAGTTCTCATGTAAGACCTGGTTTTAGTCAGGCATTACAAAAACAAAAATAGTGCACAATCTGGATTTGAAGGAAAAATGGGAAAATACACGATTTGTATTGCACAGTGAGTTTGTCCCATCACTAGAATTTAGTATGGAAAGTCCTACACACTTGGTAAAAGACCTCATTAACCTAAAAAGAGCTGTCACTCAGGAACATGTCTTCAGTCTATCTGGAAAAGTCTTAGGTATAGTCATGTGCTGATGAAGCAGACAGTTCCTAAAGCTAGACAGCCTGTGAGTGAGCATGTTGAGCCCTGGAAGCCTCTCTCATCTTTAGGTCCTCATTCAAGTGGAGAAAATCCACCTAGGAAGCAACAGGGAAGCTTTGGGAGACTGGAGATAAGCTGCGTGTTCTGCTATGACCCAATTTTGTTCTTCAGCCTGATATTGGCAGATAGTGATTGTGGGGCCTTTGGCAAGCACCACAGGGTCAATTCTGAGCCTCTACTGCATTCATGAGCTCTTCCATTGCTATTTTGTTACCAAGACATGACTATCATGGTTTGGGGTTTGAAAGTGCCCCATGATCTCAGAAGTGTCTGAGATAATTGAAATTGGCTGATGACAAATCTAAGCCGACCATGTCATTGAGGAGGGAATTATCCACATAGTCCACGCACAATTCATCAAGAGAGAGAAAAATCAGCAGTTGGTTGAGGAAAGGAGATTAAACATTTTTAGTGCATGATGTAGTATCTTTATGATGAGCAGATCAATGTTTAGGTAGTTTCTGTTCATAATAAAGGGTTTATATACAGAAATTAGGTAACTAACTTCCTACTATTCTGTGTAACTGCAGCCTGTACTTGCCCTTTCCTGGTCTTTCCTAGCAGGAAGTGTGTCACTGGGGAAATAAGAGTATATAGGAAGTGTGGCATCTCCACAGTTCCTGGTGGAATTACTCTATAGCACATCTTCCCTTTTTAAAGATCCCCTTTACTGAACTAAAATGCTTATTAAATTAAGCTAATAATTGACTTAACAGATTGCTTAAACAGAATTTAACATCTCTGTCAACTTCTTAGGACAATCTTCCCAACCTATGATATTTCAAACTCTCATTAGGCAAGTCCTTGTGTGTAACAACTGTTCAGTCTCATGGTCAATAACAGTCAGTTTGTGACTTGTTTTCACCTTGTGTGTCTGCTCTCCTTTGCTTGTCATAGCCAAGGTGTCAGGTAACTTGAGCAGATGTGTACAATATCCTGTGGAAGATTTTCCCTTCATCAGTATGAATATGAGTGAGGTGACTCTTCCTTGATCACTATAGCTTTGAATGGCCATTGCCCCATCTTGCCAATTTTTCAAAGCCATTCTTCATTTAATCGCGCAAGAGGTCTTGTTCCTCTATTGTAATATTTAGTTTGATTGTACTTTCCCAATCCTTTTCTCATTATTATAGACTCCTGAGTAATCCTTTGTTTTTGTTCCATACCTGCGTGACTATTTACATTGCAGCGGTGTAGCCCTATAATTGAATAGTGCTAAATATGGATCTTTTCCTCATCCTTTGCTTTTTTGAATGAATTCTTAACTATACTTCACATTCAGCTAATCCATTGTCTGGAGAATATCTGGGACTGTGTGTCTCATAATGAAAGTCATATACTTAAGCAAAGTCCAGGAATTCTCTATTCTTGACCTGTGGTTGGTTGTCCACTATTACTGTTCTTGGAATTTCAAGACGTACAAATTCAGATTTAATGTGCCTGATAATGGTTGCTGCTGTGGTATCTTCAAGTGTGATTGGTAAAGCAGCCTGTTATAACCAAGTAATTGTCTACCTTGGCTGAACATGCTAATTCGGATTTTGTCTGGTGGAATTGCAAGTTGTTCATGCAGGATGACTGGTTCTTTCTGCTGGGACTCTCTGCACTTCTAACATGTTCCCCTCTTGCTAACCATTTCTTCAAAGTCACTATTCATCTGTGGCCGGAATACAATTTCTCTAGTTCTCGTTTTTGATTTGGTCCTTCCCGGGTGCTCTTTGTGTATTCCTCCCAATATTTTCCTTCTCATCACTGTGGGAACCATGATCAGTGTTCCCTTCAACAGCACTGCTGAGATCACTGAAAGCTTGTTTTTATAGTAGGAATAGAAAGGTGGAAAGTGTTGGGTTTTGCCCCCCTCCTTTACTTATTGCTTGTATCACTGCTTGTATCATTGCTGTATTTCATCTTTATCTGTTTCTGTCGCCAATTCATCTCATATGCCTGGAGATAGAGCACATGACATTTTTATCTTGTAAAGGTGGATATTTACTACTTGCTCCAGATCGCCAGGCTGTTTATTGCTAGGTTGAGCATATGCTTTTGAGAATGTTTGCCATTACTAAGTGGCATCCAGGTTGGAACCGCAGGATCACATCATACTTCTGTATTTTCAGAAGTAGTCACTGTATACTTGCTTCTCCAAGCCCCTTTTTAGGGTATTGCAATCAGTGGTTCATGATAAGTTTCTGCTTTGAATCTATGAGAATAGAAAAAAGTCATGAAATCTTGTACATCCGTACAGTTGACCTAATGTCTGTTTTTAAATTTATGCATGCATCTTCTCGGCAGCTGTCGTAGCCCTAGATGCATATGAGACTGGCAACCAATCCAGTTCTACGGTGCCCCCTTTCGAGGCATCTGTAGAAAGTTTGCAGCACTGCATTTGATGCCAGAATATGCTTTACATCAGCAGTTCTCAAACTTTAGCAACCAGAGGACCCCGATTCTCCACTCCTCTTCATCCCTCCCAGTGCCTCCTGCATACTGCTGAACAGTTGTTCCCTGGCATGCAGGAGGCTCAGGAAGGGAGGGGAAGGAGGGAGAGGAGTTGATCAGAAGGGTCCATGGACCTCAGTTTGAGAAACATTGCTTTAAATTATTAAGCTCTTGTTCATGCTCTTGTCCAATGACCAGCTGTCCTAATGGTAAGGCAATAGCTTTATCATTTTTGCTGTTCTAGTCACCCCAGAGGAGGTGCCAGCCAAGATGTATGTGGCAGGTTTCAATCCTGTCTTAATTGCGCCAGAGGTGAGGGGGACAAGGTAGAGGGACCCAGGCCCAGCCACTCCTACAGGTCCTGACCCAGGGCCCTAGGGGGGTGTCAAAGTGTCCAGACCTGTTATTGATCTACCCCAAGCTACACTTTATCCTGGATCTCTTCCTACTAGACTAGAGCTCTTCTGTTTGGAGCATAGTCACTGTCTTAGAAAACTCCTCTTGGTTTTTTTAATGTCCTATTCAAATCAGTCTCTTTTAAGGCTTTCAGCTCCCAAAAGGGGAAGAGAAGGGGGAGAATCCAGATCCCTGTTGCTAGAGCAGCCTTAACAAAGCTGTAGCCCAGTTCCCAGTATCAGCCTTGCTTCCTGGTGCAGCCTGCAGTACCTTACTCTCTTATCCTGGGCTACCAGTGTCCTTTTAAACTATTCCTCCCATGGGAGCATGCCTTGCATCTGCTGGAGGGGAAGTTATTCCCTATCCTAGTATTGCTCAATACTGTGCCTTTGTTCAGTGTGGGGTCACAGGCACACAGGCTCATTTGGTGACCTTGTGGAGAAGATGTCTTAAGTGAGTTGTGCATGCTGTATAGTTAAGTATGAACTTGCTGGCATAATTCAACACGTCTAGCAGTCTCTGAATTCCTTTTTCAGCTTCATGTCTCAGCATGATCAGTATTCCATGTTCAGTATTCATCAGTAAGAGTCCCTTTGAGGTCTGTCTTTCTGTCTCCCAAGTATGTCATTTCTGTTGTTTGAAATGACATTTGGCCTTATTCATTTTAAGGTCATTAGTTTTCCCAATTTCCAAAACTCTCCACAGATGTTCCTGATGTTCAGTGGCAGTGCTGCCCCAAATTATGTCATCAGTGTACACTTTCATGCCTGCTAGACCCTGTAGAATCTGGTTCATTATACAGTGAAATACTTCAGCAGCCAAACCTATTCTGAAAGGCAGTCTTAGAAAAGTAGCAGCTGCCCAATGTGTGTTGATAGTGCAGATCTTGGAACTCTGTGTCC
This sequence comes from Chelonoidis abingdonii, assembly GCF_003597395.2. Taxonomy (NCBI): domain Eukaryota; kingdom Metazoa; phylum Chordata; order Testudines; family Testudinidae; genus Chelonoidis; species Chelonoidis abingdonii. Next base: position 73,561,678 of record NC_133776.1, read on the forward strand.
AAGGGGATCTACCAAAATCCTGCTGATGCATCTAATTTGCTGAAGAATGTGGCTCCTGCCATCTCAGAAAATAGATTACTTCTTGTGGCAAAGTGAAAGAGTTCTCTTCATGTTTTTGTTCATCTTCTTAGGGTCCATACACAGATATAGCCCCCTCCTTTTTTCTCTGCAATTACTGAAGAGTGAGCCCACTGTGTTGGTTTTTCTTTTTTCTGAGTGATACCATTTGCGGTAGCTTCTTCTAGCTTCTTTCTTAAGGTTTGTGGAGCTTTTTATGTAGCATGTACCTCAGATTCTTTATCTTCCCTTAACTGTATCACACATGATATTACGAGGCTCCCCTTTTCTGTGAATTCGTCTTCATGTGATGCTATTAATAATTTCATATCTGGTCCTGTGCTGTCTTTCTGTCTCTCTGTGGCATACATCTCTGATTGAGATCAAGCACCTTATATGGCCCAAGGCTGGTTGCTTGTCTCAGTGTACCACCAAAAATTCTCGTTTGATCATTTTCCTTTTGCATTTCAGTGTCTGCGTACACTCTGCCTGCAATGGAATAGTGTCTCCATTATAACCTTTCACAGATACTTTGAACACGTCTGCTTTTATGTGCTCCCTACATCTCTCTATTCCAGTTGTTGCTATGACATTTACCTGTGCCTCAATGTCTTATATGTCCCATTTGTGCACATTTTAATTGGCTCATCTTTTTAGTTTTCAGCCTCCTAAATTATTGCGCTTAAGAACAGGTCCTTCTCTTCCTTTGAGGAATCCATTTTTGCACTTAATACATTCACTTCTCTGCTTTCTCTACATATAGGCACAAGGGTTGTGTTTATTACATATTTGCCCGAATGCTGGTCATTTTCTATACTCATGCTGGTTGCTGAATGTTTGGCATTGTTTTTTGGTTTCCATTTTTCTGTCCCTAGCCAATTTAATTTCTGCGGACTCTTCTCTTGTTGGCTTAGCTATGGTACTCACGGTCATATGCTCTATGCCTTTCTCTAGACTTTATTTGTGTTTCTGTTTGTTCTACAGCTTGGTGTATACATATTGCCCTTTCTAGTGGCTGATCCATCACCCATAATAACTGTTCACATACTTTTTATTGTTACATCTCAGGATAATCTGAGAGAGAATCTTTTAATATGCCATAAACTCAGGACTGACTTTTTAGTTTTAAGTCTCTGACAAACTCCTCCACTGTTTCCACTTCATTCTGTGTTCTCATCCTGAATGTATATCTTTCAAAAGTAACATTTTTATTCTAGGGACACAATGATCCTCCTCCATTTTTCTTACTTCTCTCCCTCCTACCACTATTGTATTGAGTGGATTGTAGACTTAGAGCATTTCTGTGTCTGCCCCTATTAAGAGCAAAGCAATTTTTTGCTCATCCTCCAATTCATTTGCCCCATGGCTTTTATGTACAGCTCAAATTGTTGTTTGAACCAAATCCAGGCATACTCAGCATTCTCTGATTCTCAGGGCTGGTGTGGGAGTTACTTTTAGTTGCACAGACTCTATAACAGCCATTTCAGTGTTACCTCTCACTGGGTCATCCAGCACACTCTGCCTTCTGTTACTATGTTCATTCCTGTTCATAATAAAGATCTATGTACAAAAATGAGGTAACAACATTTATACTTCTTCTGCAGCCTGTGACTACCCTATCTTGGGCTTCTTTGTTTCTGCCCAGTGTGTACTATAATGAAGTGTGTACTATAAAGAATGTACAAGAAGTGTGACATCTCTATGCTTCCCAGAACACTTACTGTAGAGTATACTGAGGATCTTGTCTTCGTGCCTGTCCATTACCAGATAACAAAGGTGAATAGTAACATGATATTATTCATCAAACGATAGTCCACTGTATAATTCCAAGAGTTCCAGCATGTTTTACCAGAAAGTTTTCATATCCAATAAGAGTCAAGATTAATTTTTCCTTTTTTAATCTGTTTCATGTCCATAGCAAAAGTGCTGCAGTATATTCCTTACCCCCATTTACAATACATTATAATAAAATTCTGCACTCTAATTACAGACATTGGGATTGCAATGTTGCCTATGCATGCAGAACATTCCAATCTGTTTTTTGATTTAGTTGGGCATTGGTCCTGGTTTGAGCAGGGGATTGGACTGGATGACCTCCTGAGGTCCCTTCCAACCCTGATATTCCATGATTCTGTGATACAGCAGTTCTTACTTAGATCACGTTAACAGAGGATGATAGAAAACCCTTGGCTCATAGCTGAAGTCGTAGTTGGCTGTCTGATAAATTACAAAAATGTTTAGATGTTCTAGGATTTCATTCCATTTCAGTCTTATTAAAGGCCAGATCCAGAGCATATTGGAGTCAACAGAAAGATTCCTGTTGATTTTATAGTCTTTGGATCAGGTCTCAAATATGTACAGAGCACACCACAAAATAATTGCCAATGACCCTCTCTACCAAGACCATATTGTTCTTTCAAATAAAAAAATCTGTCATACAGTTCCTGATTGATTGCAGGAATACCTTTGGTTGACCTAGGATATCCCAGTATTTTTAATTAGAAATTATAAAGACCAGCTTTTTCCAAGGAAATATGAATTTGACTTAAGTTTTCTGCATAGAACTAGTCATATTTCCTTTGTAATCTTAATGGTCTGAAGTTCTAGATCTTTGCTCCTATAATTTCAGCAAATGTATAAATACCTGGAGGGACAGAAATTTTATATACATTTTCCTCCAAGTTTATTCACTCTATTAACCATTCCGTCAGTTGCACTTAAACCATTCCAAGTTTATTCACTTTATTAACCATTCCGTCAGTTGTTCAAATGTGAATGCCATGCAATATGTTTTAAATCTGGGAAGTTGAACCTCCTTCTCCTATTAAGAGTATCATTTTTTGATTAGAAAGTCTTGGTTTCTTTCCCTTTTATACCCCACAGGAATCCCTGGGAAATTAACTTTTGTGGTACAAATAGTACATTATCTAAATGTATCCATTGTGAATTTTACTTTAGTTTACTTTTCCCCATAAAATAAGCTTTGGAAATTGCCATCAAGTTAAATCAGGTTCTAAATTAGTTGTTATACCAATTATTATAATAAAAAGATATTTTATTATGTCTCCATTTGAGGTCATGAACTTGCAAATACATTTATTGTTTTTATTGTATTTTATTATTTACTTTACATTTATATTTCCAGCCTAAGGATCAGGGGCTTGTACTGGGCACTGTATAAACACAGATAGACAGACAGACTCTATCCTGGAGGCCTTACAGTCTAAAAACTCAAAATGATCTGGACAAACTGGAGAAATTTACTGAAGTAAATAGGATGAAATTCAATAAGGACAAATGCAAAGTACTCCAATTAGGAAGGAACAATCAGTTGCACACTTAAATGGGAAATGGCTGCCTAGGAAGGAGTACTGCGGAAAGGGATATGGGGTCAGAGTGGATCACAAGCTAAGTATGAGTCAACAGTGTAACACTGTTTCAAAAAAAAGCAAACATCATTGTGGGATGTATTATCAGGAGTATTGTAAGCAAGACAGGAGAAGTCATTCTTCCTCTCTACTTCGCGCTGATTGGGCCTCAGCTGGAGTATTGTGTCCAGTTATGGGTGCCATCAGGGCTGGCTTCAGGCACCAGCCAAGCAAGCTTGAGCTTGGGGTGGTAGATTCTAAGGGGCGGCACTCCATCCAATCCTAGGGCGGCACAGCCACCCTTTTTTTTCCTTTTCTTTTTTTTGTTCGCCACTCTGGCCGCCCTGTAGGCTGCGCACTCCGTCTGCCCCAGCTGGTGCCAGGTCTGCAGGAAGCCCGGCAGCCCGCGTCCTTCCCTCCCTGCTGACCGGAGCAGCGCTGAGCCCTCCCAGCAGCTGGCGCGGTGGGCGAGGCTGAGTGGTGAGCACCCTGGCTGAAGTAAGCCTTGGCCGCCCCCCTTCTCTCTCTCTCCTCCGCTCCGTCCCCTTCCCCTTTCTAACTGGGGCACACATTCCACTGCCTGGGACACATCTGCAGTGCAGGGAGTCCTGTTAGCTGAAAGTTTGCACCCTTGCTCTGGCCACCCTGCAGGTTTGTTTGTTTTTTTGCTTCACCGCTCCAGCTACCCTGCAGGTTTTTGTGGTCAAATTGGAGAAAGTCCAGAGAAGAGCAACAAAAATGATTAAAGTTCTAGAAAACATGATCTATGAGGGAAGATTGAAGAAAATTGAGTTTGTTTAGTCTGGATAAGAGAAGACTGAGAGGGGATATGATAACAGTTCTCAAGTACATAAAAGGTTGTTACAAGGATGAGGGAGAAAAATTGTTCTTCTTAACCTCTGAGGATAGGACAAGAAGCAATGAGCTTAAATTGCAGTAAGGGTTGTTTAGGTTGGACATTAGGAAAAACTTCCTAACTGTCAGAGGGGTTAAACACTGGGATAAATTGCCTAGGGAGGTTGTGGAATCTCCGTCATTGGGGATTTTTAAGAGCAGGCTGGACAAACACCTGTCAAGGATGGTCTAGATAATATTGGACTAGATGACCTCTTGAGGTCCCTTCTGATTCTATGATTGGCTCTCACTCTCTGACTGTTCTATGTGGCTGAGTAGCATGTGATAGTTCAGGATGGGCTGAAGCAAAGGTGGCTTTCTGGTCCCCTGATTCTGAGCTATTTGGGTGCTAGATATCTGCCCAGACAAATCAGAGCAGCATGACGGCTGTTCTAACTTACAACAGCTGCCAGTAGCCCAAGAGGCCATTCCAGCAGCCTAGAATTTCTAGGGGCCCATGCACCTCCTACACTGTCTGTAGTGAGAGAAGATATCATAGGTGCTGTAATGCTGGCTCTATGAATGTTGGAGGGGATGCTTATGAATCTGGCAAGGTGCAAAGTAATACTACCCTAATTTGGGTTGCAGATGTTACACTCCAGTCTGATATGATCTAAATAAAGGGGTAAATAACAAAGACAGAGAAACCCCTTATTTGAATGATTGTATTGTAATTGTCAAAAAGTATTTTGTATGGGGAACATAGTTAAATGATGAACATACTGTCTGATGAACCCTGACATAGTGAACAACTGTACAAGCTTGCATGACAGCTGAAAAGCACATGAGGTACTGGATCTCAGTGGCTCTCATGTAAATGTTTTTCTTTGTGTAGGTAACAGAGATATTGCTACTCCAGTTCACTAGTGATCCATCTGGTTCCAAATACTGTCTACCAGTGGCCAATATCCCACATAGGACTAATATAAAATAGTGAAGATTCCTGTCAGTTAGTGGTTGGCTTTTGCCTTGAGTTTATAGTAACATAATTATTTTCATAATACCTGATAAAACTGTGAATGTGGTGTGTATGTGTATGTATGCATGTAAAATCTCATTTTCTATCATAGTAAGTACTTGGACTCAATAAGGTCTTGGCTGAGTTCCAGGGCTAAATTAGGCTTTGTATAACAATCTATGTATTTTTATTAGTTTGAAATTGAAATCAATTCTATTTACCATCCCGTTGGTCTTGCATTATATGAGGGAATATATTGGAGCACCCAATTTACTTTACCCATTATTTTGCATACTTCTGTCATGATTTCTGCTGTGCATTGCATCCTTTCTTTCAGCTCTCTAGTCTACTGGTTTTCAGCTGATACTGTATTAATTTTAAATAGACTATAATTTGCCAAGTGTTTAAATATAAAAACCCATACATCATCGGTGCTTCTAGTTCTAAATCCCATTATTCAGCAACAAAATCAAATATATTAGCAAATGTGGATAGGATTAGACAGTATATACTTTCTAAAATGCAAAATACTACCATATTTTGCACAGAAAACAGATAGTACGGATAATGGGGGTACCTAAGGTCTTGTCATTTGAAATAATCCTGTGGTTATTAAAGATTGTAGTATATAAAAAGGAAGAAAATATTAACTCTGAAAGAATTAAATCACTCATTTATTACTTATCCTGCATTAAGTTAGAATGTAAGCAAAATGGATTAAATAAAATGAATTGTGAAATTCTTTTAAAATAAATAGGGTATCACCGTCATAATTTTAAAGCAGATTGCTGACACTTCTAGTGTTTGTATGGAACATGTTGGTTCAAATAATTTCCTTTATAATGTGGGTTATATTTTAAATATGAAAATCCTGTGAATATAAAGCTAGTTGAATAGACTGCTTAGTTCAGAGTGGGAGTTTGACAATCCAATCATCTGTACATAGTCTGGCACCTGAGACTATTCTACTCACTCCAGATCTGATCCAATTACCCTCACTATTCCTATTGCTACTCCCTTTCCCCTAATTTTGACTACAAAGTGTTCTCCCAGCAAGACCCCAGACTTCCATGATCGTGCTGACCCTCTGGGTTTTCTATTGCCTGACTACAAAGTAAAATGTGTACTTCTTAAAGGACTAAGAGTTTTCAAGGTAGATGGGATCTGAGGTGAGGAAGCTTGTCATAGTATGGAGTGGGGTGGGGAGAGATTTCGGAAGGGGACAACTTGGAATGTAGTTCTTATTTATTTTTTTCCAGGATCATATGATTTTTCCACATTGATAGTTTGCCATTTTAGGACTAATTATCTGAACTCTTGCCTTCATCTGTCTCAGTCAACCCAGCTCTGCTTTATCATACCCCTTGCTGTTGTAATACTGGGTTTGGGAATTGTGAAGTACAATGAATAAAGATCACTGCTGGACTCTCTAAGGGATTTTAGAGTTCTTTGAATTCCTCAGATCACTGCTTTTTAGGGGGACAATTCTTAATGAAATGGAAACATTTGGATGACAATGGACCCAGGAAATCTAAATATGTTACAGTATCTTAAACCTGCAAAACACAGCTCTTAAATACACATAGGGGTTAAATTCACCTTCCCACAAAGAAACCCCAAGAAAACTGACTTTGTGATGGAATTTCCATGGCATCTTCCCAGCTGTAGACCTTGTGTAAAGCTGCAGAGCAACCTCTCAGAGGCTACTAATCCACTGTGTGTGCTGGAATAGTGGCCACTAACCTTCCACCTCACTTTGTGCACATTTTGCATGAATATTACATTCATATTGTTGAGAGTTAGAGTTTTAAAAGGAGGCATGCCTTGGAAAACAGAGCCTGTGCACTCTTAATAGAAGATGCAGTCAGGACCTGAGAACTAAAAGCATAGTGGCCACTAACGAGGCACAATCTAAATCAGTTTGCACCAGCAATAGCATAAAGCAGATAAAGGTTATTTCTAATGCCATGACACAACATGTCATGTGATGTCATAAGTAGATAGGTAAGGTAAGGGTTAATTTTCTTTTGCCTGTAAAGGGTGAACAAAGGGAACCAAACACCTGACCAGAGGACCAATCAGAGAACTGGATTTTTTAAAAGTCAGGGGCGGGAATTGTGTACTTGTTACTCTTGTTCTTTTGTTTTTCCCAGCTATGAGGAAACTCTTTTCTGCTAACATATTTCTTCTATATTTTCTACAAAGTGTGAGTACAAAGGCAACAGGCAAATAGGCTGTTTATATGTTTGTTGTATTTACATGTGGTTTATTTGCTCACTGGTTTAATCGGGCTATTCTAACTGTTTATTCATATTTTCTTATAAGCAAGAGCCTGTATTGAGTTTCTTAATGCAAGATTATTGTTCTGTATTTTCTTTCTTTTTATATAAAGTTCTTTTTTAAAAACCTGGCTGAGGTTTTTGGGGTTTCTTCAGGGAGGCTACAGGAAGGGGGGTTGGAAAATCTCTTTATCTTAGCTTTACTAGATTTGAATGCATCGCCTCAGGGGGAGGGTGATTTCCCTCTTTGTTTTTCATTCAAGGACTTAAGTACTGCATCGCCCAGGCTCACCCAAGAAGGGGGGGAAGCTGGGGAATGAAATAGGGAGACCCAGGGGTCGGGGTCTTGGGGGTCTTCCCAAAGGAAGTTGGGGAGTCCACAGAGGGGGTCCCCCAAGGAGTATTTGGGGAATCCAGGCTGATAAGAGCCTAGTTCTTATCTGGTGGCAGCGAGAAAAAATCCAAGCTGGTAGTGAGCTTGGGGGAGGTTCAGATAAACACTCAGATGCTGAACTCTAAGTCCAGATTTGAGACAGACGTTTGTTACATGTGGATGCTATATTTAGTTTAACACACCTGTACAGTTTTGTGCCATAAGTACCTACAGTTAATCTTGATGTTGCAAATGGAAAGCAACGTAAAGTCAGATGGAAAGACATTCCAAAGAATAAGTCATGCAGTTAGGAACAATAAGTACATGCACAAAAGGAGAATTACTTTTAAAAGAATTGTGGAAGCCCCTTAGTTCAATTGCAAAAAGTATATTGCACATGCAATTTTTTAAAATCTTATCAGAGAGAGAGTTACGTATAAAAATCAAAGTGACACCATATCCTGTTTTGGGGGAAGTTTTGGTCTATTATCTAGTCTTCAGGACAAGGACAAAAGTGAGTATTATTGAGTCAGTGATTCAAGGGCTATATTCTCTTCTTCCTGGTTGCATGTGTGAAGCTCCCATTTAGAACTGAATGAATATGGTAAAATAATTCCCAATTAATCTTGCAAATATAGCCCTTCAGTCACCAGGATTGGTGTTCTCTCAGGTGAATGGTCGTTTTATGATGATGATGATTTACAAGAATATTCCTGGAGAGCAACAGCATCATGCAAAGTAGCATGAGTATCATGTGATGATCTGCATCTGAGGCACCACTGTAGCCATTTCAAAAATCATGTCTTATTTTTGCTAAACCTTTGTTTAATATTTATAAGCACAGAACAAATTCTTAAAATGCCCCATCTATGTGCAGGTAACATGCAAACAGAAAGCCTAGTGATGCCTACACTTTGAATTAACACTAAATGAGGCCTGGAATCACTGACAGTTTAGTGATGTTTCTTTCGAAAATCGTCACAGCTGATCCACTGCACACATCCTTCCTTCTAGTCCTCCCACTCATTGCATAGTAGCTATGAAACACCTTGAATTTAGCAGAAGGGGAAGGTTAAGGAGAGGCTGTAGTAGTGTTTTCAAGGTGTCTGTTTGCTCTCTGACCTGTAGGATGGCAGCTGTCAAGATGTAAGCTCAGAACCACTGACAACTGTAGAAAAGCTGAAATTTCCCCAAGTATTTCTGAACTAATATTTATTATTTTTGAATTGTAATTATCTATTCTTTTTAAAATACAAAATTAATATTATATATCTACACATAACATACAGATTATATCTATACAAACAATACTTATATATGTGTGTATGTGTGTGTGTACATATATATACACACACATATGTTAGTGTCTGTTTAAAAATATAGAAAATGAAGACTTCGAGCTACTCTTTAGCTAATAATTACCAAATTATGTTATATGTAATTCAACATATTTAAAACATTACCCACACTTTATGGATTTAGTTTTATAATAAAACAGACTAAAAATTCTACATCTACTTTAGGTAGAAAATTCTTGCATCTGCATTGATAAGACATTGGATTTTGAGATGCAATCAAAGGTAAGAGTGAGCTTAATGTGGGAACAGATAACGGGCATGTGATCTAAATATACACAGTGTGATTGCTCTCTGCTAAATATTAGCTGTCTGAAATGGTACTTTGCATCATGGCACCCAGACAGCATAGGATACAATGTGATATAAATGATGCCAATCTATGCACTGTTGGCATCAGCAGCTGTCTCCTTGGCAGACTCCATAGACAGTTACTGGCAGCTTTAGAGTTGCCTCTAGGTCTATCATATGGTTAGGCTTCTGACTTTTTCTGTTTACATAAAGTCCTCCCCGTCTGGAATCCATTTAATTCTGTGTCACCTTTGATAGTGAAGAATTTATGTATGGGTGACCTCATACAGGCTGAGGTATTGACTTCAGACTATTTGAAATAAGCCCAATCTCCAAGGTGTTCCCTTTAAGGCTTATGTCTCTGTATTGAGCTTTTGATGTCAAAAACAAGAGTTTAAATCCGCCCTTTTGAAAAAAAAAAATTGAGAGATTAAAAGCAGCATTAGTAGAAAGTGAAAAATGGAATAACAATATGGCTTCTTTTCAGCTATGTGGGAAAAGGAATCTATCCAATTCAATAATTCTGTGATATTTTATCCAGTGTGTTGTACCAAGGCAGAGAGCAGTACGTGAAAGCTTTGATAAGACACGCTATTTGGATATAAAGATTTGGGAGCAGATCTTCAGCCCCCACTAAGTCCCTTTTGGACCACTGTGGAGGCACAAAGGAGTGTGAAGTGTTTCCAGGTGAGGAGCTGAAGATTCCCTTAGTGTAGTGTAGAGCCTGCATTAGAGGGACATTGGAGCAAGAGGGGCAGAAGAAGGTAAGCTCATGTTGACTTCTGATTGATATGAAGGGCTGTTACAAGCCAAAGTAATTTAGAGCATCCCTAAAGCTAATCTAAGGCCATGTCTACTTTACCACTTATGTCAGCAAAACTTGTGTCACTCAGGAGTTTGAAAAAAAACACCCCCTGAGCAACATAAGTTTCACCAGCATTGTGTGCAGCTTTATGTCATCAGGAGAGTTCTTTCCCATTGGCATAGAGTGGCTACATAAGCTACCTTACAGCGATGCAGCTATGCCTCTGTAAGTGCACTAGTGTAGACATGGCTTAAGTTGCACACAGGATTGAACCAAACCCATCCAGCCCTGGTTATTTTATTGATAGAAGGGGAGAGGGAGATAAAGGAACCTGAAGAAGCCACATTTACCTCCCAGTGCTTTTTCAGCAAAATCAAGGATCTTTTTATTTAGATTTCTCAACATATATCCATCCAATGCCGTGTTAAAAAATGTAACAAATAGACCCTAACTTTCCAGATCCTTATGGATCTACCATAACTTAAAATTCTAGCACCACTAGCATGTCTCTAAGTTGTCCTTTCTTTTTTTTTTTTTGTACTCTTCCCTCCCCCAACACACCCACACCTCTGGGAGAACAGATGGGCCTTGCAGTATGTCCTGAAATTTAGATTCTGGCAAATTAATGGGAGATGGGGATCCAGAGTCCAAGTCCTATTGTGTGAACTAAATATGGAACTCTTTGGAATTATTATTACTATTATTATTATTTATTTGTACTTCAGTGGGCACATAGAGGCTGCAATCTTGATCAGATCCCTAGGGTACTACCAGGCACAACGATATTTATTGGTCACTTCAATTAATTTGGGTGTTCAATAGCTTGTACAATGGGAAGTTGCCTTTTTACAATAGGCAACCAAACCCAAGAAGCCTTTCAAAACTATATTAAAAACCCTTTAAATAAAACTAACATTAACTGTACATTCATTCTGGGAAAATTTCCATTCCTTGCATTTGCATTCACATAAAGTCTTTTAAGCAGGGTTTTCACTTTTTACTGGTAACATCACATATCCATCATGGGGGAGAGGAATTTTTTGTTAAAATTTGTCCTGCTTTTTGGATAGAGATATAAAACAAAATGTATCTGAGGAAAAGCGAGAATAAAAAAGAATAGAGGGCACATGGGTAGCTCCCTCATGCCACCCCTGGATCCCAGCTTACTATTCTGGGTCGTGTTGACAGCTGGCTGACTTGCTTTGGTTTCTTTCCCAGTGAATCTCTCTCTCACCAGGAAAGGACTTCTCACACTGCTCCATCCTGCCATTCCAATGGTGTAATGAAGTTGAATCAATTCCAAAACTGGCCAGGCTTGCTACTGACAGAAGGATAAAGGGCTGGGAAAGACTAGAAACAATAGTATGGGGTGAAATGACATATTAAGGAAGAGGTAGTAGGAATGTTACAGCTTACTTCCTAGACATTATCTGAGACTCAGCAACCTAGGAAATGGTGGTGTAATTTTTCAATAAAAACTCTTCACAGTGAAAAATACTCAAATCTGCCACAGGAAAGAAACAGCAAGAATTCACCAAGCTATCCGCTATGCTGACTGTAACTTGGAGGAGCTTATGATATAAGCAAGGAAGCTAGAACCCACTCTTAACTTACCACGTAGCTATATGAGAAGATACCCTTTATGCTACAGTTGGTCATATCCAGATCAACACTGCTGCTACTGATTCCTGAGCTGTCTTACCTCATTTGTCGCAGGTCCCTGTGTAAAAAGGAGACAGAGAACTGTCTTAGAAGCCACCATATCACAATATCTTGGCAAAAAAATCCTCATTATATTATACTAGGTCAGAGACTGTAGTCCGTTGGCTGCACAATAATTTCCTCAGAGCTGTTTGAAACCCATATGGTTCCATTCGTCTCTCAGGGTGGATCATCCTAACTGTTCCTTTGCTCTGACAGGAGAGCTGAACCCTGACATTGAGACATCTGCCAGTATAATAGATGATGGTTCTAGTGAGGACAAAGGTTGTTCCCTTTAATATGCACATGAAGCTCCACAATCCATTTCTGTTTCCTGATTATCAGCTGGTCTCAAAAGCTTGTTTGGAAGGGAGCCATGTGAAGCTCTAGCAGGTCATGCCATGCAGAGTGTGTGTGTGTGTGTGTGTGTGTGTAAGTACCTGTACGTGTATTTGGCTGCACGGACACTCCTGACTATAAGAAAGTTTTTCTCACCTTTTGCAACATGCCCAGGGGATGTACTTCTTGGGTGGGGAGAGCAGAAAAGAGAGAACTGCACTTTTCCAGAAGGTTTCCTCTTTCTCTTAGGCTGCAGGAACTCCTCAATGGCTGCAGACTCTCAGGGTCAGCAGGCATGGGAATAACAGATGCTAATATGGGAGATTGTCCATTTGTTCATCTGTTTTCAAGCAAACAACACAATGAAAAAAATACCATCAGCTTAGTGGAGTTTTGTGCTCACAAAAGTTTAAGTGAGATTGCTGGTTCTTACTTGTTTTATTCCAGTGTTGTCAGAATATATACATTTATTTCAAAACCTATTGTGCAAATTTTCCGATATCTAAGAATACATTGTGGAACAATATCAACTATTTTAAATCAGCAAGATTCATTAGGGGACTCTAATGCAGGGTTGTGTTTTTTAAAACCTTTTTAGTTCTTTCATTTAATTCCAAAATGAAAGATAAGTATGATTTCCAGGAGTTTCTTCCCACCACTCTCCCCATAAGTATAAAACAAAACAAACAAAAAAAATCCTCGGATTAAGTTCTAAATAACTAATACCTAGTTTAACATCTTTAAAGAGGGATCAAGGCAGAAATTAGCACTATGACATTAAACTTGGGAAAGAAGGATTTAAAAATAATGATGGAGCTAATCAAAATGACTCTAATGTCAAAAGGGAAGAAATTGAAATACCTAAACTCAAAATAGCTGCTAGAAAAACATATCATAAAAGAGTCATAGACTCTGTATCTTAAAACTAAAAAGGGACTGGGAAGGAAAGGGGAGAAAAAACATAGTCCCAAATTTGTGCACTTCAGAAAATGGTAACATAATTTAAGTGAGTGTGATAATAAGGAACATAAAATAGGCAAGTAAAATGAAAACTGGAAATAGGAGTACAATTTGAAAGCAAATTAGGTGAAATTTGAAGAGCAAACATCCAAAAGTATAAAAACAAGAAGAAATTTACATATATCAGAAGCAGGCAGTCTGTGAGAGGAATGGTCAATCTACTGGATAAAGGGAGCAATTAAGGAGGATATCTCAATGATATGACCTTAGTTTTGAGCTACTCCCCATATCAAGACCCACAGTTGTCCCTCTCCCACCCTGCCTCTCGCGTTTGATGTAGCCTTTGTTGAGACAGGCTGGCAGCTTGCTATCTTCCACTCCACCACCAGCTGTTTCTCTTGCTTGTTAGTGGCAGGTCTTCTCTCATCCCCAAACCACCTCAAAAATCTAAATAACCTGTAAAAGAGGTGGTCCAAATAACCTATTTCTTTTCTATGATGTAGCAGCACCAAATAACTTCCACCTAGTCTGCCTCTTCTGAACAAAGGAGGCAGTAAATACTGTTCCCACATAAATGTCTTTGCAGACCAAAACTGACACTGATATAACAAAGGTCCATATAATTATGTCTTTCTACATACTGCTGTCTCTGTATTGTAGGTGATGCTAGAAAACAGAAATCATTATGTAATTACTATGTAAACCAACTGCCACTTGCAGCTAACAAAAGATCGGCAGTCATATAAACAAAGAGGTACAGTACATGTGTCCTTTCAAATAAAGGGCTGCCCTGTTTTATGAAGAACAGATATTTAAGATGGGCGAAACATTTTAAATAACTTAGGGAATATTGTCAGAATACTGATGACTCTCTGGTACACTTGCCTTGGGAATCTCTTGTTTTAGGTCTGTCACTTATTTTCTGATGGATGTATTTTGTTTTAGGCATGGTCTGGTAATGGACACTGTAAGTGCAGCCTATTGTAGAACACCATGGGCCATCTCTTGAATAATAGAAAATTTAGAGCATGAATCTATCCATCACAAGGAAAGCCTAGCTAAAATGTGTGACTCAAATAAATGACTCTGTCTGTCTCTGAAAACTGACAGTAAGTTCATTTTTTGCTGCTTAAAAGGATAGTTGGGTAACTTCAACTCTAACTTCATCAAAATACCCTGAGCCTTCAAACATTGTATGATTAAACTCAGAGCAATGGGAGAACAGGTGGCATTTTTTTGTTTTTGAAGGGCTGATAAATATTTGACGTGTGATCAGAATCCTTTTTATTAGCAGCAGCCTGAAATGCATACAAGCAGATTTTCTTTCTATGAAAAATATCCCCTTTATATGGTGCTATTTGAAATAGGTGGCTGGAGATAGGTGCCTAATGCTTGGATGGCTGATTATTCTTAAGTATGTGCCTATGGACATTTCCATCTAACAGATAAGAAGTTAAATTAATCATTAATCTGTGTCGAACTGGGAGTGTGTATATTGGTATCCCCCAGGGATCAGTCCTAAACAATATTTTCATCAGTGATTTGGATAATGGAGTGGAGAGTGTGATTATACAATCTGCAGATGAAACCATACTGGGAGGGGTTGTGAGCACTTTGGAGGACAGGATTAGAATTCAAAGCAACCTTGGCAAGCTGGAGAGTTGTACTGAAATCAACAAGTTAAAATTCAATTCCAGGTCCAAAGTTCTACACTTGCAAAGGGAAAATCAAATGCACAACTGCAAAATGTGGAATATCTCACTAGTGGATAGTATGGCTGAAACGGATCTGAGAATAATAGTGGATCACAAATTGAATGAGTGAACAACATGATGCAGTTGTGAAAAAGACTAACATCATTCTGGGGTCTATTACCAGGAGTCTTTTATATAAGATATTGGAGGAAATTGTCCCGCTCTACTATGCACTAGTGTGTCCAATTCTAAGTGCCAAACTTTGAAAGATGTGGACAACTTGGACAGTCCAGAGGAGAGCAACACAAATGGGAAAAAAAAAATCTGGCCTATGAAGAAAGGTTAAAAAACTGGACATGTTTAGTCTTGAGGAAAGAAGATTGGGTGGGAAGGACTTGGTAACAATCTTCAAATATGTTAAGAGGACAGTGATCAGTTGTTCTCCATATCTACCAAAGGTGGGACAAGAAGTAATGGGCTTAATCTGCAGCAAGGGAGATTTAGTTTAGATAATAGGAAAAACTTCCTAATGATGAAGATAGTTGAATTCTGGAATATGCTTCCAAGAGAGGTTGTGGAAGTTCCTGAGAGAGAACAACATATGTGAAGGAAGCAGTAAAGCCTAAATGTTACTCTTTTCGCTCTTTTAAATGCTTGAACATCAAATAACAAGGAGTCTACTAAACTTTTACTTAAAGCTGGGTGGGAAACAATTTTCTGGTCCCATGACAATTCAGATTTCAAAAATGTTCCCATTCTGCATTAGGATAAAACCAAGACCTTTTGAAATTTTAACATAAAAAACATGAACTAAAGACTGTAAAAGAGCCAATAGCCTGGTGGTTAGGGAACTTATTTTGGATGTAGGAGACCCTGGTTCGTAATCCATTTATTGATGATGTTCAGGAGATCATATATAGAATACAAGGGTTGGAAAGGATCTAAGGAGGTCATCTAGTCCAACCGTCAGCTCAAAGCAGGACCAATCCCCAGACAGATTTTTGCCCCAAATTGCCCCCTCAAGGCTTGAATTTATAACCCTGAGTTTAGCAGGCCAATGCTTCCTCTCCCTCCCCCCACAAGTGATCCCTCTCCCATCAATTGGCCTTGGCTGATTACAGCTATTGCTTGGTTTTGATGATTTTCATCTCTTGTGAGTTCACAGTTTCTACCATTCTCATTCATTTCTCTGATCATTGCTCTAAGGTTTTTAGAAGCTACAGCAAAGACAAAGAACCATAGGAGTAAATCAATATGTATCTTTTGGAACTTTGTTTCATTAGAGTTATGAAAAGTAAATATTCATAAGTCTGACTACAGTTGTGCTCCAAAAGGCTGAGAGAAAAAAGAAGTGGACAGCAGACAGTTGAAAAACTGTGGAAGCTGATGTGAGATAGAAAATGGATATTACAATATGACAGGGAAGTAAAGGGGATGAGAGAGGCAGATTAAGACAAGTGATAATATATAATGTAAAAGATGGATAGAGAGAGAGATAAAAATATGGCCACAATATGGTTGCTGGGGAGAGAGGTTGGGAAGAAAAACTGGGACAAACTGAGCTGGGGAGACATGAGGAGGGGCTAATGGACCCTTTTCCCCTATGCAAGATCTAGCTTAAAGCTCAGCTCTAAAACTGAACTACCAGCAGCCAACAAGCCATCACAGGACACAGTGTCTGGAGGTCAACAAAGCTGCCCCCAATCCCAAACCTTGCACAAAACTCATTGATTTGTGGGGATGGCTGACTGAGCTCTGTAGTCACTGTCATCTCTCTATCTCACACATCCCTCCATTGGAATACCTCATCCCCAGGGTAGTGGTAGCCTCTACTGACCCAGCAGGGGAGAGAAAAAAGAGGGCAGGGTTAGTGGAGGCCTATAGGAGGGAACTCATTGCATACAATCCCTGTGATCTTCTAGGCCTCCATGGATCTGACTGTGGAACATGTTGGGCAAGGTCATTTGTCCAAAACAATCACACCCTGCATCAGTAGCTAGTACCCAGGCTTTGCAGCTAACTACAGCCCTCATAAAAGAACAATAAACAGCAAATGTTTTGGGCATGTCACAGGTGCCTGGATTATGGGGAGGTCCTTACTGAACTGTTGGAAGAGCAAACTAACAGTAATTACAAGTGCAGGAATGAAAACACTTGTCTACATTGTGATGGAGACTGAAAACAAATATGCAATTTATATGAATAAAGTTTATTTAATCTTTATAGAGCATAGAGGTCTGGTGAGGTCATGCACTATCTGAACAAAACTCCCTGTTGCCTACAAACCTACCGTCATTGTAATGGACTAGGACAGTGGTGCCAAACTCAATTATTCATATAGGTCAGGTTCATTTTTATTGATGGCTGGAGGGTCAGTAGCAAACAGACACTTGACACGACAATGAAATTCTACTGTGATATGAGAAATAAATTGATAAGCCACTATAAGACTCTTTTGTGCTGACAATGCAGCCTATTGGAAGTACAGCAACTGCCCTGACACCTCTCTCTGGATACTGAAACAGTTTGGACCATCCACATTTTTAACAGACAATTTTAAGGCAAAACATTTTGTTAACAAGAAAGCACAGTTTGTTTAGCTGGGAAACATTTGCTCTTTCATGGGATAGAATCTGATGTTAATAGTGAGTTTAATTACTTCTTGAATAATAGCATTCTGCAAAGCTACATATATGTGAAAAGAACACCTATTTTAGCTGTTGCATATCAAGGGTTGTTTTTTGTTTGTTGTTGTTTTTTTTGTATTATTTAGTTTATTCATCATAAAAGAAGGTTTGACCTCTAACGTGGACCTTGATTTCCCACATCGCAGAGAAGTGTCAGAACCACTGGGCTATTAGCTATATTGGGGTGGACATCTCAGGCATGCTTTCTATCTCGTGTGCTTTTTTTTTTTGTGAAAAGTTTCAAAGAGTCTCATTTTTGGTCCAACATGGAACAAAAACAAATGCAGAAACCTCAGCATCTTTTTACAAAACATAATTCTGATATTTCAGCATATGGTGGTTTTGATGCACCACAAAAAAAACGTTACCGTGGCTTTCAAAATGAGAAATTCAAAAAGATGCCCTTGCAGAGAGGCCGACCCTCCCTACCTTTCTGTATCTACCCCATTTTGAACAGGTAATTACAAAATTACTAATTCAGGATTAAAAGTACTGGTTTTTTGTGTGTCATTCACACCATTCATGTCCAACGAACACAGCAAATAGTGTAATGGCTGCAGGGGGTTCTTTTCTAACAAACTTGAGGCACATGTGTAGTGAAAGTCTGATAGGAGGCAAGCATCAGCAATTGTCAGTGGGGTTTGGGATGCTGCTGGATTCCCCACCCAAGCCACTGAATGTTGCCCGCTAGCGGCCCCATGTGGCCCCCACTGGACTATATTAATGCGCACTAGGTACCTAGAGAGTGCTAGCAGGGTTCACCCAGGACAGTTAGAGTGCAACACACAACCTTTGGTTTGGTAGGGGAATCCAGCCCCCAAGCCTGGAACATGCTCTGAAATGGGATTATATGAGTGCTGTCTTGCAAAAAGGCTGCCACTTGGTCCCATAGAATATTTCAAGTACAGTAATGGTTATCTAGTGTCTATGCTGTTGTACAGCAGAAGAGTTACTTACAGTTGTGAAAGGCAAAGGGGGAAGAAGATAGGTCATGTTTCAGTGAGTTAGAATGTTGTATCTGCTTAGGTAGAAAAAAACTTTAATCCTGCCTTTGTGTTGGACTTTTAAACTTGATGGAAAATGAATCTTCTTTAAAGGAGTGCAAGCTGGTCATACATCACTGCAAATTCTTCCTACTTTCTGTTTTCTCAATTACTATGGCTTGTGAAGCCAATCCCTTGCCATGCATGTTGGGAATAAAGATAGCACTTTCTATTATGATTTGCAGTTTATTCTCCAGCAGCTCACATAATCATTCATACCATTCTGTTGAGACATGTCTAATGCATCATCATATATGAAGATATCACATGGAGAAAAGAATCGAGAAAGCACTAAGCTCCTATTTGATTTCAACTTAAAATGTGAGAAATGCAGAAAAAAGAACTTGAACCATTCGGAACAAGGAGATACTGGTTGGAAACCAATCAAGAAATCATATGTTTCCATCACAGGTGGGATAAAGAAGGTCCATTGAACATGTGTATTTAAAATAGAGATGAGCCAAAATCAACACTTTTTATATGAAGTGCCCCTTCCACATCACTAAACTTTGGGGATTGGTGAATGACAGCTGGATCCAGAAAAGTACAATTTTTTTTTCAAAACTTAAGCCCTGTTTGACAGTGTTTTGCAAAACCAGATTGATTTCCCCCTCCCATCTCTAGTTTGCAGTTCACCAACTCCCCACAACGCACTGCCTTAGGAGAGGAGGAATATTTTGTTAACTAACCAGCACTCTGTTCAAATGATAGTAGATTCCATTGACACCATTCTTTGAATTGTCAGTCACAAACGTTTTCCAGGTGTAACACTCCTGCTGGGTTTATTATTTGATTAGGAATACACATCATTGTACCTAACGCTCCAGATACCCTCACCCCAAAGTTTGGATTTACCAACATCTTTTTTTTTTTTTTTTTAACATTATCCTTTTCTTTCTGAAGTTGCTTTCATTTTCAATTGTAGTGCCCAAGACCTCATTTTCAAGCTGCAGTACTGAATTTTGGTCATCTCCTAAAACTCACCCACTTACTCTAGTTGATCCACCTTTCTAACAACTAGCCCTGATTGGATCAATCTCTGTTCCGCTACCAGCTCTGTTTTGCTTCTCATAATGAAGCCATGTAACCTTCCTTAAGAAACAACTGCTCCAATCTGATCTTTTTCCCTTCCTTCAGAGCCTGTCCTTCAGCTTCCTCAAATATCCTTCCCTAGCCTGCTATGTTAAATGGAAATTTGGCTGCTGCTTTTTTTTTTTTCGGACAACTATTTGTTTAGGGAAATATTAACAGGCATACATATCAAAGACAAAACAATAATCATTACAACTGTGAGCTTTTGTTTAGAGGAACCCTATACAGTACTAGCAGCATCTACACAGGGCAGTTACAGTGCAGCACTTTGGTACATGCTGCAATTCAACCTTCTCCCCCTGCCCCCAGTCCACACTGCAGGGCTATATAGACAAGCCCATAGTTTTATCTAAACCACACTAATTAACTACTACTGCAGCCTCATTGTGATAATTAATGGCTTCAAGGCCATACTTCAGGGAGCAATGGCAAAAACAGGATCTATGTGAAAGTAAATAGATAATGTCAAATGGTAGTACCTGATCTTCTTACTCTATCTAACATATATTCAGGTACATATATTATACCGGAAAAAGTCACATTCCAGCATATTTTGAATTGATACCTTATTGTATCATCTCTTTCTTTTATTTTTATTTTTAAGTTTCCTAATAAGGCATGTGGAGATAGGGAGGACAGGAAAAAATCTTTGCGTTGGCCTCAGTTCTATTTTATAACAATGGATAGGTCTCTCTTATTGTTTCAGATTTTCTGCAAAAGTGATAATATAAACAAGCCAAATATACTGCTTAAATTCAATTAGGAGTCACCTTGAGGAAAATAATATCAAGTGTATCCATTGTTATACACACACACACAGAGCACGGTGGCTGAATACAAAAGCAAAAAACACAACACACAAAAATGATATGATGGAATTTTTTGCATAAAAAAGAGGTGAATGCCAAGTAGCCTCATGTAACCTCTTATGCCTTTTCATCCATGACTGAGATTTCACAAAAGGAAGAGCCCAGTAAAAAACAAACAAAAAGAGATCCTAATCTATGAATGCAATCAAGACACTCAATTCCAAAAGATGGTTTCTGATTTTCCATTAAATTCAGAGAATTTGCTGTGAATATTGGAAATCAATATCTTTCGTACCACTTAGCATTTCAGATTATGACAGTTTGTCTCTCAAAATAATTACACCCATATCTATATATGATGCTTTCAGTTAAATGAAATGTAAAATGTGTAAAATGTACAAATATATTAAGTAAATCTGATGAGAACAAGTTCGATGAAATTTCATTTAAAATAAATATGATGTTTTGTGAAAGCCGGAACATTTTGCAGAGATATATCTATTTCAACCAGGTTTTCATTGGGAAGTTTTTGGCAGTCCAGAGGTCTCTGGTCAGAGAGAGTGAGAGAGAGAGTGAAACCTGAAATAAAAAGCTCAGGTTTGCCAAATGAAAACCATTGTTTAGACCAAAAAAAAAAAATACCATTTAGCAGAAACATGCTAAAGGTTTTGCTTTTGGTCCAATGTCGAACAAGAAACAAATGTCGAAGCCTCAAAAGTTGTCGCAAAGCTGAATTATTATCCTCTGGGCCACTATGATATTAATAAACTCCATATCAATATTTTAAAAGGTTACTAATTTTCATTTAGAAATGGATCAGAAACTACAGTAAGAGATTAGTCCGACAGTGCTAACGGCAATTTCCCATTGCTGTCAATGGAAGTTTGCCCTGAGTAGAAGACTACAGCGGGATTATGTCAGACCTTAGAAAAGCACAATTATACTTTGTCACAGATGTGACTGTATGAAAAGCCATAGAGCAAAAATGCCATTATATTTATGAAGGATACCTTGGAAGCAGCAGTAGAGTGTGGGCCAAAATATATGTGATGAAAAATTACTTAAAGTTCCATGATCATAAATAATCAATAGATTTGGGACTGGGCAGGAAGATAGTCAAGTAGCTCATGTTGCTTTGCAATGTGGATGGTTCAGCTTCTCATCTTTCCAGTGTGCCACAGATGGGACAGCTCCCACCATCTGCTGCCAGCTCCTTACATCTGTTTCTAATAACAAGCAATAACTAATGATAATTGCAATAATTAATATGTTTCTGCAACTTTAAATATCTGCAGAGAGGTTCTACAGTATTTTCCTCTGGCTCTCTGTTTGTCTTTTCTTTATAGCTGGTTCTTGTAAAGGTGAAACAAATCTTTGTTTTTTATCCCCTTGAAATACCAAACATATAGGTTAATTGTGTATCTAGTCTTATAAACAGTGGTGCTCTGTAGTATTGGATATAGGCCTAATTCAAGAAAGCATCTCTATCTAAGAAATCACTTCTGCCTGTGCTTCATCTCCTTTGAAATCAGTGGGGCTAAAACATGTGTTAAAGAGCTTTTCTGAATCTAGACCACACTGAATCTAATCATCATGTGAATATTCAATCAAGTCTAGGTGCCTTAAGATGTCAAAAATGAAAATGCTCTGTCATTGCTCAGTCCGTGAGAGAGAGAAAGATCTTCTCTCTAGTCTCTATTTCTCTTGTGCAACAGATTTCTCAAGCCTTTCTTTTCAAACATGTTGCATATTCCTTTGTTTTCATCAAGTAATCGGTCCCATTTCTCATTCATGTTAGCTGTGTGTTCCTTATTCTTTTAACACCTTTCGAGAACGTTCATTAGTTGTTAGCCTTTTGCTTTCCAGTCACTGCTGAAGACTTTCTTAAGTCACAAAGATCTAGAAACAGATTTGTATCGATGTTCCAGGTTTGCAAACATTTCCAACTACTTATTTTGGGTTCACAAAACTACTCAGCCTTTCAGTGACCTTTGTCCATAATTTAAACATAGGATCATTTGGTTTTCCAGGATGGATCAATTTAGTAAACCATAACAAGTCAGTCTCTTTCCACATGTAATGTATTTAACATCACTGGAGTTATACTAGGGATGAATTTAGCCCAATACAGTTGGCTAGCAAAAGTTTGTGCTGCGCAGATAGTGTGTTCACTGGTCTAGTAGAACTTTATTCTCTCCCACTATCTGCAGTTTTCTAATAGCTTCCCCAACAAGAACATGAACCCCCAAAATGTTCATATTTGTGTCAAACTGGAGATTTTGACGGCTTGCTGAGGTGGGGAGGCAGGGAGTCAAGTCTATCGACTCCCCCTCCCTACCCACCTGTGCAGGAGGATGAGTAGGAGTCTTTTGGCAGCCGCTTACCACCCAATCCCTATGTAGGCTCCAGCCGTGAGGTTAGCACAAATGGAGGAGTAAACAAACTCCTTTCCCTCTTTACTCCTATGTATGGCAATGGCATGCAAGAGAGCTCAGAGAATACCTTAATTTCCTTGGGAAAATGTACAATAAATTACTGCTGTTCTGATATATAACATTGTTTACTTTATTCAGCTTATTTCAAAGAGTTGTGCAATTTCTTCTGAATCTGATATAATCAAATGGTATTGCTGTTTAATATTAGCAGCTGTCACCATTTCCCATAAATATTTATATCCTGAATAAATAACCCCATAGAAGCTTAAACAGAAATCTGTTTCCTTACCATTCTGGGGGGGACATAGGAACTGTCAGATGTAGGGTCCATATGGACCAGTGTACTAAACAGTGACCAATACCAGATTCTTCAAAAGAAGATGCAAGAAAACCATTAATAGACAATTATGGGGTAACCTGCCCACAGGGAGAGTTTTTTTTCCTAACCCCCCACTAGCTACAGTTTGGCTTATGTACTGGAGCATGACACAAGTGTGTTACCTGTTTTTCAAAAATCTTGAGGTGAAATTCTTGTCCCACTGAAGTCTATGGAGTTTTTCCATTGACTTCAATGGGGCCAGAATTTCACCCTGGGTTTTCTTTTTAATCTTCATTTATTATTACCTCAGGTATTCTTATTATCAATATAAGGTATTTCTTTTTTTAATCCTGATACATTTTTGGGTTTGATACCTTGCAACAATGAGTTCCATGAGGCTAATTTTGCATTTCCTCCAATAACTGACATGCATTTTATTATTGTAGGGTTGCTTATGTGTCTGCCATTGGTTTTGTGATTTTTTTTAATGAATATATAAGTTTTAAATGATATTTCCCAAGAATGATGCCAACAAATTTGCACAGGTGAGATGGGGAGAAACTGGCCATATTCTAAGCTCACCAAAATTGACATTTATTTTGTGAAATGTTAACATTGATGAATGCAATCAACCATATCCACTTCTGCGAAAAATATTTCTTTTCTATGACTGTTATAATACCTTTTTCAATATTTTTGCAGTGAATATTCTTCAGATTTTTTTTTTTAAGTTCAGATGCACACGTCAAATCAGAAGATTGATCCATCTCTCTACAAAGTGGTCTTTTTGTGGGGAGAAATGTGAAAATTTTGTGTAAGCTTTTACATTACAGTTACCAGTTCAATTAATGTCATATAAGTAAGTTTGCATGAGTGTGCCTTCCGATGTAAAAATAGTTCTTGAGATATGAATCTTTCCACTTTCTTAGATGTAACACAACTACAAATGATTCACTGATCACATACTACATGAACTAAATGCACACATCAAAAGTATTCTTCAAATAATTGCCAGAAAATAAAATATTATAGCACTGTCATGAACACTCATTGTACCTAAATGAAACCTCACTCTTACATGATACAGCTAGAGATTTTTTATGATCAATTATTTATCTCTCCTATTCTATAATCTGTCAAATTAAGTTTCATCCTGACTGTTTGAGACTCATTATTTCTGGAAATTGAAGTAGGAATTTTATTTTGCATAGTAAATACCAGCAAATAGCATGGCACCATTTTCATCAGAGTTGCAATAAATATTACAGAAAGATCTTCAGGGCTCAAGACTATAAATTCTTGGGGTGAAACTCATTCTGGTGCAGAGGGCTGGCACAAAGTGTTCTGCATTATGGGCCTCTTGCAAAGCCCATTGAAGTCAAAAGGAGTCTTCCAGTGACTTCACTCAGCTTTGGATCAGGCCTCTTGTAAATACCATGGTGAGGTTATGCATGAGGCACCACAAAGAGGCACTACAGATGAAGCCAATACATAGAGGGGCCTTTGAATACTGCACACTACAGCAAAGGTCTCTTTCCTATAGGCCAGCAAGGAGATGAATTGAGCTGACTATGGAAAAGGTGCCCCAAATGCCAGCATAGGGAACACAAAGGGATAGTGGCTATCCCAGTCTTCCTGTGGTTTGGAGGGTTTAACATCATATCATCAACACCTGGAGAATTCTTTGAATGAAGGTCAAGGCAGAAACAGGTAGTTTTTATGCTTAATGAAACTGATTTAAAAGGTATTTTTAAATTGATGTCTGAAAGAATAGTTATTTTAAAAAAAGCAAAATGTTTACAATTTGAATCAGGTGGGATTTAAGTTACATAGACAATTTGGTAAATAACCAGTCAATGTCAGGCGTGCTGACAGAGTGGGGGTGGGACAATTGTTCAAGGGCCTGGGCAGTTTAAAAGGACCTGGGGGTCCCTGACCACTGCTACTGTAGTGGCGGCCAGAAGCTGGGCCCTTTGAAATCATCAGGGTGGGCTGCAAGGCTCTGGGCCCTACGCTTTGGGGTGGCCCCACAGGCCAGCATGATTAGCCAATGAGGTTGGTGGATTCATCATTTCCCCGTCCCCACCACCCCCTGGATGGCCCTGGCTCAGGGGCCTGGAATTACTGTCAGCATGCCTGGCCAATGTAAAAATACAACTATTATACCTATAATTAAATGAACATAAAGTTAATGTTCTGCATTTTAAAGGGTATGATAAAGGGATTGCAGCTGTTGTCAGTTAGGTGCCAGTGTATTTTTTTTATATGATATCCCAGCCCTGTGCAGATATTTCATTTAGCAGACCTTGATAACGCTACCCAGAGAGAACGATCACTAGCATGATTCAATGACAAAGGCACTTGGCTAGATTCAATGTCCTCATGATACAGTCCCAGTGCCCTGGCTTCATAGTTACAGGTAACTGGCTCAGTCAGAAGTGGGAATTTTTTGCTGTCCCCAAGGCTTAACAAAGGGTTAAGGTGAGGCACCCTAAAACTTATAGAGTGAGACAAACACTTCTCATACCATTTTACATCTTTCATGACATCTACTTGTTACAGCCCCTTGCATTATGCTCCAGGTGTCTTGGGCACAACATTCCTATTCATTACTTCTAGCAGACCCTCTTGTCTGGTGTTAGGCCAAGATGTTCCTGGGGCTAATTTTCTGGAGTGTTTTCTCACACATACCCAGTATCTGTTACTTGTTCCTTTTTAGAGGTGCCTGTATTTTAGCAACACTAGCAGTAATTTTGTCAAGGACATACAGTAAATTTGTTAACAGTTACTTTAAAACATGGCCTAATTTTGGTTCTAAGCCTTAGATCTTGCACCAGGCCAAGTGCTTCAGGCTCTCTTTCTCCTACATTAGCCATGAGACCAAATGGTCATGATGTGGGGAGAGAGCTGTTAGCTATCTTCTGAAGAAAGCTGGGAACCCAAAACTCTCTCTCTAAATATATAAAACACACATAAACTCTATACACTTCATTCATCTCCATGCACACAGTATTCTAAAAGATCAAAAGTCATCTTTGCAATGCTATTGATACAATATACTGCATGAAGATGATTCAGAAAGTTATGAAATCATATAAACACCAGAAGCGACCTTAAAAAGATTACAGTCAAGGCTGGTAGAACTAAAATTAAACCTACTATCTCAGCTTTATTTTAGTTTGTAGGGGTGCTTGTCTTCCCATCCCTCCATTCTGCCTATCTGCTCTAATCTTTAGAGCAGACTGGATTAGATTTCACTACTGTTATTTTTCTGATGAGTAATCATCATTATGCTAGCCTATACATTGCATTTCATTTCTTTCACTAGGCTGCCACTGCATTGGTCGTTCAATGCTAACTTGCATAATGAACGTCGTTACTGCATTATTTCAGAATTGTTAATATTGGTGTTAATTCTTCCACACAGGGGAGTTGTAATTTATTTCTAAAACACTCTTGAGCACTGAGAGGTCCAGAGTGTTGATCCATTCATGGAGGGAAATTTTATTCACTTTCTCCTGGTATGGTGCTGGTGTGTGTGTGTGTGTTTAGGATGTCTGGCATGATATCCAATAGAGTCCACCCTGTAGAGAAAAATAGACCAGAACTATAACTTTAATGAGGCACTTTGACAGGATAACCTGAATAGAAATATTCAGGTTTCTAGCCAAAATATTTGTTTTCAGCAAATTTGGTTTCTAGTCATTTAGTTTTTCAACAAAAAAAAATCTATTTTCTGTAAATAGCAGCCACTTTTGTGAAAAGTTTTGTTAATCAAAACCCAAGTTTCTGTTGAGAAAGTTTCAGTGGAATATTTTCAACCAGCCCCATCCAGTATTCTGTTTACTCATCAGAGTGTTTTGTTTGTTTTTTGTTTTCTGGTGGTGGGTTTTTTAATTTCTTTCTCTGTGGCTGGTTTATGAATAGATTGTGTGCAGATTTCATGCAGTATTTATGGGCTGTTACCACATTTCCCTTAGTTTGCATTTAACTAAGCTAATCATATTTACCTCTTTTAATCTTTTCTAATTTGTCCCAGCTAGACTTTTATTCTTTTTTATTGCTTTTCCCTGAAAATTCTGCAGTTTGTATGAAGATAATTGCTGCTTCAACATAGGAACTGTATCTTCATTTGTACAATGAGGTCCCGATCCTAATTTTTGGCCTTTGGCTGTTACTGCAGTAGTAGTAGTAGTAATGATAATAATAATAATAATAATTAATAAAATATTTTATTATTAAGGGCGATAATATGCAATATAATCATTTTTTCAAGCATGCAGTAGAGCTCAGAGAAATGGGCACATATTGATGCTTCCTTACTAGTGGGGACACACAAATCAGGTGCTTGAATGTAAGCAAATAGTTGGGTATATAGATCTTGAGTCTGATTTCATACTGAAGTAAATCTGGAGTTAAAGTCAGTTCAGTTACACTAGTGTAAAACAGGTGTAAATGAGATCAGAATTATATCCTTAGACTCCAAGGTTAGGATCCCAAAAAGTATTAGGCGCCAAACTCTCATTAATTTCAATGGTAGTTAAGTACCTAAATACCTTTGAGAATCTGGCCTAAGTGGTCTACATACAAACCAACAAATATCTGATACTCATGAGTGCACTGTTTTTCCATATTCATAAACTAAGTGTGCACTGTATGTGCATCTTTTAGAAAATCTGAATCTAACTGAAGTGTCAAGATGTATTGGTGCAGAGAATTCATACCAGGCATCCTGTTTTAAATGCATGCCGTTCATTATGTGTCTGCAGGGCCTGTGGATTGTTGCACTTTTCTCACTATGCAGCTCAAGATCTATGGGTATATGATGTCTATTTGCCCCAGTTCATTTTTGGTTTGGTTTCTCACCGTCTCTGTATTGTGCTGGTGTTTGGGCATGTATTGTAAGGGCTAACAGTTGTGCCCTGCTATGCCTTCACACTTGCAGATGCCATGGTGAAGGATCACTAGTCGTCCCATGAGCCACTGCTCAGCAAATGTGATGCCTGGCAACTCGGGGTTTTCTACTTCTAGTGCCACCAGGCTGGGGTGAATGAAGAGGTAGGGAGCTTGATTATTCCTTTTTGTTCAATCTATAATTGATCACTTTTAATTGTGCTTAATGTTTTGGGTTTTTTTTTTGACTCGTTTGGTTATGGTGGTAGCTGAACCAATGGTTTCCTTCTCTGTTGTGTTTCCCTCTGGAGTAGTGTGTAGTTGTTTAGCCAACTATGGGATCTTGCTTCTAATCTTCATTCTGGTACTGTACTTCAATCAGTTTCACCCCAGTTGCTAATATGAAGACATCCCTTTGCTTCATAAAATAGGCGCTTAGTTTGTCATTCTCAGCTATTAAAGAGTAATAGAATGTCTTCAATAAAAAAAGCTTTTGCTAGTGCTAGTGGGATTGTAGCTGAGTTGTATTGCTAAGGCAATAATAGAGAATTCTTCAAAAGTTCTTGCTTGCTCCTCAACAGACTTGGCAGCAAATGTTGTTACTGGATAGCTTAAGGTTCTCTTTAACCTGGTATTTTAGTTTTTATTTAGTCTAGTATTTAGGTGCTGTAATATTAGCTGAAGTTTAAATCAAGGTTAATTGTGAATTTCAGTACAGTATTTGGGAGGGATACCCAGAGTTCACTTTGTATTAGCCTTTATTCTTTAGTTTGGGCAACCTACCTCTCTTGAGATCTGATCCTACAAGCCTTGCCTCAAAAGTAGTCCTTATGTAAGTAGTCTCAGGTAAGCAAAAGTATTTGCAGAATCAGATCCTTAGCGTTGGTGTCTTAGGATTTATGGCTGCAGCCTCAGCAAGACAATATTGCATTAGTTGAAATATTTAGGTTTGACTTCACAATCAGGCCAAAGGCATTTTGCTTAAATGAATGCTTCATTTTTGGAGAATACAGCAAGATCTAAAGGAGATCACTCATTCTGCAACTCTGCCTAGATGTCTATGCACACCAAGAAGCGACAAAGAGTCCTGTGGCACCTTATAGACTATCAGACGTATTGTAGACATGCATCCGACGAAGTGGGTATTCACCCATGAAAGCTTATGCTCTAATATGTCTTTTAGTCTATAAGGTGCCACAGGACTCTTTGTCACTTTTTACAGATCCAGACTAACACGACTAACCCTCTGATACTGTGCATACCAAAGATCAGTATCCTCCTATTTAATGTACTATTGCGATTTGATCATGGTTATCACCCAGGTATTTCAAAAATGTTGCCAGCAGCTCTATTTGACTGACTACCCAGATCTTAGAAACTGTTCTATTTGATTAGACCTGTTTTTGACAGTAACCTGTACCTCATGCTTGTTTCAGAAATAGAGATAGAAGCCCTCAGAGTGTCTATAAGCATTATCTAGGGCTTTGGTATATGAAAAAAGCATAATTTGTTATATAGATTAAAAAAACCCATAAATTAAAAGCTTTTCAATTTAAGTAGGTTTTCTGTTGAATTTGAGTTAATTGTCATTGTCAATCACTTTTTATAGGGTGATTTAGCATTATTTTTGGCACAATTCAATCCTATTTATGTACAAGCATTCAATACAAATAAAATTATTTTGAAATGTTCTAGACAGGGAACACTGACTTTGGCAAAATGTGTAAAATGTTTACTGCTGTAACCTCTCTCCACCTTCCCTCTTTATATGCAAAGGCTCATCCAGTTATTCAGGCATAAATCTATTCTTTATAGAGTGCTCCAAGATAGTAGATGTATATCAGTCATAGATTGAATAAGTTTGTCTTCTCTGGACTGCATTCTACAATTCCATTACTGCTATTTGAGATTCTGTTGTCTTTGTACCATTTATTCCTATTAAAACTTTCCCCTAAAATATATTCCTAAAAGGATTTACAAGCAAGACACTCCGTGTAAGTTTATGATTGTCACATGTATTGCCTTTCATGTTATCATGGGATCCTATTTTAGACATGCTTACAAAATTTGTGATAAGTCAGGACAAATCACCATCTCATGGTGATGAAGTTAAACTCTACTTTGTGAGGCACGGAGAAGACTACTATCTCCGTACAAATAAGCATATGGCTGTTTACACATTTACAGACAGAATGATCTTTACCTTAGATAGAGAGAGCAACAAAACAAGAAGGGATAAAAGTAAAGTCTCCAGAAGACAGATATTTATAGAGAGAGAGACAGAGAGAGAACACAGCGTGTGTACTGCTCTGATAGTCTGTCCTGATCTCTGAGAAAAAATTGTGCTTGTTGAACTCTACATTCAAGAAGAGTGCTTAGAAATTTATAGACACATGTTCCCCCAACCCCCATATACCATCTTCCCCTTTCTAAAAGCAGCAGAATGAGCAAGAGGAGTCTGCCTCTATGTTGTTCTCACTGCCTCTAGATGTCCTACTGTATTATGTGGCCAACAGAATTTCTTAGCTTTGCATTTTTCTTACCTTAGTTCTGATCTAAATACTATTAAAGTCAATTAAAAGACTCCCATTGCCTTCAAAGGGCTTTGGATTAGGGCCCTTATGAACATTTAGGGCAGCCCTGTTTGATTTAGGAGAGTATTAGTGCTAAACTTTTTTTTACTAGCATGATCTTATATTGGAGAGCTGGATTACAGTTGACCATCAAAGGATGTAATAAACCATGAATTAATAGCTATTGTTGCATAAAAATTTTTGACTTGGTTTGCAATGGAAGGAATGGGTCACCTGAACTGGGGTTAGTCCTTCCTCTCCTTTTTCCTTGTTTCAAAAGATGAAGCTTTCTATCTACAAGTAAAAAAGGCACACTGGGAACTGGCTTTCTGCTGACTCACCAAAAGAAAGGTAAATCAATGAAACTAAGAGTCAAAATCTCATATTATTTTTCTCATTGTCTGTATGTTGCTCCTTTGCACTGTAAGGTCTTTAGGACAAGGACAAGTTTGTAGAGCACCAAGCATGCTTGTGGGTGCTATATAAATAATATAATATTTGAATACTGCAACAATTTTTATTTGTTTTGTAGGCATGTAATGCTCTGAAAAGATGACAGAGAGATAGCCCTAAAGAGTAAAGTCTTTTGTTTATCCCAGAAACTGGCATTGCTTGAGTAGAGAGAGTGCAAGCTTCCCTATGTTTCCTTCCTAGAGGCCTCTTCACTGCAATGGAGGGAGACCTATAAGTTTGAGAGGGCAGTTCACTCTTCATGAATGATGCAGTCCTTGAGCTACTGAGCTTTCTGACAACATTGAAACTTACTGGTAGTTCTACAGGTGTTCTTATTTTTTCTTCACTAACCTAATGTTTGTAGGTCACAAAATATTGCGTTTTATGCAGGAATTAATCGGTTCTACAATATTATTCTCTACAAAGAACTTTTTAAATATACAAGAGGCTTTTAATGTCAATCATTTTTTACCAACACTGAAATAAAACTAATTTAGCCATCTTTAAACCAGTACAAAGCATCTTATCCCCCCTTGCTTGTGCCTGAGAAAATGCCTCCCTGTGGCCAGGGGCAGATCTATGTGTTTTGCTGCCCCAAGCATGGGAGTCAGGCAGCTTTTGGCAGCATGCCTGCGGGGGGTCCGTTGGTGCCGTGCCTTCAGCATACCTGCCACCAAATTGCTGCCGAAGCCACGGGACCATCGGGCCACCTGCAGGCATGCTGCCGAAGGCAGCCTGACTGCCACTGTCACGGCAACTGGCAGGCCGCCCCCCGCGGCTTGTTGCCCCAGGCACACGTTTGGTGCGCTGGTGCCTGGAGCCGCCCCTGCTTGTGGCACGTCTCCCTGTTGCCTGGAAGATGTGGACTGATAACCCAGAGTGCACAGACTCAATATTAAATTGACTAACATTTTATATGGAAAATACAATTCATAACAAACAGTCAATGTACTATCTGTCTTAAAAGAGAAACAGGGCTCTTAATTTGTCTTGGCGTGGTATAGTTTTTGTGCTCGGATAAAATTACCTCTGTTGGGTTAAATGCGCAGGTCTAGCGATTTAACTTTTTTTCTTTTTTTCCAGGCACAACTAACTGTGCATGGAATTTTATGCCTTCAGTTTAGGTCTCTTAAATCTAAAGACCTATTTTTTGGTGCAAATATGTTTCGATGCAGAATTTCACCTGCAATTATTGACACCTCCAAGAAACTGAGGCCTGGCTAAATTAAAGCTGAACATTTTAACCTCAGGATGCTTTTAAAATAAGTATGATGGGATGGAAAAAATTGCTCCCTAACAAAGATATCCATTCCTATTTCTCATTATAAAGTACACTCTATAGAAACTGGGGGAGAGGAAGAAGGGCTGGAGGGGGGTGTATGTTTTCTCTTGCACCCAGAATTGAGTATTAATCATGAGATTTTTCTCCTACTCTCATAACTATTTCGGTAATGGTTCCTCATGTTGAATTGGTAATAACATTGCAGGTCTTCTCAAATGATCTGCTTCTTTTATAAATGTAGAAACAACTATTTCTAAAAGAGAAAGAAACTGAACATTTCTTTATGCTGACACTCATGCAAGGGCAGCTCTTGCTGTTTCTCTCGCTATGTTTGTCTTTTTAGAAACATCTATAGAGTCTTATTCAGGTGTTTCTTCCCTACCCTCAAGAGACATTTGACTTGGTCATGGAAATGATAGTCAGGGGGAGGTGGATGAGGATAGCAGGAGTTCATAGTACCTTGCTAACAAGCATATCATTCCCATAATCAAACTTTACAGCCTGTGTGGAAATATGGTTTTAATTTTTCATTTGAAAAATGGATTAGGAATTGTATAGTAGCTAGCTCACAAATTCTTTCATGTCAAATATTTTACTGATTCTGCAGTCTTGGGATGTCTAAAAATCTATTTCCTCTGCCAATATTACTCTAGCTGGATTCCTCTGCTAGTGCAGTTCTGTGTGTAAATAGGCCTTGATAAGTGGCAGCACTTGGTTTAAAAATGTATCATCAGCACTGATTTCTCAGGACATTTGTATCAGAGGGGTGGAAATTTGTAACTAAATGTGCTAGCAGATTCCAGGAAGACAGCTGGAGCAGTATCAGCTTGCCTGTCTTATGCTTGCATAAATACTATATTCAAAAAGATCCTTTTTTTGTCTTTATGAACGGCTGGGGATGTGATGAATTGAATCATCTCCTTGAGGTCGTAGTTTTGAAAGTTATTTGGGCCAAATTCAGCTGTGATGTAAATGGCAATGTAAATAACACATTGGCGTAACTTGAAAAGCAATGTAATTTTCACCAATCTGGTGTTCGGTGGGTGTGTGAGATGAATGTAGTTTGCATGGTGAAGGAAGAATAGTGGAAAGATGTAACAGGGAACGCTTACAAGAGGCACTTGTGAGATGCAGTGATAAAGTTTGGGGAACTCAGTCAAAATAGCACAACTACAAAGTTTATAAAAGGAAGAATAAAAACTTTTTTTTTGTTTGTTTTTGTAATGGAAGAATTCTAATAAAATGGAGGAATGATTTTATAATAGTAGCTTAAAATGGAATTTAAATTTTGAGAACAATATTATAACACCATCAAGATATTCTAGGGCATATTTTCTTGGTCATTTAATATACTGCAAGGTCCTGATTCTTTATTCTGCTGTGAGCTCTCTGTGCCACTCTATTTTCGCAAAGAGACTATAAACTTGAAGGATCTGACCCCCAGAAAATTCTCTTGGTAAAGAAGGAATCCCCAAGTGAGGAAGAGCCAGCACAAGAGCTCCGTGCCACCTCCCATCACAGTCCCTAGTCTAGGAGGAATTCCTGTTGAAAAGCAGGGCCATGAAATGAGAGATTTGCTTAACTTGTACCATCCTGCCTTTGTTTTCTTAATCATATCCTGTGTTTTCTGCCCCTAAGTTAACACATTTTATGCTCCCAATGAAAATCAAATCAGTGCATGTTACATTAAGTAAATCCATTTATTCATGTTTAAATATCATGACATCATAGCAGAATTTTCAAAAGCCTTTACAATTCATTGCTAACTTTGAGACTTGGCAGCTGACCCTCCACATCACTGGTCCATCTAGCCCAGTATCCTGTCTGTGAAAAAAACCATTTAGATGCTTCAAAAGAAGGTGCAAGAAACCATGTAAGAGGTCGTTGGTTACTGGATTATCTACCCCCAGGAAAGTGTCTTCCTAACCCCTTAGTTAGAGACTGCTTTATGACCTAAAGCAGTGGTGCTCAAACTGTGGGTCGGAATCCCAAAGTAGCTTGCAACCTCATTTTAATGGGGTTGCCAGGTCTGGCTTAGACTTGCTTGGACCTAGGACTGAAGCCCAAGTCCCACCACCTGGGCCCAAAGCTGAAGCCTGAGAGCTTCATCCCTTGGCGTCGGGACTCAGGTTACAGGCGCCTTGAAGCCCTTGGGCTTCAGCTTTGGTTCCCCTCTGCCCAGGGCAGTGGGGCTCAGGCTTTGGCCTGGAGACTCAGGCTTCAGTTCCCGCTCCTGGGGTCATGTAGTAATTTTGTTGTCAGAAGAGGGTCGCGGTGCAATGAAGTTTGAGAACCCTTGATCTTAAGTATATCAGTGTTTCTATCCCTTGTAAGACTTTTTTTTTTTTTTTTTTTACAAAATCCTCTTTCCCAGCTTACACCTAATGTAAAAGTTTCCACTACTATTTGGATTAATTTTGCACAGTAGTAGTAGATACAGTCAGCTTTCCAAAGTGCAAACTATTCTGTAAGAATTGTTGATTAAAAAGTTGCCAGGATGAAAATAAACAATAATATGCGTGCATAACCACCTCATTTTATAGTCAAATTATTCCATGATGGCCCTATTATTTTATGCAACAGTAATCATTATGGAAGGCCGTAAAAAGTACCTCCTACATCCTCTGTTACGATCAGCACCATCCATTTGTTCTCTCACACCTTAATTAAAGGACTTCAGCTTGGTGATTTTAATAACCCTTATTTTAAAGAGATCTGAATTGATCAAATTAGATTTTTCTTTTGTGGCCAAATGAGTGGTAGCTGATCCCAGTGCTCCAGGTAAGCCCCGGTTAGGCAGTTCTTCGGTAGAACTACTGTATGTCTGTTACAAGAAACGCATTAATTTTTCAGTGCTCCATTCCTCTCATGGGCATGTTTCAAACAGAGATCCACCCTGTTTTATTACTCTTCCTCCAGCTGCATTATTATACTAAGGGTACGTCTACACTGCATGATTATTTCGAAGTAGTTTAAACCGATATTACAAAACCGATGTTATAAAATCGGTTTTGCGCGTCCACAGTGCGATCAAAAAATCGATTGCTTATGTCCATGGTCCAAGGCTACCATCGATTTCAGGAGCGGTGCACTGTGGGTAGCTGTTCCCCTCAGCTATCCCATTCAGCTATCCCATAAGTCCATTCCGTGTATGAGAGCACAGTGCCTGATGGTGCAATAAACATTGCCCCGGGTGGTGCGGGTACAGCGCCTCACCCTCCTTTGTGAAGGCAGCAGACAACCTTGGCGCCTTTTCGCGAGTGCATTGAGCAAAGCCATAGCACAGCAATCATGACCCTGAGATACAAACGGTATCTGACCGTTGTCAACACCTCGCGTACTCTCGTGCTGACTAACTGAACAATGAACTGCAAAGCAGGAGGAGAGAAGGAGGCAGCTATTGCTGGAGCGGCGAGGACAGCGGAGACGAGATGGAGGCAGAATTCTCCATAACCGCTGGCCCCAGCGTTTGGAGCTACTGCTATTAACGGGGCATCTACTACCCATTGAACGCCGAATTGGGGCACGGGAAACAAGCCACAACTGGTGGACCGCATTGTTTTGACGGTGGTGGGACGATTCGCAGTGGCTGCGAAACTTTCGCATGCGTAAAGAGCACTTCTTAGAACTTGTGAATGCTTTCCCCTGCCCTGAAACGCCGAATACAACATGAGAGCAGCCCTCACAGTGGAGAAGCGAGTGGAATAGCCCTACTGGAAGCTTGCAACGCAACAGCTACCGGTCAGTCGGAATCAATTTGGAGGGCAATCTACTGTGGGGCTACAGTGATGCAAGTAGCCAAAGCAATCGTTAAGCTGCTGCTACGAAGGTTGTGACTCTGGAAACGTGCAGGTGATAGTGGAGGCTTTGCTGCAATGGTTCGCGAACTGTGGTGGGGCCATAGATGGAACATATCCCTATCTTGCCCCAGAAACACCAGGCACGCCAGTACGTGACCGCAAGGGTACTTTTCATGGTGCTGCAAGCCATGGTGGACCACAAGGGACGTTTCACCAATCCACGTGGGATGGCCAGGAAGGTTCATGACGCTCCGTCTTCAGGAGCACTAGCTGTTTAAACGCTGCAGCAAGGGAATTACTTCCCAGAACCAGAAATAACCATTGGGAATGTTCAATGCCTATAGTTACCTGGGGACCCCAGCCTACCTGATGCATGCTCATGAAGCCATACACGGGCACCTGGACAGGTCATGAGCTGTTCACTACAGGCTGAGCAAGTGTCGGATGGTGGTAGAATGTGGATTTGGCGTTAAAGGGTCGCGGGCGATCAACTTACTTCGGTCAGACTCAGCCAAACCAATGTCCGCTTGCTATTGCTGCTGCTGTGGTCACAATCTTTGTGAGACTAAGGGGGAACATTTTATGGCTGTGTGGGAGCTGAGGCAAATCAACCTGGCCGGCTGAGTACGAGCAGCAGAGACCAGGGCGATTAGAAGAGCACACTGGAGGCGCTGCGCATCAGAGAAGCCTTGAAAACGGTTTCAGACGGCCCAGGTATGGTGTGACTCTGTTTGCTTCCCCTTTGATGAACCCTCCGCACTTGATGGACTTATCATGTAAGCAACCCACCCTCCTTTTCATTACAGGTTGGCAAAGGAAATAATTCTGTATCGTTTAAAAATCATTTATATTCATTAAAAGAATTAGCATCGTTTAAAAAATTAACTCGATATTAATGACGACGTCGTGTGAACGGATACAGCGTTAAATCGGTATATCGGCCATTAAACCGATTTAAAGTCGCAGTGTAGACCTGGCCTAAGCCTCCCATTGGGCTTTATTACTGTGACAAACTCCTGGGGTGAATGGGGGTATCTGGTTGATCTTGCACATGAAGTGGTAGATATTGGATGCCACAGATAGGCTCTGGGGTTTTATTTTTTTGGTCTCTTTTGTTGTATTTTGGGTGGACATTTATGACCGGATCCTCAGCTGGCGTAAATCAATGTAACTTAATTGATTTCACTAGCGGTACAATGATTTACACCAGCTAAGAATCTGGCCCCACACAGTCATGCTTAAAGATATAGATCTATATTGAAAATGTAATAATATATAAACCATTGCGATGTTTTACCGCTGAGATTTAGAATATGTTTATGCTGCATTCCAAGTTGTGAATGGCAGCTCTGGTAGATATACTCACATTGGCATTGTTAAAAGTTGCCGTATAGATGTGGCAGTGCGCACTTTAGCATAAATTGTATAAGCCTGTCTGGAAGCCTAGGTACCTAGTCACCTTTTTGGAACCTGCACCGCTGCATCTACATGGCTACTTCTAGCAATGCTAGTGCAGGCAAAGCTAGCACAGGTGCGTCTACCCACACATCCATCACACCCTGAATTGTAGAATAGATTCACCATTAGAGAAATTCTCATACATTTAGTACGTTTCAGAAGTCTACTATTACTTAAAAACCAAAGTCCTGATACTATTCCTATAGAACTCAATGGGAGAAGGAAGCATTATCAGAACACACTGAAATCCACACTGGTTCTTATTTTTGCTCTAAAGTGCTGTTGAATCTTCCCTGTTTTAGCCATATGCTATTTCTATCCAGCTTGATTGTAAATATCCTCTATTTAAATTTTTTTTAAAAAGCCATTTTAGTCCTAAAGGGGCTTAAAATGTTCTTTTAATGGAAACATTTCCATCAGCTAATGCTAATACTAAGTCAGCTAACGGGTCCTCACAAAAGATGAAACTACTGCTGCTACACAGAAGGGAATTACTAGTATTGGGATTAAGCGAACTAGATACAAGCGAATACATATAGGAAAGCCTGTTCTTTTGTTACTTTCAACAAAGGAGTCTCTTGGTGAATAGGGTATGAAAATTTAGAGCTGAAGAGTTCAATCTAACTTGAAGCGTTCATAAGTATGCAGTGTGCCGCAAAGCCTACAACTTGGCAAGGTGGGATGATAAAATGTGCCATTTGTATCCTTCCCCCTTTACATTATTTTACCTTACCCAGCAGATTATTTACTATGTTAGTTCTTAAAAAATAATTGATAAAGAACAGAAAATACAAAATTATCAGAAAATGTACGGTGTTTTATTATAGCATTAAGACGTGCCAGGTGTGTTTTATTGGCCAATGAATATATGCCTCAAGGTGTGCTGTGAAACTTAAGGCTGCTGGCCCTCTGCCATGTGAGGTTTGTATTGGCAGTCCAATAAAACACATCCTGGAGGGTCTTAGTGGTCTTGTTCAGAAAAGAAAGCTGCCTTGTGATTAAGGCACTGGATTAGGGCTTGAGAAATCTGGGTTCAACTTCCCAGCTCTCCCACCGGTTTTCTGTGTAACTATGGGCAAGTAACTTAACCTTCCCAGTGTACAGACAGGATAACAATACTCTAGTTCTTTCAGACTTTGTCTGTTTTGTCTATTTAATTGTAAAGCAGGTACTGTCTTACTCTGTGTTTATGCAGTACCCTAGCACAACAGGATCCCACTCTCAGTTGGCTTCTTTGTGCTACCACAATACAAATGATATAGCCCTGTATATTTAAATTACATTTAAACTATAGCTACCAAATGATATAATATGTTTCCAGTATTGGTAATAAAAAGACCTTTTCTCTCATTTTAATTAAAACTTTGTTGCTGTGAACATTCAAAAAGTTCCATCTCAGCCCTTTAAGAGCTGACTTCTACTTTGTCCTTCTAACCTGCTGTCATTCTCTTGTCTATTCCTCTCTCTCTCCTTTTTCTCTTTGTTTTAATACCTCACCCATCAAAAGCAGGCAAGCATCTTGGATCAGTTTTCAACAAGAGTGGGGAAATTAGGAAAATATGGTCCCACTTTGCACCCAGTTGCAGGCAAAGAAGCAGAACATCAAGTATATCTGAGACTGCGTTGGACAATGCATCTGAATGATCAGATGGTATCCATTGACCACAGTGACACACCTGAACAAAGGGAGAAGAGAGGATATTGTGAACATTTTCATATTTCTATTCTTCTCTTGATGGCTGCATGTTGCCCCATGGCATTTTCCATCTGGCCAGTGTAAATATGCCACTGTAGTTGCAAACTAGGTTTTTTTTCATTTGAACTTCAGCCATTTGCTCTGACCAGCCAAACAGTTTACCATCAAAGGAAAATCACTACATTCATCCCTCAGTCCAACTGTTGTATTCGTCTGCAATTGAGGGGCAGTTGGGCTCTTTGAACTAAACTTTGCTTCAACAGGTAAATCTGGAACTGATAAAAGTTTGTTAAATCCTGCAAAGAGAATTCAAGAAAATGTACAGTGATGATGGAGATGGCAAGGAGTGTGAGATCACATAGGACTACAGCAAATGAAAGAGTGGCAGTCCCGC
Source organism: Chelonoidis abingdonii (assembly GCF_003597395.2). Taxonomy (NCBI): domain Eukaryota; kingdom Metazoa; phylum Chordata; order Testudines; family Testudinidae; genus Chelonoidis; species Chelonoidis abingdonii. The sequence continues at coordinate 73,601,686 of NC_133776.1, forward strand.
GTTAAAATCTAACGTGAGGATGATATAACAGAAAAGATATTCAAATATAATCTGGTCTCTGCCACATTTTAGACAGCTTCATTATCAAAGAAACTCTGAACCTGATCCTTGTTAGAATTACTTAACATAAAGGGCAAAGTCCTGATCTTATTCAGTTTTTACTCAATCCTTACTCTGGCAAAACTCTCACTGCAGTCAATGAGAGTCTTGGCTAAAGTAAGGACTCAGTAGAAATCTGAAGTCCTCATCCTGCAATGCATATTCACATAGGTAATCCCAGAAATTTCAACGGGACTGGGACTCGTGACTAAATCCTGAGTAGACCTAAGATAGTTGGATAGATCTATCCAAAAGTGGTCAAAAGTGATTATGAGCTTTTTTTTTTTTTTTAAAAAAAAGTATGCTTATAAAAAGTGCCAGTTGTTGATGCTGAAGACTTCTCTAATCATATTCACACCATTGGCGCCTGCATAGCAGCAGCACACAATGTTGTGTCTTACTCTTCCTAACGTAGAAATTCTAGACGAAAGGACAGTTAACTCTGCATGCTCTATTCTTTGATCTTTCTGTTGAAACTTCTAACAAGCAGGCTAATTAGCACCAATTGTGAGGTATTTTTTGTAGCGGACAGCTGACCAGCAATAAATGGGCTGAGACCCTGTCCTCATTTCACATAGGCACCAACTAGCTCTCAGGTGTCAGGGATTGGCTCATTACTGATCTGGACTAGATTAGAACAGACTAGCTAGATGGTGAGGTTTAAACTCCTATTATCAATCCTGCTAGCTATCCAGTCCTCCAGCGTAAAGACTTCTGCTTCAATAAAAAATGGTAATGTTCAGATAATTATGTTTGAATCATCTGATACATTATTGTAGGACAAAAGATATTTATATATCAAGATGATGTAGTGTAAGTGAATAATTCCAGGAGAAAAGAGATTGCTATTTAACATTCACATGAATCATACAGTGACCCAGGAACTTTTAATTTCAAAATAATGTTGATAATTTATTGGACAGGAAGAAATTTGTTCTAGCACAAAACGATCCGAGAAAAAGACGAGATCAATAGATGGCTTAGCAAAGAATATGAAATCTAGACAAGATATAAGGTGGTGCACTAGACTACAGATGAGTGAAAGAGGTTCAGCCTATAGTGGATACCTATACTGAAAAGCAAAAGCTTTTTGGGGAAGGCTGATAGTTGCCTGTTAGATTTGCTTCAGAACTAGTGATTCTGAACGTCTTAGATGCTGCAGTTCCTGGCATAACTAACTTCCTCCGATATAAAGCACTGATGATTAGCAAATGCTTTAACAACATCTATGTTATTAAAAGGCATAGTTTCCAGGAATAATCTGAGACTGTATTAGCCCCACACATTTTGCTTGTAAAGACTGCAGATGTCTGGGGCTTATTCCTTATACTTGACCCCTTCCAAACTTCTGAGGCACAGTGTGGATTGCATCGTTATAGAGTTTGTCTCATGGAGAGTTACCTTCTAGTCACACAACGCTGAGTCCCCCTACCCTCCCGGTCAGGATTATACAGATTATCTGCCCTCCTATTCGCAATTGCATAGCATCCTCATGGCAACTCTGGCAATTGTTTACATTGAAAAGTAGCTTTAAGGACACACACATGCATAGTTAACTTTAGTGCAGTGTGCTGTTGTTTTTGACAAAAGTTAATCATACTGTCTCCTTTCCGTCTTCATTTCATCTCTCCCACCACACAGGTTTCCACCTCTTCCTTGACTGACTTTTCCACAATAAGAGCCTGAGTCAAAGCCCCTGGAAAGACTTCCATCACCTTCAATGGGCTTTGGAACAGGAACTCAGCTCTGCATGGGGAAGTTTTAGCTCATAATTCCTAGTGGGTGCAGCATTGGATTGTGACTCAGGAAACTGAGGTGCTAGTCTTGACTCTGTCATTGGCCTTGACTTTTTCTCTGGGATGACCTTGAGCAAATTTCTTTGCCATTTTGTGCCTTAGTTTTCCCATCTGTAGAATGGGAATGATGATACTGCCCTCCTTTGTGAAAGCGCTTTGAGGTCTACTGATGAAAAGTGCTATGTAAGAGGTAGGTGTTGTTACTGAATTCAGACATATTTGTGAGACTCCCAGACACTATGATGATTAGAACCCAGTGCCCAGATAGTTGAATGAATAATTATTCCATCTTGTTTCCATCATTATAACTTTTATTTGTAAAATTGAAGTAACACATCTCCAGAGACGCTTAGCTTCCAGTTGTGTTTCAAAACACCAATGTTGCCTTGTCTGATAAAACAAATAAGGCAGGAGGGAAATTTTTAATTATGTATTTTATTTGCCTGACTTTAAAAGAAAAAAAAATCTTGATTTCAGATCTCTATTCTATGCTTGATGTAGTATTGTATTGCAATACATGCTTGTGGTAATATAGCTCTCCTTAAGGAGAATGTACTGCAGAGCATACCTATAAAGAAGATGGGAATATTATTTTGCACTACATCTTTTGGTTATATGCCTGCTTGGTAAAACTGGAAATTAAAAGAAGGCAAAGCAATCAAAAACTAGTATAGATTAATCTGGGTTCTCTTCATTTTCATTTCTTTTTTAAATGTTGGTATCAGTTAACAGTTGTCATTTTTAACAGATGTCTTTGCTATTAGATCAATATTACTGTGAAAACAGCAATCATATTATGTAGGTCAATAAAATAATATTTGTAAAATTTAAACTATTGGCAGGTGTGCCTATATTTAGAGGCATCCAATAATGTCACAGATGGTTTGGCACATCTTCATTCTGCTGTTTTCTTTGTCAGAGATCTTGAGCAATATGCGTTTTGTTATGAAATGCCATACAGGAAAAATCTGGGTAATTGCCATACTGTCAGGGCCAGATGCCAGACTGCATGCAGGTGCTCAGGGGCAAACAGGAAGTTTCCCAGCACTAGCAATCCTTGCATGGAAGTGCAATGGCTGCCTGCAGCCACTTGCCCTGAATTTCTTGCACTCTGTGGTTCACATTAATTGCTCAATCCCACTTTCTCCCCAGGACTTTGAAAAAGTGGCAGCTCCTAGGATCAGGGACCACATTTTTATTCCGTGTTTGTACAGTGCCTAGCACAGTGGGGTCTGGTCTGCCACTAGGGCTAAAAATAATAATAAGAGAAAGATTGGGACCCGTGCCCATTCCCTGCCTCACCATTCTGCAGAGCAGGGCTAGCATGCTAGCGAAAGCAATCTGAGCCATCCACCTTAAGGCCAGTATCTTCAGAAGGGTTCACTGCTGACAATTAGAGTGAGATTTTCCTAAGAGTTCAGTTTCCCTTGAGACACCTAAATAAAATGGCCCGATTACCAGTGTTTCCAATGGGAACTGCTGTTCCTAAGCACTTTTGAAGAGCTGGTACCAGTGAATTAAGCTCCCTAAAGCTGTTGGCTATATAAGATTTTCAAAGAAGACTAGTGAGTTAGGGTGATTTAATTTTTGGGTACCTCAATGAAGACACTCTAAAAGGGCCTGATTTTCACAAAGTGTTGAAAACTTGGCCTCAGAAAACCAGGAGTTTCTAGTTAGGCATCCAAAATAACTGGTCATTTTAGAAAATCTTAGCCATTTTGTCTTCAATCTAACACCAATCTGAAGCTTTCATAAAATACTCCAAATAGGTAAATAGTTTTTTGTGTCTTTAAATCCTTTTGTGTCTTCATATCTAAGGGTGCTATGAATATCTGAGGTGTTGGGGAGATTCTGATAGTCCTTTTTACTTACAATGAGCTAGAAGAAACTATTAAGTACAGGGAGAAAATGCAAGTCCCCAGTGAAAGATGGGTTTTGAAAATGCAGATGATTTCTTCTCTAGCAGAAATCTGTAATTAATTATTCATTAGAAACAGAGTCAGATTCTGATCTCTGTTACACCCATGTAAAAACTAGAGTTAGTCCATTGTTTTTAATGGAGTTTCCTCTCCATTTACATCAATATAACTGAGAAGCTGTCCTCAACTACTGATAAAAGTTGAGTTTTGTTTTAGAACATATATGAGAAGGCTAAGCTGGCACGATGGTTCTCAGGCCAGAAGGGACCGTTATCATCTACTTTGACCTCCTGTATAAGGCAGGCCATAGGACTTTCTCAAAATAATTTCTTTGAGGAAAAACATCCAATCTCAATTAAAAAAAAAAATGTCAGTCATGGAGAATCCATGATGACCTTTGGTAAGTTGTGCCAATAGTTAATTACTGTCACTATTAAAAAATTACACCTTTTATCTGGTCTAAATATGTCTATTTTCAACTTCCAGCCACTGGATCACATTATACCATTCTCTGCTAGTTTGAAGAGCCAATTATTAAATACTTCTTCCCCATACAGGACCTGTAATCAAATCACCCCTTAACCTTCTCCTTGTTAAGCTAAATAGATTGAGCTCCTTGACTCTATTACTATAAGGCATGTTTTCTAATCCTTTAATCATTTTTGTGGGTCTTCTCTGAACCTCTTCCAATTTATCAACATCCTTCTTGGATTGTGGACACCAGAACTGGACACAATATTTCAACAACACTCATTCCAATGCCAAATACAGAAGTTAAATAATGTTTCTACTCCTAATCCTTGTACATCCCAGGCTTGCATTAGCCCTTTTGACCACAGCATCACACCAGGACATCATGTTCAGCTGATTATCTGCCACCACTCCCAAATCTTTTTCACAGTCACTGCCTCCCAAGGTAGAATCCCCCATCATGAAAGCATGGGCTGTGTCCTTTGTTCCTAGATGTATGCATTTACATCTGGCCATACTAAAATGCATATTGTTTGCTTGTTCCCAGCTTACCAAGCAATCCATATTGTTCTATATCAGTGACCTGTCCTCTTCATTTTTCACTACTCTGCCACTTTTTGTGCTATCTGCAAACTTTATTAGTGATGATTTTATGTTTTCTTTAAGGTAATTAGTAAAAAATATTATATAGTGTAGGGTCAAGAACCAATGCCTGTGGGATGCCACTGGAAACAGCAGTTCTCTGATGATTCCCTGTTTACAATAGTCGCAGGCGGAAATAAATACCCCTGTCTTTAGAACATGCCATTTCCTGGAGTTCAGCAACATTGATTTTTTGAGGGGCTGAGGGTGTGTGTGTGTGTGGGGGGGTGGTGTTTCAAACTTCAGGTCCAGATGTTATGCTTGAGTTCATTACTAATTTAAAGCAGGGAGTGACGGCTTTGCTGCTCTTAAACCTATGTTATCTTTGCTTTAATTGTATTCTATTGCCATGTAAGGATTTAAACCATAATATAAGACTTAATAGTATTTTCTTTTGGTTTGGTTATTTTAGTGATCAAAACATTTCAAGGAATATTGATAAATATTGTTTTAGAGACCCTTTTAATTGGGGGCATATGCCCACTGCCAAAGCCAGCACCCTCACATGATGACTTAACCCTGGCATTTCACAGATTTATTGTGGGAAACATAATTCTCCTAACAGCAGTCTTGACACCAGCTCAGACACAGCCTAAAAGGCTGATGGGGGAAGGGTTAATAACCTCTCACAGCTCCTTGCCAGTGGGGATGGATTAGAACAGGCTAATTAGATAAGAGAGAACCCCTTGGGATTTGCAGGAGGAACAGCTGAAAATGCAACAGGTTACAAATGAGGGTCAATTATCTTTAATTAGCAACTAGCTACCAGGTGTTCTGGGGTACATAGAAAGAGGACTTGAGGAAGAGGAGGGTCATTTTGATTGCCTTTAGATTGATTTTTTATTTCAGTTAGAATAGGGACGCTGACTCTTCAGTCCATGAATATGCTCTGTTGGTTGAGCTATATTATCTACTTCACATCCTCTTATCTTAATAACCTACTTGACAGGACAAAGTGACTATAATTTGTATGTAGGAAAGTCTTTTTGTTTTTAGTAACCTGGGTTGAACTGCTCTATCTTAGTTATGTGCCCAGGAACCTCTATGTAAGAATCCCTTAAAAACCTTTGTTGTGTTGAAAATTAGTAGTTTTCCATGATATAGTTTTCCATTACCTCAGCATCACTGAGTTAACATACAAATAAAAAGAATCACTTTTTAAAAAGTGGAAATGATGGAGAAGGCAGGAATGAGACTTCCTTTAAAGAAACCAGGAGCAATGACAAGCTGATAGAAAGGAATGATAATCAAAGCACATTAACTCACTAAATTAATTTTAATTAAATCACTTTATGCTACAGTTTAAAGCTTGTACATGTGATGTTAGACCATGTGTTAGTCATCCCAATTCACCACTGCTGCTTCTCCTGCAGCTAGCTGAGACAACGAAATAGAATCCCAGGCTTCCAGCACTGCAGTTCTGTGGAGCAAACATTAAACAAAGATTTATTTCAAATGGAAGTTGTAATGTTTCACTTCCCTCATACTTTTTATTATAACTGAAATTACACAAATCTGTAACTTTCCTAACAGTTCAGGTCTGGGTACAATTCTCTAGATGGTCTATTTGTACACAATGAGCAGTTAATCAGATCTTTTGGCTAAACGCTTCACGCATCTTTTATGCCTCATCCTACCCTCAAAGGTACAATTCCATACATTAAATAGACATCAGGTTAATAGACTTTGGCAATCTGAATATTACATCTCTAAATCTACTTTACATTTAGCTAAAATGCATGATACCTATTTTCTTTAAAATAGATCTATTAAAATCCAAGTAACGTATTAAAATGACAGCAGTATATTTCAAATGTTCATTATGCTTGTAATATTTTCTGCAGTGGTTATCTAGATGGAGAAACTAAATGCAGTTTATTCACACCAAATGAGAGAGTCAATCATCTTTAGAATATTAAAAACGTCAACTTTTCTTGTGGTTTTCCTCATCTCTTCCAAACAAATACACTTTTAAATCCAGACAATTAACTCCTCAGGATGAAAAATAAAGAACAAATTAAATAAACTCATGAATTTAACCCTTAAATAGCCAGGGCACATGGAATCCTCATTACCTGTGCCATGTAACTTTCTGCTTGTATTTTCTCTAACATGACACTCACAAGATCTATAGAGAAATCTTTCAAATAATAAAACAACTCTTAACCATTACTGCTTTAGGGCAACTTCCACATCATAACCTGCACTGTGGTAGTCCATGGAATATTTCAACTGTGCTGTTAGAATGAAGATTATACTTAAATAAGTAAATAAATCAAGAACTATACTTTAGAAAATAAGAATAACAAAGACATAACACTTTTTTTTATATAAGCAGTATTAAGCATTTATATAGTTCCATATTTTCACAAGTTGCTTTACAGAGATTTAAAATAAAAACACCATCTCTGCTCCAAACGAAGCCTTGGTCCTGCAAACACTTATTGGCATGTGAGTAAAAATGTAATGTTACATGTTAAGACCATGCACAAATGTTTGCAGGATTAGGGCCAAAGTAGACAAATGAAAGGGGTTTAGGGAATAAAAGGCAAAAGTTAAAACAAATACTGTGTTATACACAGAGTTATCTAGACAGTGACTCATACACATTCTGATATTTGTGAAGAGACTGACAAGCGGGGAGGAATTAGCCACAAAGGAGTTGGAAGCCAAGACGAAATGAATAGCTTAAGAGAAGACTTTCATGAAGACATTTGGAGCCTGATCAAAAGCCCACTGAAGCCAATAGAAAGACTCCCATTGGCTTCGGAACAGGTCCTTTGTTCAAAGAATGAGGACTGTCATTCCAGGTACAGAGAGCTGCATAAAAGAGGCATTGTTGTATCAGATAGAAATGTTTTAAATGTCCACTCAGAACTTTTTCACTGATACAAGAATATTGCATTCAGAGTAACACATTTCTGTTTAAATACTGCATAACTCTACTAACACCAGCAGTGATGAGGCAAAATGGGATTACGTGTAATCTTAATTTGGATAATACAGACAATGAAATGACACCTCCCCCTCTCCTCCTGCTACACATTCTTGCACTACCTCCAGTTATGAGGAGGAACAGGAACTACATAGTCCTCAGACTCATGTAGCCACTTGGGGGTAGTGGGGGGGAGGGAGAGAACACCTATGTTGTGTTGCTAACGTAGTGATAAGTATACAGCAGAATTACAGTTAAATTCCTCCACTAATTCAATAAAGCAACAGACTGACAAAAGAATAGTTTCCTTTGTGAAATTTTCCTGCCAGCAGCCACTGCAATATCCCAGTTAGAGAAACAGATACCAAAGAGCGTATACAGTAGAAAATTTAGACTGAACCTCTTTTCCCCGATAAAGTTTTCTGTTACTAGGTCCAAGGTGTATTTAAATCAAGGAAATTCTATATAATAAAAATATAGCATATTGGTGTGAAAAATATAGCAGCGCTTTATATAATCTCTCAAAAGTCAGGCTAGTAAGGTTTATAATAAGTCATGCTAAAATGGAAAAGGAAGTAAACGTAATAAAAAAAAAGTGTAAAAATACGTAGGAAGAAGCCTGACATTGAAGACTGTAACACAGAGACGACTGTCTCTGACGTTCCATTCCTGTGAGTTGTTGAGTGCTCTTAGAATCTGTTAGAGCAGTGGTGGGCAACCTGCGGCCCACAGGCCACACGTGGCCCCTCAGGGTAATCTGCTGGCAGGCCGCAAGACAGCTTGTTTACATCGATCATCCGCAGGCACGGCTGCCCGCAGTTCCTATTGGCTGGGATGGTCAATGTAAACAAACTGTCTTGCGGCTCGCCAGCGGATTACCCTTAGGGTAATCTGTTGGTGAGAGATAAAAGTTTTCGAGCTCTTCTTCAGGTCTGGGAAAAGTACTCCTACCACCACAGCTAAATACAAGGTTGAACCAGATAGTTTAGCATAAGTAGTTAGTAATTAAGAGACCATTCAAGGTGAAATAATATGTGCTAACTATTTATGCTAAACTATGTGTTTGATCTTGTATTGAGCTGTGACACTCTAAGCACCTTTCCCAGACCTGAAGAACAGCATTGTGTAGCTCAAAACTTGTCTCTGTTACCAACGGAAGTTGGTTCAATAAAACATATTACCTCACCATGCTTATTTCTCTAATGTCCCGAGACTGACATGGCTACAACAACACTGTATCCTTGGAAGCTTTTGTCTTTAATAGGAGTTAAACACACTTAGTACATTGCAAGATTGGGCTTTGTGCAGAGTTAGGTTTCTGTTTTCATTGCTTCAGGCAAGAAGAAAACTATAAATATATATATTTTTAAAATCTATGAATAAACCCAGTCTTGTTTTTCTCTTCCCAATAGTGCAATTATTTAATTATCTGAGATCTAAAAACTGTTAGGAAAATTTGTAGGAGGGAAATTATAAGTATCTCATTGAAACAGTAACAGCACAACCCTCCCAGTACCAAATAACAATAGCTAGAACTTTATAAACACCATTTAGGATGAAACAAAACCTTCCTTACTCCCACCTCAACTGTGGGGAGCAGCAGAAGTTAACTTAAGCATCTAGGCTGAGAGCAGCTCTTCATTTCTTGGGAGGAAAAAAAGAGGTATTAATTGAAAAGGCCTCCTCAGCATAAAATCTGGCTCTAGAAAGAGCAGATGGAAAAATATATGGAGTTGTGAGATGACTGGATTAGTGCACATATTGCTGGATAGTTCTGACTGACACACTATGGAAAGATAGTTGTATATGTAAAAGTCTCCATCAGCCACTCACACTATAACCTCCATCCAAATGATTTATAAGCCTAATGTAAAACTTTTGAGGCCACAATTTATTGTATAACCAAAACATGCTTCCTCTGATTCTCACAAGGACCAGGGTAGATTCTACCACTTCCTCATTTAGAAAAATGATCAAATGAAAATCAGACTTTTAAAAGATTGTTTTCTCATTTCTATGTGCAATTCACAACTGTTAGTTTTAAGGGACTAAATTTTCAGATGAAGGATTCATTAGGAACAACTGCTCTGTGGCCCTAGATTGTTCAGTGCACGTGTGCAGATCCCAACAGATGTTTTAAATTAGTAACAGAAATTGCAACCATATCCCAGGATCTTAACTGAACTTCCTAGAAATTTCAGCTTAGCATAAAGGAGTATTTTCTCAAGCACACATATATAATGAGCATATCTGCACACATCTGTAGAGGTATTCAAAGCAGCAGAGGGATTTCACTGAAGTCATCCACAGCAAAGCAGTGAGAAGCACTTATTAAAGTTCTTAAAGAATTACCACACAGAAAACAAATGCACGTTATAGTGTTTTGCCAAACTAAAGCATCAAAGGATCCACCAGAAAACTGAATAATAAACATGACAGGGCAATGGTGGCAGAAGCTGAACAAAGGTTTGTCCCAATTACCCCCAAAACATTCACTTGGCAATCTGTTCTCTCAGACTTTGCTGGACTGAATTATATCAACACAATACCATTTTGTATATCATCTTGTGATGGGGCAGTGAATATGGTCTTTGTGTGTCAATAAGATAGAGCATGTCATGATTAGAGACTGAACCTAGAGTCAATATTAGTGGGGGAGTGTGAGACAGTGCATAAATTCTCTTAATTTTTTTTTGAAATGCCAGCCTGATATGCAACTATGCACAAATAATTGTCCATCAGTAAAATAGGTTGGAACAAACTTTCAAGCACCAGTGCATGATTTTTTGAACTGGAAAGTGAATAGACAATGTATGTATCCATGTATGGATGTAAGTGTCTAATAGCTTGTTCATCCTTAGAAGGTAAGCTCAGTAATCTTAGTTTGCAGCTCAATAAACAGAACAGAATCTGTCCTCCTGGAATGTATTTTGTAAAGGTTTTAATACCTACTTGTAATGTGCTTCTACAATTGAATACACACATTTCCTTCCAGAAGTGTATTTGATAAATATTCCACTACAAAGACGCATCTGCATCCGTATTGCAGAAATAAAGTTCATCCAAAATGTGGTGTAAGTACAGGGGTTTAATCTCCAAATAGATGGAGTGTGTAGGGTGTCGGGTTGTGAAATCCAACTCCCAAACATGGGCCAGCGAGTGTGCTGGTTATTCAGCCCTACTCTCTGCCTCGCCTACAGCTATTCCAGTCAGAAATAACAACCACAACTTTCTGTAAGAATTCTGTAAACTAAATTTCTGGCCTGTACCCACCATAGTCTTCTGTCCTGGCCCATGTGCAAACACCATCTCTGCAGTAAGTAGGGGGTACCCTGGCATCCCTGCAGGATTCCTCCAATGCTATCCTCCCAATGACCTCATATAGGTTGTAAAGGTTCTTGTCCACTCTCCTTGCCCCCACACACACCCCACCACTCCACACACAAAACACATCAGGGTAAATTTCACCTTTTGACAAAATACATGTCCTTAAATGTCCAATGTGGAGGGCAGTGTGAGGGTGACCTGATAACCATGCATTGCATTCAGTGTCAAAAGTGGAAACATAAAATACCTTCAGTTGCTGAGCTTGGGGAATGGATCACATAAGTATAAATAGAAAGTTCCGGATGCATCATATGGTATGTAATTTTTCATCCCAACAGTTGTATCAAAATCTACTGCTATGAATGATGAAGCAACATATGGTAAGGTCACAATCTGATCAAGTTAATATCAATTTTAGAGAAATTATTAACATCACCACCAAATGTACAATCTTCATGTGTGTCAGTAGCACAGCCCTACAGCGTCTGTGCAATCTGTTCATTAGGAAGCATAGCAGATAAATATTGATCAGAACTATAATTTTAGGAGACAAAGAGTTAGATTTTACATTTGTAAGTGGGCTTCCAACAAACAGTATTTAATGTTTAATGACAAACATTTTTAGGTTGTGTAAGGAACTGGAGCAATTGGATATAAATGGTTCATCCTACAGACTGAAAATCCAAACAAAATGTAATTTCCAGCGAAAAATAAAACAAAAGGCTGATATAAATTAAACATTCTCCAAAAGAGCTAGTGCACCTACTCCTCATTAATCAAATGCACATGTGGACATTCAGATCTTGACTGTCAGTTCTCCACTTAGAGATGTTGAATTGTTGCATATCTTTTTCTGTGAGTGCATCTGAACATGTCTCAGAGAACCATCCTCTGTCTGGACATGACATATATATTCTGCTGATAATCATCTCATGGTTATCTTGTACTCCCTCATCAGTTTATTTTCATTGTCATTGGCTATCCCTCAATATGAGGATGGTGTCTGCTGGGGGGAAAAGTCATTGATGAGACTTTGTGCTTTACAAGGTTTTTCACTTATGTGACAGGTTTATGAAGTTTTTGCATGAGTGCTATTCCACCAGCTTTGAAAACCTCAACAGGGATGCCGTCTGGGCCTGGACCCTGTTGTTTCTAGTCTGAGTGATGGCACGCCAAACTTTCTCAGAAGATGCGGGGTTAGCAAGAGGTTCTATTACTGGTTGCTGAGGAATGGACTCAGTGGTGACAACTGAGATTGCAATTTCACAATTCAATAGAGTCTCAAAATGTTCCTTCCAATGTTGCTTGAGGGCCTCATTGTCCTTAAGAAAGCTGAAATTGTCATCGAATGGCAGAGGGATTGTGTCATTTGAACTTGGCCTGTAGATGGCTTCCATTGCTTGAAAAAAGCTTCTCATGTCATGTCAGTTAGTGAAACTTTGGATCTCCATGACCTTTGCTTGCCATCACAACCTCCTTTGAACTACAGCATTAAGACGATGATAAATCTCTTGCTTTTGCTGATTACAGGGTTCATTTTGCAAAGTGAAACATGAGCTTCTCTTGTGATGAAGAAGTAGTAGGAGTTCCTCATTGTTCTTATTATACCAATCCTGATGGAATTTCAGCACATGCCTTGTGAATAATGGTCTCGAACTACTCCCAATCTGTTTGGATGTCACTGATGGTGTCAGGTAGATCAGAGATTCTCTCAATTAAGCATTGTGGAATAGTCTTGTGACTAGTGTGATTTTGAAGTGCCTTGATGTTAAATCTCTTCTGCATTCCTTTGGGTTGTTTATGATGTTGAGGTGGAAGCTGAATGTTCATGATTGATCTGAATAAACAAAGGTCTGTTCAGCAGTCATCTGTACCTGTCATGGCTCATGTAATATGAACATCAGTACACTCATGGGCTCTGACCATTACATACTCAAGAAGATGCAACTCTTCAGATTGTAGATGTTTCCAAGGGGGTCCTATATTTGTCCATCTGTCTAAAGATGGTATTTGTGTAAAGCAAATCATGCTCCACACATTTGCTGAGAAGAATGCCAATAGAGTTAACTATCCCCACCCATTCTTTCCCACTGGTGCCTCTCCAGAGTTCAGGAAGTTGCCCAACTCTTGCATTGAAGTCACCCATGAGGATAAGCTTGTCTTCCTTGGCTATAGCAGTAAGGATTGCATCAAGAGCACAGCAGAACAGCTCTTTGTTATCTTTTTCATCATCACATGTGGGAGCATACACAATAATGACCATAGCATACGAGTTGTTAATAAGCTTAAGATAAAGAGTCATAAGATGTTCATTAATACCCATAATAGAGAGTTCTAAAAGCTGGTTAGCAATCTTGTTCTTGATGGCAAAACCAAACCCATGAATATGCCTTTCTTCAGATAACTTTCCTTTCCAAAAGAAAGTATAGCCACTTCCATCTTCTTTCAGTTGGGCTTGATCTGCCCAGTGTGTCTCATTTAGGAGAGAACTTGCAAGTTCTCTAGCTATTATGACAGTTGTTCTTTCAGAATAGTCATTGTTCGGGAAATCTGTGCCTCTCCTTGAACTGTTACCTTGTTGTGGTTGAGAGGCTTGTGTGTTCCAATGAACAGCAGAACTATGTCATCCACAGTCTTGTACTCTTGGTAGGGTCACCTTTGTGAACAATTCTGAGGTGAGGTTCCAGGCAAACCGCAGTCCAAACTTCTCACAATCCCAATTGTGGAAGGCATATTCCAGAACTTGGCCAGTTCTCTGTTGTTGTAAAGGCAGATGAAGGCTTCAGCAGGACAGAGATTTCCAGTTGTCTTGGCATCCCCTGCCACCAGGTCCACGGCTCTTTTTGTCAAGTTTTGTGAGGTTGAAACCTGTGCACAGGCTCCCCCACATTAAAAGATTTCACATGTAGCTCTCTTCCAAGGGTGTTAACATGTCCCGTTAACAAAATCCTGTGGCGATGGACAAGTGATAGCGGGGACAGGAGTAGCGATCTCTGAGTCCCTAGTCACAAATCTGCATGCAGATGGCAGCCGATTGATGATCCTCTTGCACTTGAGACAGAAGCACAATTTTGGCACTGCAACCACAACTGAGCAGTCCTTTTCAGGATCCCCTCTGCTCAGCCTGAATGGGGACGAGGCTACAAAAGGTGCCCTAAACATAGGCTTTCTGTGTTCTGCCTCCCATCCTCCGGCTGGAAGGCTGTGTCCAGCGGGATCACTCTACCTACGATCAGAACATACAAAGCAAAATAATAAAGTTTGCCAGTTGGAATGTTCACACTCTGTTTTATCCCCACCTGTTGAAAGCTTTTTTGAGGCAAGGTCCATCTTTGTTACATTTGTACAGTGCTTTGCACAATGTAATAATATTCTGAGAAGAGCGATGGAGCTTTACAAGGCGTTCAGATCTCTATCTTTTCTCTACATTTGATCTGCTAAATCCTTTTTCAGAGACACCTGTAACAGGGACACATGAGTATTTGCTTTTCAGTAAATTTACTTTGTTATTTGTAGTTTCATATTAAGGCATTGAAAGTCAGATAAAATAAAATGAAATAAACCCACAACAATTCTGCCTTTAATAAGAATACCTAGTACTGTAATACAGTGATTCTCAAACTAGGGCCGCCACTTTTTCAGGGAAAGGCCCTGGCTGGCCGGGCCGATTTGTTTACTTGCCGCATCCTTGGGTTCGGTTGATCGTGGTTCCCACTGGCCACGGTTCGCCGCTCCAGGCCAATGGGGGCTAAAGTCAGGGCAGCCAGTATGTCCCTCTTCCTGCAGCCCCCATTGACCTGGAGCGGCGAACCGCGGCCAATGGGAACCGTGATCGGCCGAACCTGCAGATGCAGAAGGTAAACAAACCGGCCTGGCCCGTCAGGAGCTTTCCTTGAACAAGCAGTGGCCCTAGTTTGAGAACCACTGCTGTAATAGAGCTTTGCATTTTCAAAGGACTTAATTATCTAATTAATCCTCACAAATTCATAACACTTACGGAGGTAGAGGGGGAAGTATGATGAGTCTCTTTTTGTAGAGGGGACTGATGCTGGATGATTAAATACAAAATTTTCCAAACTGAACTGTTGACCCTGCCAGTGATGATAGCTGTAATGGGGTATATAAACCCAGCACTAGGACTGAAGGGGTTAAAGAGAGGCTCTGGGCCCAGATGATCCCATCCAACCACATCTGTGGAGTATGCAGTGGATGGAGATGGGCCTTAAAAGGAAGCCAGACAGCTCAGAAAGAGCCTGACAATGCAGGGAGAAGAAGATGCCCTGGAAGATCCTGAGTAGGGATTCAGGGAGGGCAGCTCTAAGGCATTCTGGGGTACCTGGCCTTTGGTAACCCTCACTGGGCCCTGCGCTGGAGCTCAGTGTGGTGGGAGGGCCTGGACCTCTGCAGTAAGGAGGAACTGACCCTGAAACAACTAGGTAATGCTTCCATTAAGCACCAATTGTCACACCAGCCTTGCTCTTTATTAGATATGAACAGATTTTTCCCCCACAGAAAATTTGGATGAAAATGAAAAAACAAAACAAAACAACAAAAAACAAACAAAAAACAAACCAAAAAAACCCACAATTTTTTTTCTGCTTCTTCTTCTTCTAAAAAAAACCTTCCTCCAGAAACTCAGTTTTCAGATGGAAAATTTTCAGTCAGCTCTACTTATTTCTCAAATATTCCCACAAGTACTGCTTTTTCTCCCATTCGTGGGAGGCACTCCTTATACAATTACATTATTTTCCCTCAGATCTCTGCTTTAAAAAATGGTTAGTTGTGATGCCATAGCAATGTAATTGGTCTGCTGTGACCCAGCTTTACTACAGTAATCCTGACTGTCTCACTCTTACCTTGTGTTTTTTGTTCATCTTCACCCCGTATTCCTTGTTTCTCTGATCTGTTTGTTGTATCTGTTATGTTCATGGCATACACACAGAAAGATTTAGATAAATACAAATAATATTTCTGGAACATGAGAATCACTATAATGGGTCAGGCTGATGGTCTGTCTAGCCAAGTATCCTGTCTTCCAACAGTGGCAAGTGCCAGATGCTTCAGAGTGAATGAACAGAACATTATCAAGTGATCTACCCTTTGTCATCCTAGCTCATTTTCTGGCAGTCAGAGATTTAGAGACCCACAGAGCATGTGGAGTCCCTCACCATCGTGCCTTGCAGCCATTGATTGACCTATCCTCCATGAACCTATTTAATTATTTTTTTAACCCAGTTTTATTTCTGGCCTTTCAAGATCCCCTGGCAATGAGTTCCACAGGTTGACTGTGTTGTGTGAAAAAGTACTTGTTGATGTTTGTTTTAAATCTGTTTATTCATTTCATTGGGTGACCATTGGTTCTTGTGTTGTATGAGGGGATAAACACTTCCTTATTCACTTTCTCGATATCATTCATGATTATATAGACCTCTGTCATATTCCAATTTTGAAAGGATGCCTTTTTGCCTCTAACTGCCTCTTTTAGTCTGCTCTTAGCCTCTTATGTTTTTGTTTGTCTTTATTTGGGCAGTACACATTTAGTTTGAGCCTCTGTTATGGTGCTTTTAGTTTCCCTGCAGTTTGCAGGCATTTTACTCTTATGACTATTCCTTTTGATATCTGTTTAACCAGCTTCCTCATTTTTATGCAGATCCCCTTTTGAAGTTAAATGCTATTGTGGTGGGTTTCCTTGGTATTTTCCCCTGTACAAGAATGTTAAATTTCAGGGCCGCTCAGAGGATTCAGGGGGCTGGAGCAAAGCAATTTTTGGGCCCTCTTCCATAAGAAAAAGTTGCAGTACTATAGAATGCTATATTCTTATGGGGGCCCCTGCAGAGCCCAGGGCCTGGGGCAAATTGCCCCACTTACCCCACCCCCCCGGGCGGTCCTGTTAAATTTTACTATATTAAGCTTGCTATTACCAAGTGGTTCAGCTATATTCACCTCTTGGATCAGGTTGTGTGCTTCAGTTAGGAGTAAAGCGTGAATTGTATATCCCCTAGCGACTTTGATGACTAGCTGCTCCAAGAAGTAGTCATTAATGGTGTTTAGAAATTTTATTTCCACACTTGTCCTGACATATACCCAGTTAATATGGCGATTGTTGAAGTCTCCCATTTATGTTGAGTTTTCTGTTTTTGGAGCTTCTCTAATCTTTTTGAGCATTTCATCACCACTGTTCAAGTCTGGTGATCAGTAGAATAATCCTACTGCTCTACTCTTATTATTCAAACATGGAATTTCTATCCATAGAGATTTTATGGTACAGTCAATTTATTTAAGATGTTTACTATATTTCACTTCGTGCTTTCTTTCACATATGGGAAGATTACAATGTAACATTTATATTTTATTGTGTAGAACTCATAGAATAGAACACAAGTACCCCTAAGAGAAACCAGAGAAAGCTAAAGCAGGCTGCTTCTTAAAACAGAGAGAGACAATTATCTCCACCTTATTATAGGCTGGCTGTCTGGTAGGGCCAGCTCCTATGCTTCCTCATCTGCAAGCAGGACCAGGAAAGCACCCTGAAATTTAAAGTGATAGGCCACAATTTTAACAAAGCTCTCAGTACACCATAGTGTCCACCTCTGGATTCCATTGTCTTCTTTTAGATTTAAGATATTTGAGACACTCTTTTCAATGTACAGCACACAGCACAAGGAGGTCCTGCTCCCTGATTGGGGCTTACAGGTGCTATTTCAAAACAAATAATTTTTAACATAATAAAATTTTAATCTTTAAAATTTATTGTCTTAGAAAATTCCTCTCCTTGGTCATATATCTTTAAAATATCCATTTCAGTTACTAGTCTTCCCCGGAGATAAAAATGCTGTTCATGTAACTATAATCTAATCACTGAAGAAAGCTCACAGATTACTTAAAGAATTTCAGTAAGTGTTATTGTGACTTCTCTGAGTACTTTGGCAGGTATCTTAGCAACAGCATTGAAAAATGAATGGTGCTGATAAACCAACTGATGTTCTAATTAAAATCTGGAATTGGTATGTTACGAGGGATGATTAGATTCTATTGTCCGTTTTTTACTTTGCAAAGACCTACACATTCCAGCTTTATAATTGTTTTGTTTGCAGACACGAGGAATGGGCATGCATCAGCCAAATGGCTGTTATACGTTCTACTTGAAACCACATCATATTAGTGCTTAAATAAAAATACATGTTCCAGATCCTTGTGTACTCGTTAAAACACTTTTTTTTTAATTGGTGTGCTGTTGGCTACATGCACGGGATTTTTTTTTCCTGTTGCTACTATTCATATTATAGAGTGTTAATGGAATACCTTTTACTTTCCCTTCATTACTTGAATTCGTTTATGCAGAGCTGGGATATTTGAGCTTCGCCAATAGGTCTATATAAAACATAAGACAGCAAATATAATAAATAAGTCAAAATAATCTCATTACAAATCATACAACTAGAATGAGATATCTGGAAATAATCCTACAAATTGCTCATCAGGAAGTAGTTTCTAAATAAATTACATTGCTACATTGATATCTTCCCCATAGCAATGTTTTTGTTTCTATAAAATTCCACTTTTTTAGGCTGACTATAATCAATCTGTTCATACCAAACTACTAGATGTAAAAGAAAGTGACATTCTTTCTTCTTCAGTGCATACTGTACATAATCAGATAATAACCTGACCAAACAATTATTAAGGGTTAGGTTAAAATTCAGCTAGAATTCAGTTTTCAAAAACACACAAATGAGTTAGATCAGGAAGGCACTAGAAAGGCAGAGATCATAATATGATCAAATATGTGACTACTCAACCTGCTAAATTTCTATCTTAGTTTACATCAGCAGCATGCAGTGTGATACTAAAACCCTTCTAACATAAATGTTTAATGAAGAAATAAACCTGTCAAAAGAATAAATGTATTAGGGCTTGGCTACACTTGCAAGTTGCAGCGCTGGTGAGGGGGTTACAGCGCTGCAACTTACCAGGTGTCCACACTTACAGAGCTCAGCCAGCGCTGCAACTCCCTTCCTGCAGTGCTGGCTGTACACCTAGTCCGCTATGGGTGTAGCAAATCCAGCGCTGCTGATGCAGCGCTGCTCATCAGGTGTGGACACTCATCAGTGCTGTTATTGGCCTCCAGGGTATTAGGAGGTATCCCACAATTCCTGTATACAACAAACCGGAAGGTACTCCCTGGAGCTACTTATCTAAAAAACAAACACAGCTGCTCTTTGCTGCAGCGGAGCGAGCGACCGAGGATTTGGAATCTTCACACGCTGTTTGCTTGAGGAGACAAACAGCAACGGATGGAGTGGTGGGGGTGGGAAGGGGCAGGGAGTCCGTCGAGAAGTTCTGCTTTAGTCTGGTCTGAAGCCTTTTTACATTTAAGAGTATTGAGAAGGCGGTGGGCGGAAGATGGCCAGAATTTGCGGCAGGGAAGCTCACAGTTGTCTGTTCCCAAAAATCCCTCTCTCGGTCTCCCCGATTGGCTCCCTGTCACACTCGCACCCCCCCCCGCTTCTTTTGAACTTCAAGGAGGAGCTGGACACAGTGTTCTGCTCCAAAAATATCCATCTCTCTGTCTCCACAACGCTCACCTGTCACACTCCACCACACCCCCCTTCTTGTGAAAGAGCACGTTGCAGCCACTTCTAACGCGGGATAGACTGCCCACAATGCAACCAACTCCCAACAGCGCTGCAAATGCTGCAAATGTGGCCACACTGCAGCGCTGGTCACTGTCAGTGTGGACACACTGCAGCGCTGGCCCTACACAGCTGTACGACCACAGCTGTAACTACCAGCACTGCAAAAATGTAAGTGTAGCCATGCCCTAGACATTAAATGTTTACATTTTATAATTCTCCATTAAGTAGATTTTTCAATTGGAATCAGTGTTTGAACTAATGCAAAGGGAGTCTTAGTAAGATTTAAAAAGTTGTGAAGAAGCGTTTTCAGGAAGCTCTTCACATCCTGATTCCAGCAGACACCGGAAGTAGAAATGCCAAGATGTTGCAAGGAAGTCTGTTCCCATGAGATTTCCAGGCTGGTGTAGAACACAGAGACTCAAACAGTTCTTCAGATAAGAATCTGGATGACCAAGTGCCTATCTGGTCTGACTGAACTTCAGATTATTTGGATGCTTCAAAGAGGTCTATAAAAAAAAAAAAAAAAAGACAGTCAAGTGACTAAGGGCAAAATTCTCTTCATGGCCTGTGTAGTGGATCTCAATACTGATGATGTCCAAATGGGAAAGTCCTATATAACTTAATAGAAAATGCTACATTTCTATACTTTTTAAATCTTCCTACATAATTTTATTAGAGAATTTTATTCCTGTTGAAAATCCTATAGAAAGCATATCCCAATTATCTGTTCAATTGTATAGGTTCTGAGTAATTTCTGCAATAATTTATTATTTCTATAGAACTCTATTGTTTTCATCCCCATCCAATTCTATTTTGCATAAACAGCTAATTACTCTACAGGAAACAGTCCTTTGGGAAAGGAGACAACATGAGTCAAGATTAGTGTTATATTACCAGGGGCGGCTCTACGTATTCTGCCGCCCCAAGCACAGCAGGCAGGCTGCCTTCAGTGGCTTGCCTGCTGGAGGTCCCCATCCCATGGATTCGGTGGCACGCTGGTGGGAGGTCTGCCAAGCCGCGGGACTACCAGACCCTCCGCAGGCATGCCGCCGAAGGCAACCTGCCTGCCGCCCTCACAGCGACCGGCAGAGCGTCCCCTATGGCTTGCCACCCCAGGCACGTGCTTGGTGTGCTGGTGCCTGGAGCCGCCCCTGTATATTACAGATACATTCATTATCCTAAAAGGATCTGGTGTTCTATGCTTTTTCAGTGCTGACCTATGTCATATCCAGGTAGATTCAAATGATTGGAAAGGTCCTTTTTGGTAGATCACACAATTTTTGTGTACCAGATCAGCAAAGTCATTACAGGCTCTGGTGGGAGTAATTATATATTTTCTGTTCTTCATAGACTTTAGCAGATGCCTCAGCAGTCTTTGCAATAGTGAACATTTCCTGAATGGAGCTATTTTCATTGCAGCACTAATAAAAAGGTGGGACAAGCAATATGTAAGGCCTGCTCTACACTTAAAATGTAGGCCTACGTAGATCGGTCTTCAGGGAAAAATCCATACTATATGCCAGCCTAACCCCCAGTGTAGACACAGCTTGGTTGACAGGAGAGTTCCTCCGTCGGCCAAGCTACCTTCACTCAGGGAGATGGAGTTCCTACTGCAGTGGGAAAAGGCTGCTTCTAAACTACAGGGTTATGCCGGCATAACTCCAGTTCCGTAGCTGTGTCAATGTAGTCCCCCTAGTGTAGACAGGCATGCACTAAATTCAGTTCATCTTTAATCAGAAGACTGTTTTTAGTCCAGGAACATCACTTAACTAAGACCCTTCAAAAAGGAAAATGTCCCTTTCTTGAGACAAAAAGATAATGCAACATTAAAATACAAGGAGCTGATGTTAGACTAAGTCAAAATAAATGGCCCAAATCTGGCTAGCAGCATGTTCAACCTGAAAGTAAATTAGCGTAGCAGAACTATAGTGACTGTTGAATTTGCAGTAATTATTTGTAAATGAAACAGTCTTTCATTAGCATTGCCATGCTTACATGCATAATTTATGACTAAGGGTTGCAGGCACATAGGCAGCTTTCACAAATTAGCGCTAATTTTGTTGTAGCTGAAACCCAAGAAATTTTGTAATGCAGCAACAGTTTTGAATCTGAAAAACATAACCCCGAGCTTTACTTGTCTTAAAGGCAGATTTCATATGTTAGTATAAATATTACAAATGATGGGCCTGCGTCCCCATTGCCTTTCACCATGTGTAACTATTTACATCCAGGGAAAGCGTGAGACCACATCAGAATGGTAGGGCCATTTTCTGCTCTTTCACAGGGCTGTAAAGTTGGTATCATGTGCAAGAATTTGAACCAAAGTGCTTTTATACCCAATTTGCACTCACTCTGCATGGATAATGAAAGACTACACAGTGTGCAAGGATGACACACACACAGGTGAGGGAATGATACAAAGAGAGGAGAGAACACCACAGCCAGCTAGCATCAGCACTCCAACTCAGATGGACGTGGATTCTATGGCTATGTGTACACTGCACTAGGATGACACTCCCAGCCTGAAGAAACAGACTTGCACTAGCTCATCTCACGCTTGTGTGCTAAAAATAGCTGTTTGGACATTGTGGCTTGGGGAGCAGCTCAGGTTCTCAAGCTCATCTGTCTCCTAGGGTCCAGGCTCGGGTGGCTAGCCTAAGGGTATGTCTAGACTATGGGATTATTCCAATGTTACAGAAACGGTTTTTTAAAAACAGATTGTATAAAATCAAGTGCACGCGGCCACACTAAGGACATTAATTCGGCGGTGTGTGTCCATGTACCGAGGCTAGCGTCGATTTCCTGAGCATTGCACTGTGGGTAGCTATCCCATAACTATCCCATAGTTCCTGCAGTCTTCTCCGCCCATTGAAATTCTGGGTTGAGATCCCAATGCATGAGGGGGCAAAAACAGTGTCATGGGTGATTCTGGGTAAACGTCATCACTCAATCCTTCCTCCGTGAAAGCAATGGCAGACAATCATTTTGCGCCCTTTTTCCCTGGATTGCCCTGGCAGATGCCATAGCATGGCAACCATGGAGCCCGTTTAGCCTTTTTTCACTGTCACCCTATGTGTACTGGATGCTGCTGCAGACACAGTACTGCAGTGCTATACAGCAGTATTCATTCACCTTTGCAAGGTAGCAGAGACTGTTACCATCCCTGTATCACCGTCTGCAATTGGGAATTGGCAATGACGGTTATCAATCCTTTTGTACTGTCTGCTGCTGTCATGGGTGCTCCTGGCTGGCCTCGCTGAGGTTGGCCGGGGGCACATGGACAAAAATGGGAATGACTCCCCAGGTCATTCCCTTTTTTATGTTTTGTCTAAAAATAGAGTCAATTCTGCCTAGAATATGGGGCAAGTCTACTAGAGAACAAGAGAGCCCAGCCACTCTGGGTCAGAGCCCCAGAGGTCCCGCAGAAATGATGATGCCGTTCTAGGGGGTTCCCCTGCAACAACCCCACCCATTGCTTCCCTCCTTCCCCAACCCTCCTGGGCTACCGTGGCAGTGTCCCCCCCATTTGTGTAATGAAGTAATAAAGAATGCAGGACTAAGAAACGCTGACTTTTTAGTGAGATAAAATG
>NC_133776.1:73625986-73652610 GCF_003597395.2 Chelonoidis abingdonii
TGCTGATCAGAGCTCCACGCTGGGCAAACAGGAAATGAAATTCAAAAGTTTGTGGGGCTTTTCCTGTCTACGTGGCCAGTGCATTCAAGTTCATATTGCTGTGCAGAATGGTCACAATGGTGCACTGTGGGATACCACCTGAAGGCCAATACCATCAAATTGCCGCCACACTAACCCTAATCCGACATGGTAATATCGATTTCAGCGCTACTCCCCTCGTCGGGGAGGAGTACAGAAATTGGTTTTAAGAGCCCTTTATATCGATATAAAGGGCTTGGTTGTGTGAACGGGTGCAGGGTTAATTTGGTTTAACGCTGCTAAATTTAGTTTAAACGCGTAGTGTAGACCAGGGCTTAGTCTCCACCGAAGCTGCAGCATTCACACTGCTGTTTTTAGTGTGCTCACTCAAGCAAAGCTAGTGCAAATCTGTCTACCCAGGCTTGGATGTTGAGTCCCTACTACAGTGTAGACATGTCCTAAAGAGCTAAAACATTCTAAATCCATATTCTGAGAACAGGTTTGCTAAGACTTCAAAAGTTTAATCTGGAATAACTGTCAGCTAAAATCTGGGAATATGGTTGGGTAAAAAAAAAGAAAAATCTTTCAAGTTGACATCCTGGTTCCAGGAGACTCTCTTGCAAGTTTTTTCCCCCCATTAATCACAAAAGTCTCTTACATTGGAATGTTCTTGGGGAAATGTACAAGAACATGAGCTAAGCACAGAAGAGGGGTCTGGAAAGGTACAAAGTAAGCAAACTGAACAAATGCCCTACAGTGACTGGATGATGTAATGGGATGGATAAAGAGTCTTCCTTTTTCTCAGGCCAGGAGCCTTATTCTGCCTTGACCCTTCCTAATCAGGGGAGTGTGAAACACCCCTATTCTGATTTGATAGCATTTTACATGCAGTTTTCAATCCCTCTGTGTTAATGTGAATGACTGCCCAAGGGGCAGGGCAATTGAAAAACAGGACCCAAGTGAATAGGGGCTAAAAATTAGCAACTAGTTGCTGTTTGTTGGCCAGTGTAAATCAATTCATGGTTCCAGTCCAGTTTCCAGGGGGCAAGTGTCTATATCACAAATACCAACACCACAACCAGTCTTTATTGTCACATTTGGCCATTTCTGCAGGTGATTGTGCGTAGCTGCTGAACCCTATTTCCTTCTCTAGGAGTGCTTGCTCCAGGTCAGAGTTGAGGCATGTTGGCAGGGCAGCAGGGGGACTTTCACAGCCTCTGCCTGAGTTGTAGTTGCTCAGTTGATAAATAGAAGACTTCTAGTCTCCAGGGCTAACAGTCTGTCACCTTTCATGAGCAGCAGAAATTAGCTAAAAATAAGCTTAGTGAGCCAAGAAGGGAGCCAGGAGTGCAGCTCTGGTGGTGGGTGTGGGATGAGAAAACATGTTTTCCTGAAATAGTTGGCTATCTAAAGAACAGCATAAAAAACAAAAGAGACAAAATGAACTCCAACTACTCCATATACATTTGTACAATAGGAAAAAAAATTAATATAGCAAGTCAGTTCAAAGTGTAGGCTGTTGGTAGTAAAATTTAGTAAATATGCTGGCTGGAGACAAGGTTGTCTCTCTACATTAATATAGAAATGCTCTGGAGTTTGTGAATACTGGACACTTTGAAACATTCTGTTGCAGCATTTGGAAAGGAGTGCAGTTTATTAGGAAATCTAATCTGCATATTGAATAAATCATATTTAAATCTAGGCATGGAACTGAAGAAAAAAATGTATTTGGCAAAGAATCATTTGAATCTTTAAACAAATTAGGTTAGTCTTTTGCTTTCACTTTCCATGATTTTTCTATAGCTAAATTTTACTGGTCTTGCCCTTGACAGATTCTGTCTCCTGATACAGATCCCTTTGCACTGCCAGGGGTCTGTAATGCTGTTCTAACTGGGCTAGTTTTTCCAGATTCTGTGTGTGGCATAAATGCTTCCTCTTCATTTCCAGCAGTCCTGAGAAACAGGGGAGCACAAAAGTGGGGTATAGCCTTCTATCATTCCTGTCTCCTGTGTGGAGCTGAGGATTGGGCCCAATAGGACTAGCATGTGGTAGCACCGCATTGTATTATGGTGCATGCTGAAAACTCACACTATAGTAAGAATTAAATGGCTGCTGGTGTGTTTTGTGTGATTACAGCATCATTCTGTGAACTACTTGGGCAAAAGTTCATTGTGTTATTTTTACAGTACAAAATTCCTTTAAAATATATAGGACACCTGTGCCATTGATTTCAGTGGGATTTTTGCTTAGTAGAAAAACACATTAATACTGCTTTGTAATAACAGTGTGGCTACTTCTGCATCTTATGATACAGAAACAGCAGTCAGTCCTTTACAAAGTTATATGACCATGAAAAAAACAAAGCATATTAAAGACAGGAGGGCCTTAACAACAACATTATGGTCCGATTTAAACCCACAAAAGCAAAGAAATGTTGAGTAAAGGGACCAACAGCTCTAGCAAAAATGTGGTATTGGGGACAGGGAGGTTATTTGTGATATGAGCTACAATATCTGACACAATGTGATTAGCCCAGGACACATTAAAATTCCACTCAGACAGATATTCACTTCTCCATTAACTTTGAATTTGTTGGCTTTTGTGGGATAGACATACCCAATGTAGAGATGCCAAATTTCTTTATGCTGAGAACATTAGAAAGGTTAATATCACACGCAAGACAAGTACAAACCCTTTTTTATAGCTGGCTTGTGGGGGAATTTTTTCTCCTAGTTTTTCTGTCCCTTTGCTATCATCCATGAGGATGGCATCCTCAATTTTACCTATATGCTGATTCATTTACTATGAAGCAACCCTTCCCGCTAAGCAGTGCCCTGAAGTAATGCAATAAGTCAGCTAAGGGTTTTTTCCATTTATCATTCAGCATGTGCTGCCATCTGACTCAAGATGCACTGAGTATTAAATGACACTGGTTTAGTGGTGAATTTAAATTGGATTGTGACTGAATATGCATAAATGCATTGCTGAAGACGGAAGTCAATGCTTGCTTCTTCTCAAACCAAATTATAATTTCAATTTACACCATTTCTAAGTGGAGAAAATTCATTTTAATGGATTGTACATTTTATGTTCTCTTGTCTAGAGTACACATTGTTTTACTGAAAACAAGTATCTCGATAATAAATCAGTGATAGAGAAATCTTTGTTATCTTTGGTTATATCTTTAATAACATTTTATTGGATATAAAAGTATCTTAATACATGTCAGGAATGTAGACTTATGTACATAAATATATCATTTTTCACTGAAAGGATGAAGAGGATGAAAATCTGAATGTTAGAGGTGGTTGAATAATAGAAGGTATTTGTGAATAATTATTTGGTTTTGATTTGATTTACAAAAACTACAATTAAAAATGCATGCTATTTGCAGTAAATGATTTGTTCACATATTCTGATCAATCTGATTCATACTATATGCCAACATTTCATAATGTAAGCATGCATACAGGATAGAGTTATTAAAACTATTTCAGAACAGTTTTGCAAGTTTATTCAGCCCCTAAAAAACTCATCTGCAGTGTAAAATAATCTGGTTTATAGGAGGAATTTATTACAATTTCTTAATCAGTAGAACATGATGGATGAATCTAAATGTTGACTTACGAAATCAGACATGAAAGGTTGTCAAGCCTTTTTTGAGAGCCACTCTGACTTACTATATTCTGATATAATGATGTTCCTATAGTTCTAGTTAAAATAATGTAAGTAAAAGTAGCTCCCACTATATTGATCAACTGGTTCTAAATTCAGTCTTATGGAAAGTCAATACAAAACAATACATCATTAAAATAAAGCTGAAAGAGTCAATCACTTAACCTAAAAATAATTTAGAAATATTTTAACATCCTTTTTTTGTAAAAACCCCAAACCTCAACATACTTGCACAGATATTAGAGTCCATTAATTACCCCTGCCTAATACCATTTGGCAAATGATGAACAAACGTTGCTGTCAGTTATACAGGCCTATATTCAGAATCATATCACCAATGCTAATGAGCTATTTTAGATTTGTTGCTTTATAATGGAGAACGCTTCAGCATGCTGGCAATCCTTGTAGAGGAGTCCTGTAGAATTTAATAGAGACCAATGTAAAATTTTCAAATGCACCTGAATAACTTAGAAGAGGACAATTTTGTGGTGTGGCAACTTTTAAGATTTCCAAATTTGTTTTCATACTAGTATGAAATGAAAATAAAATTTTTCAAACATTTTTGCAGTATCAGAATTGTGTCAAAATGTCCTATTTTTAAATCTGAACCTGAGCTTTTTGATTTATGTGCATATACATAGTGAGGGCACTGGTCTAGATTTTCGCTCCACTTCACTCTGAATTAGGCAGAAGGGCAAGGACTTGACACAGCCCAGACCTGTTCTCTCACCACCAGGCTACTGAGACTCCCTTTCTCTGGTGTTTAGGAGCCTAAGTCCCATCTGTGAAATTGACCTAGGCTTTTGAAAGGTTACTTCAACAAATCATTTTTATAGAGTTTTACTATACACCAAATTGTGGCCCAGCAAGATTGGCAGCAGAGGGACATAAAGGTGAACCTTATGCCCCTGTGCTAGCTACCTGCATCCTGGGTAGCAGCAGTGGGGTAGAAACATGCTCTGCAGAGCAGCTGTTTTCCATCCATCTAGCACAGGTGAGAAGGATGGGAAAAAAGGAGAGGTTTGGTTGTACTTCCACAATACACTGGCCAGTATAGCAGCACTGGCACAATGGAATGTGTATGCTGCATTGGGCATAGATGTGGCACAGTTGATTCTCTCCCTAGACTGATATGGGAGCTTGTAGGGAGCTTGTGATTCCAAAGCGAAAAGCAAAAAGTCCCCAACAAAACCCTTGGCACCTCCTACTGTGGGGCAAAAAACATCAGTGTAGACATTCCCATGTGTGCTCTGAGATCCACTCCCCTCGCTTGGTGTCAGAGCCTGAGTGGGAACATTTACTCTGCTGTTTTTAGTGCCATAGCACAATTCTGTGAATCCAAGTGTGAAGGTTCCTTCCCCACTCTGAACTTTAGGGTACAGGTGTGGGGACCTGCATGGACACTTCTAAGCTTAATTACTAGCTTAGATCTGGTATCGCTGCCACCATCCAGAATTTTCAGTATCTGGATCACTCCCTTTCCCCCCAAAACCTTCCCCTCCCTGGGTAGCCTTGAGAGACTCCTTCACCAATTCCCTGGTGAGTCCAGATCCAATCCCTTGGATCTTAAAACAAGGAGAAATTAACCATCCCCCCTCCTTTCTCCCACCAACTCCTGGTGGATCCAGATCCAACCCCCTTGCATCTAAAAACAAAGAAAAAATCAATCAGGTATTAAGAAAAAGGCTTTTAATTAAAGAAAAGAAAGGTAAAAGAAAACCCTCTGGGAGAGATTAGCATACCAGCTACTCTCACAGACAACAGATTCCAAACACAGAGGATGTTCCCCTGGGCAAAAATTTTAATACACACAAGAATACCCAAATTTGATAATTCCCTTAATGGTACCAAGACAAGTTACAAAGAAAATAAACATAAACCTATTTATCCCTTTCTAAAACTTACTACTCTGATAAGAGGCTGGTTCCTTGATCTTTTTCACTCTGGCTGAAACTGAAACTCTAAACAAAGGAAAACTTCCCTCCTTCCTTTTTAAACATCTTGTTCCCCCATTGGTTCCTCTGGTCAGGTGTTAGCTAGGCTAGGTGAACTTTTTAACTCTTTACAGGTAAAAGAGGCATTAACCCTTAACCATCTCTTTATGACATCAAGTTTGTAGACTCAGTCACTGAGACTCACTGCAGTGTGCTTTTGTTTTGTTTTGTTTTTAAATTGTAGACATACCTCAAGTCTGATTGCTACAGGAGCAATGCACCAACACATTGCTCCTCATTTGGGGAAGACCTCAAGTTCATGATCCAGATCTCTAAAAGTTACTCTAAAATCTTTGAGAATTTCAAATAAAATGTTACCTTTTTTCCATATTTTAACATTGCTTTAAATTATAAGAGAAACAATTTTCTGTTAAATTCTTGAGGGTACTACACAGAACTGGTATAAAAGATATAGTTTGATGTACAATTATATAAGGCTTTTTCATAGCGGTGTGCTAACAAATAAGTCACAATTTCCACTGCTCACATAAACTTCTCTAGGGATTCTTACACTGTTGTGTTTGGCTAACATTTTTATCATAGATCTTTAAAAGTAAAAGGACTGATCATTTTTGCCTTTGACTGCACTCTGACTGCATCTGTTCTTATTGTTGTGCCACTGTAATCATCTTACAGTTTGATACTGCATACACTTAGAAATCAGAACAGAAGTCTGGTTTCCAGAAATTGAGCTTGGACATCTGAGAATCCCTCTTTTTGAGGCTACCAAACTTAAAGCAACTTAGGCCACGTCTATACGACGCGCCGTATCGGCGCGTTACAATCGATTGCTCGGGTATCGATATATCGCGTCTCATCTAGACGCGATATATCGATCCCTGAGCGCGCTTACATCGATTCCGGAACTCCACCAAAACCAACGGAGTTCCGGAATCGACATGGCGAGCCGCTCACATCGATCCCGCGCGGTGAAGACGGGTGAGTACATCGATTTTAGATAATCGATTTCAGCTACGCTATTCTCGTAGCTGAAATTGCGTATCTAAAATCGATTTTCGCGCTTCGTGTAGACCTGGCCTCAGTCACATTTCAAGAAGATATGGTGATTTCAGGTTTCTAATTGCTTTATGGTCTAATTGTAGTGTGGCTGTGAAGAACCCACCTGAAATTCATGTGCATTCTTCATAAAACATTGATTTTTAATGTTAATATGAAAAAAAGAGGAAGATGTCCTTGGGCTAGCTTGAAATGAAAACTTTTAAATACATTTTATAGGATAATCTCCGAAAGTGAAGTGTGAGCTTGGAGATGCAAGCATTCTGGGGCCAGACCAGAGTGTCTGCCATACACAGCTCCTTACAATCTTCAGTCTCTTAAGTACTTTGTGCAAATGCTTGGGCAAGTGACTTTAGCCATTGTTCTCAAATAGTTTTGCAAAGCAGTTGCAGAATTGCTCCATGACCTAAATGGAGTGTTCTCCCATTTTGCCCCCATGCATTTCCTCAATGTCCAGCCCAACTACTCAGACATTGTAGTGAGGTCTGGTGTTAACCCTTATGCGAATGCTTCCTTTCTTCTCCACCGTTTTCCTAATTGGAGGACAATGGGGGATGTTAAAGTGCACATAGAAATCCCAAAGGAAAAAGAATGGTCTTAATTTTTAGAAATATGTCTAGTGACATTGGGCATCGAACATCAGGCACCATTTTAGGCACCTGAATTTCAGTAAGTGCAGGGCACCTGCCTTCTGAAAATCAGGGTCCCTTAGAATGTCTCAGAGTGAGCACACAAGTCAGTAGCCAGGCTGAATAATTGAGACCTAAAACCTTAAATTAAAATCTGGTATCTTGACTTCTGACTTTTAAGTAAGCTGAACTGAATGGAATTTATTGCCAGCTTTTCTAATTGCTTTGAAATCAATCTCCCTTCACCTAGTTTGAGTAAATTGGCGAAGATTTTCATATGAATCTAAAAGGTAACTGGAGAACAACTGGCCTCAGCCCTAGTTAAAACCAAACTTGTTAACTTGGTTATATTTTCTCTTAAAGAAATAAATTTACAATTATAACGGAATCTCTGTGACGTATACCTATCATTACCATCTCATTAATAACACGTTATTTCTTCACGTTAACATCATTACAATGAATATCAAGTGGATTAATATTGTCTGGCCACATAGCATTACCAGTGTTACATAGTGGTACTCTCAGTCTCTGAAATGGATCTGGCCTACTGGTCTCTGTTTCATGTGCTTTGTGTTTAAATGATGCAGTATTCTGCTAATGACTTAGAAAGGAATTTGTTTAAAATATGATTTGTATCTAAAAGTGTCCCTTTGGAACTTCCATACATTTCCTGAAGCCAAGGAAAACAAACTGTGCTGCTGAGTGTCTCTAAAATCTTTTTCTCCATTTAATAGATTCCCAAGAAAATTGTGGGTGTGTCTACACTTTGAGCTGAAGGTGAATCCCAGCTCTCGGAGACATAATCACGCTAGCTGTCATGAGCTGATGGACTGAAAATAGAACATAGCCAGGTTTGTGTGAGCTGTGACAGAGGCTAGCCCCTAGGCACATACTCAGGGCAGCTACTCTGACCGGTCACTAACGCTACTGCAGCTACACTCTAATTTTAGCATGCCAGCTCAATGAGAGCTAGCTGTCATCATGTCTTCTTGAGTTGGGAAACACAACCCTAGCTCCAAGTGTAGACAAACCCTGTGTGACCTGGGTTTAAAGTGGACTTGTAAGTGTTGAATCTGTGTTTTAATAACAGGGATTTTGAGTTCTGCTTAGCTATACCTTAACCAATCATTTTACTGAAATTTAACTAACCAATCCTAACATATTGTAACATGGTTATTTAACCAATTATATCCCACCACCTTAATTGGTTTACATCTAACAAAATTAATTATACAGCAGACAGAAACAATCACAGAACCAGACAGATTATACAGACAAAAAATAAGGAAGTGGAGACTACAGTGATAGAACAATATGGAAATGAGGATTTCATATCCTAGTTATTGATAAGTGAGTTCTTGCCAGACAGGATGCTATCAAGCTAAGTTTCCTTTTACATCTTCTAGGTTCTTCCCTTTTTCTGGAGGTGATAGGAATATCAGGACAGGAATGTATTCCTAACAGCCCAATAGCACCTTATTTCAATGTGACTAGTTTGGAATGTGAAGATGTGACCATACACTGCCCAGTTTATGGCTCCCTCGGCTGCTTAGCCGAAGGCCTTAGCCTAAGAAACAGGCCTCAGATTGTTACAGTAAGAGAAGGCCCTTACACCAGCAGACAGTGATTTTGATTCTCTCTTTTTTACCTCTATAACAACCTAAGTGATAAGAATACACCTAAATTCTTAAAATATAGGCCTTTACAGACAGGCCTGAATATCTATATCCTAACAGTAAGGTAGCAAAATTTGCAGATGACACATAATTATTTGTCAGTCAGAATCAAAGAGGATCCTTAGGAACGTCAGAGAAGCTAGGTAAATGGGCAACATGATGATAAACGAAATGCAGTAACAAAATAATAAACTAGGAGAAGAAAAATGTAAACTATTCTTATACCTTAGAGTTTCAAATTTAACTGCATCAACCCAAGAAAGGTAAGCAGGCATCATTGTAGACAGCTTAGTGAAAACCTCTGCTCAATGTGCAGTTCTGTACAGCCCTATGTGGATACCAAGTTTGTATCTGCAGATATAAAGCAGATATCTGAGGAGCTGCAGGGCTCTACTGGGAACAGCAGCGGTCAAAGCTGCTATATGGCGGGCCGCTGCTCGCAGAAGCTGGCAACCTACATAGGCAGCTCCTCCGGCATGGCTGTACCACACCCAGCCATGCCCACTGGGTGGGCACCAGACTCAGTGGCAGCTGTCCCTGGTCGCGCTAGTCTGGGAGCATGCATAATCAGACAGTGGTGGGAGAGTTAATATGAGGAGTGAAAATGACAATATTAGGTGGAGGAAAGTTTTTTAGGAATATGTAAAGAGGCGTGGGGTGGGATCGGGAAACAGAATGTATTAGCCTGGGACTTGGGAGCTCTTGGTTCAATTCTGTGCTCTTCCACAGGTTTCCTGTGTGACCTCTGGCAAATCTATTAGGGAGCCGAGACACACAGACACTTCTATGAAATGAGGGCAATAACACTTATCTTCACAACACCTCTGTGAGGCAGGGAAGTACTTCAAACATTGTGAGGTGCCCAAATACTACGACAAAGAGGAAGGCATATAAGTATGTTAGATAAAAAGGGAAGCAAACAGCTCAGAAGAGACAAATGGAAGCCTGGCCTCAGTAAGTGTGGCAGAGCGTTTGCAAATGAGAGACAGAAATGACCTGGCAGTTTAGAGAGAGACAGAGTGATCTTGGCGTGAGGAGATGAGGGATGGAATCAGCCTGTCAGCATACAAGGAAAGAGAGATGACCTGGCAGTGGTGAAAGAAAAAGGGCAGAAGACCTGCAGATGTAGCTAGCTGCAGGGGAAGAGAACTGCCCAGCTGCCTGCCAAAGAACTTCATAGAGGGAAACAACCCCAGGTGATCTGTCTGGTTGAGTGTCTAAGATCATGTGTGTCTTTATTCATGCCAGAGAATATAATTTATGGAGTTCAAAGGAAAAGGATATCATCATCCCTGCATTCTACTTGATTCCTCCAAGAGAAGCATCTTTAAGGAAAAATGTAACAGCGTCATTTATTTTTAAATAGACATAAGCATTTTCAAAAGATTTAAAACTAACTTTGCCATTCTCATATCCCCCCACCACTTCCGAAAACCAACTGCTTTGCTTTTTCTTGTTTCTAGTTTCTTTATCATGGAAATACTAAGCAATGAAGTCGAAACCTTATCAAATGTATGAAATTGAAAGCAAAGTCTACAAACATGTCCTCTTACATGAGCAGGCAATATACAGATGGGGAATTTCTGCTTAAAAACATATAAAAACAAACCCAAACCAATGAATAGCTAATCCAAAACAAACCATTGTTGGTTGGCAAATGTGTTATCTAAAATGTTTCAAACAGATCTTGAAGAAGATGTTATTCATAAAGAGTACCTGACAGAAATATTTAAAGTGTGATGTTTGATTCTTTTTAAGAAACACATTCTGTCTTAACTCTTTGAGTTAATGTATTTGCTTTTATGTCAATGAAATTGACCCTGTTTATTTTAACAGTAGTATCTGGAATCATGCATTAGTTAGGAGGAACGTGCAAATTTTGCATTGGTGAAGCAGGGATTTTTTGGTATCATTATTACTATTATTTTATTATATTAATCTGCATTCAGCACATGTACACAGGAAACTGGCAGTATTCAATATTTGCAATATGGTTGAGCAAGCTCAACAAAAATTATGTCTTTCTAGCTTAAAGATTCCCAGGAGGAATATTAGGAAAAAGAGATTCACCCTGGATATGGAACAAATCAGACTAACTCCAGGCTAGATAAAACAATTTTGAATGGAGTATGATGCATAGGCTTAATTAGTTTTCCACAGAAGACAAACTGCTACTTTAAAATACCCCAAAACACCACCATAACAATAATACTAAAAATATAATTTACTGTCTCTTTATGGCTAGCAAATCTGCAGACAAAAATTCTTGACATCTAATATATTATAATATTATTACCTGAATACTCCATAATTAGAAGATTTTAACATTCATGAAAAGTAGTTCCTTTTTTTATTAGTTTGTTACCTGAATTAAATAAAGGAATTATACAAGTTTCTGAGGAAACATTATGAGGATTTCAGTCCAGTTTCCAGCCAAAGGAGGTTTGCTAAATCCTGTTAAAATCAAGAACACTAATGAAAACATTGAAAACTCATGGCTCACAATATTTCCCTGTGTAATTAACTACAGGGGTAAAAGTGGAGACAACATTTAATCCCCATACATAGTCCTTATTTCCATGGGAACAAATGTGCAGCATTTTACTGGAGCCCAGATCACATGCGGAGAGAGGGATAACTAGGATCCCTTCAGATGAGGCTGTCCATGCTTGAATTAACCTGTTAGTGGAACTGGGCTGATGTTACTCCATGTGAAAAGGGAGCACTGATGAGCTCATATTTAGA
Organism: Chelonoidis abingdonii; assembly: GCF_003597395.2. Taxonomy (NCBI): domain Eukaryota; kingdom Metazoa; phylum Chordata; order Testudines; family Testudinidae; genus Chelonoidis; species Chelonoidis abingdonii. The sequence continues at coordinate 73,637,744 of NC_133776.1, forward strand.
AAGAACTCAAGTGGGTGCCATGGAGAAAAAAATTGAGAAAAATGTATAAAATAAGTGGTTTAGGGCCGGATTTTCTGTAGCTCTTATGCTGCTGCATAGCTGAGAAGTGTGGAGTAAAGAGCTCCACCTTGGCCCTTGCTAGGTTCACATAAGGACTAGGCATGTTCCCTGCCCTTTCCCTTGGCAAGAACAGGGACTGTTCCCAAATTTCCTCCCCCGGGGTGGTTGGGAGTAGTGGAAAACAGATGAAGCTAGGACTTTGCCCCAACTGCTGTCTGAACACAGAGTGCAAGGAGAGCATTCTGCATCTCTTAAAGAGCTGTGGCAGCGTAGATTTTCACATGCACAGCAGGAAGCTCCACTAGACAGCTCAACTATGGGGCAACTGTTATGCTGGGCTATCTGTGCAAGGCACAATCTAACTTGGAATTAATAAGAGAATGATCTAAATCAACTAAAAGTCTCATAATCAACATTGTATTCTCACTTGCACATTTTTTGTTTCTGTTTTTGTCCTGGGGAGCCCCGGGGAGACACAGAAAAAGGATGTTTCCATCTCTAAGGTTTGACCCAAAATAAAGTTAATTGGAATCTCACCATTGACTTGAAAGGGTTATGCATCTGTGTTTATTGTTAGTATGCCTAGATCATTTAAAAGTAGGTGATCAAAAAGGAATAAGGCAGAAAGAAGAATCATCCTTGAGAGGGGGGAACTTAGTAGTGGGAAAAAGCAACTGCAATAGAACCACCAAATCACATTACTGCTGCAAGATTGTGCTCAGACTAACCAAAAGGCTGCAAAGACAGTCTGAGCATCAAAAGGCCCTCCTGTTTGCACTTGGCATTGTGCGTGTCATAAAAATAAAAGGAGCAGATGTAGCTGTAGCACCATTTAAGTTTCTTTTGCCATGACCCACCCCAGCATAAGCATATAGAGGCCCTATCACATGACCTTGGATCGAGGAGGGCCAGAAAAGAGAACTTGCACCCTTCGTGTTACTGTGAAGATTTAAATTCTTTGTAAACCAGAGAAGCACAGAATTTTCAGCCAGTAAAAGGTACAGTAGACCTCAGGAAGAGGACACAGTCAGCAGCAAATGGGAATGAAGATAGAGAAGCTGACAGGGAAGTCTGAGTTTATTGGTTTAGCCAGGCCAGAACGTATATCGGATGAGGATAGAGATCACTTGGATGTTTTTGGCAAAGGGGAATTGCAGAAGGGCAAAGTGTAAGAGCTAGGGATTCTCATCTCAGATGCTATTTTGGTTATACCTGATAATCTCAGTAACAGACTTGTTGACATATGCAGAGATCTTTGTTGTTTATCCCAGTACATAATGTGGGTTAAGGAGTCATCTTTTGGATGCTGACTAGCCTTGAAATTGCAGTTAAAGTAATGATATTGTCTTATGTTTCTGCTTAGCAGCAATGCATATTTCAGCTACAGGATCTATGGTCTCCTTGATGTGTCTGTATAATTTTCATTAAAGCTAATGGGTGTAGCATGCCTGCATTGGAGAGAGAACAGACTTTGCATTAGGTTTTCCGGCCTTTTGTTGCTCCCTGCTGTGGAGAAAAAAAGATGTTTATTCATGTCTGGCTCTTTTTAGTTGCTATCTAGTCTGAAACACCACACTATGCTAGCAGCTCTGTTTTTCTGTTTAGAACGAATAATCTTTGTGAGTATAGGAAAGCTAATCCTTGAAATTTAGAATGTGGCTTGGGTTTTTTATATTTTCATGTTAAGGAGCAAAACTGGCGTATTCAGAGGACAAGGGAAATTGCTTGCAAGCTCTAGTCTTTATTAGGTTATTGTGAACTATCAACAAGAGAGTTTCATATTTTATATTAATACACTTTTCCCAAAATTATATGGTGCTTTTTGTTAGTTGCTAATTAATTGCCCTGGGATGGTAAAAGAATAGGTGCCCATTCAACGTAAGTGGCCTTGACCATATGCTAGGGCTTTAGTGAAGGGTTCTGTAATATTTAAGGACAAGCTAGTCCCTCCTTTGGTGCTATGAATTGTTGTTGCTTGCAGATCTCCTTCCCTGCAACAAGGACTACTGCTGTGCACTTACTCAGGAGCTCTCAGGATAGGTCCATCCTCTATCCTATCTGCTATCTTCCCCCTTGCTGAGCTTTCTCTCTTTTTTTTAAGTCCTTCTCCAGCTGGAACAGGTGCAGAGGGGGGCACTTGTGCCCAGAACTGCTCCTGAACCTCTTCCATCCTAGTGTGAATTATATAGCCCCATCCTATCTGGTAATAAATTTTGTAACCCTTTATTAGAGGAGAAAATTAGACTATTGGGGTGTTTGTGTCATTGTGCTTCTTAACAGCACTTATTATTCAGTGAAAATTGCAAGTATTTTTAAAAGTCTTTTTAGGCTCACTTTTCTCATAAGATTCTATCCAGTCTTTATTTCTATTATTGGCTATTTTGATTTGAAGAAGCAACAGAATTTAGCTGTAGGTTTGTGGGGATTTTGCCAAGTCTTCCTTTCCAACAATTTTGCCATAGATACTTAAAGTTTGCTTCCACGTTAAACAGCTCATTTCCCCACTCTACCTGTCTGTAGAAATCAACATTGTTTTCTTCCATGTTTTTCAGCTGTTTAGTTTCCTCTTAGGTGGATATTGATTATTTGAGTATTCATAAGTAGTGTGAGGCTGTTCATTAATTCCTTTTAAGTTCCCCAACCATGTTTATTGGGAAAGGTCACATGGTATTTAACACTGCTTTCTGAGTCTGTCCAAATGGGTCATCAGATAGATATTTTCACCTGACTTGTGTCAGGGTTTTTTCTGAGATCTCTGGTCCAATATTAACAACTGGGTTTTAAGATACATATCTTATCTTTTAGCGCTGGTGCCTGGAGCTGCCGCAGATGCCTGGAAATGGTTATATCCAGTCTTTGGTCATTCCTTACCCAGTGCTTAGTCCAATAAACCATGTGGCTTTTGGGGGCCTGGGACCATCCCACTTCCTCAGTAGCTTATACATAATTCATATTTGGGTGAAATTCATCCCCATGCGGAGAGCTAGTCTGAAGCCCATGTCCCACTTAAATCCCGTATAAACTCTGTGGGAGTCTCCTCATTAATATCACTGGAGGCCCTCACTGCACAGGGGTGAATTTCCCCAAATGTGGTGAGTATTTGCTTATAAGACAAATTCTTTAATTTTTTTTTTAAATGTTTTGCTCTGAATACTTTTCACTTCTGGTATTCTTAAATTGTGCGTATACTAAATTTCACAAAATGAACTGGTGGAAAAAAATGCACAAAGTGTCATGAAAATGTTTTTCACCAATTTTTCCTCAGGCCTGTATTAAATAATTCAGACACATCTGATTAAGTTTAAGCATCTTCTCCTTGAGAGCTAGCTTTTCTCCTTGATGGCATGCTATTAATGTTCAATGTCTTATACAGCAAGCAGCCTAAAGGAATACATCTCAACAGGAAAGTTAACATGCCATTCTCACTGGTTTACTTATTTCATTTTACTTAGCCAGGAGTATTGCACCATATGGGGACATTTTAGGAAGAGAGAAACAGCTTCTCATCAAGGGTCCCATCTAATGACCACTGAAGTCAATGGAAACAATCCCAAATTTCAGTGACCTTTAGATCAGACTCAGAGACCTGTAAGAGGCTGAGAAATGTAATGAGATCAGCACTGAGCAGGATCAAATCCTGAATGAAAAATCAGAGATTTACTCTAAATTATTAATTTCGTAAGGAAAATTCTGTATACCTATTTAAGTGACTATAAAACATCTGTAGTGTGAAGCATAGTACATGCTAATCAGGAAAACAATTGTGTAATACATGCATAGAGGCTAACAGGAGAAATATTAAAAATATGAAAGCAGACTCTGAATATGTAATATATAAAACATGAGAACATAATGATCTGGTAAGTCCCAACAGTTTGTCAACTTTTCAAACACATTTTTGTTTGGTCTGATTGTGCTCTATGATGATATGTCACAGGATTCAGACATCACCTTAAAGCAAGATTTGACCAGAATTGATTGTAGCCTTATCATAGCTGGTTGATCAGACTGCTGCCAATTCATTGCAGGTGTTTGTTTATCTTGATTAGATAATGCTACAAAGTCATTGTCACGTGACTCAAAGATAAGAACATTCAATAAGTTTAGGAAGTGTCCCTAGGGAGATTGGACCAAAGCTAGCTAGTAAACAGAAGCACATTTTGTGTGTTTTGATCTATTTAGGAGTAAAAATAATTTTAAAAATTAGCAATCTGCAAAAGTTTCTTCTATGTTTTCAATTTGAGCAGACTTGCTAATTTGTGGTTTATATCATATAAATAGGTTACAATGGAATGGCATATATTGTTACCCATTTTGACCTGAGGGGTTAGCCAATATTTGGGGCCCTATAGGTATTTCTGTCAGGAGCCAGTTATTTTTGATGGAATCCTGTTTGCTTATAAAGAATGCATAAAGTCCTGTTTCCCTGAACAAAGTAGGAATCAAGAAAGATGACGGAGTGTCTTTGCTTACAGTTCCAACCCCATTTCCCCCCAGCATACTAACCAAAGCTCGTTCTCCCAGCTTATCTTCAGTGTCACATTACAGATTCTTCTCTGGTTGTCCTTGCTCTCTGGATATGTCTACCCTGCAGTTAAAAACTGGCTCCTGGCCTGTGCCAGCTGACGGGATCATGGGCTCAAACTAAGTGGCTATTTAGTTGCAGTGTAGACATTCAGGGTTGGACAGCAGTCTGGGCTCTAGGACTCTGTGATGTGGGATGGTCCCAGAGCTCAGGCTGCAGCCCAAGCCTGAACATCTGCTCTGCAATTAAACACTCCCTTAACGCGAGCCTGAGTCAGCTGGTGTGGGCCAGCTGTGGGTTTTTAATTGCTATGTAGACATACTCTGTCTGCTTCTGTGGTGTTTCTGCTGCCTCTCTCTCTCCCAAACAGAGTTCAGTCAAATAATAATAAGCAGTGGCAGCCGCCTTGTTTGCATTTAACCCCAAATAGTTCAGATTCCTGACTGACCCTTGCATACGGCCGGTGTTCTTGGTAGTGTCTCTATTTTTTCTGCTGTCTATTTCATTTACATTTATTGAGAATGAAGGCCTCCTGTTATATCCACCAGCTTCAATGAGGTTTTACCCAACCCCAAGCATAACACTGTTGTAATACTGGGCTCAGTTGTAAATCCCAGTTCAGTCCTCTCCATGCCAAAAGTTCCTCTTAGTGGATTCAAGTTTTGCCTCCTAACTCTGAAACTTCAAAATTTAATCTGTTATTAGTAGCATTATTATTATTATTGTTATTAATTTGTTGTCAACTTTGGCTATTAGATTTTTAGGCTGACACAGGGATAAATATCACATGTACCTATGATTACTGGATATAGCTTTAAAATGACAGCAGCAAAGTAAGCTCACATGTCCTTTCTCTATCCTTGCTACAGGAACCAGGACTTTGATTCCACATAATGAAATGCTTTCCACAGCTGCGAATTGCTTTTGGGCACAAATGATAGTCTTACGCTATCCAGACAGCATATTGAGGCTATTTGTGAAAGCTTGGGGACATTTAGGTTGAGAATTAGCCCAGTCTTGATTTTAAACCTAAATCTTTCTGTTTCAGATTTCAGAGTCAAGCAGTGATTTTGAGTTTAGTTGAATTATATACTAGAAAAGGTCAGCTTTCCATATACAGTTCAAATATGGTTCAAAACAGTAGATTCATTTGTAAGAATGTCTGATCTCATGAGATTTGGAGTTGAAATCTCATTGGGAACGCATTGTGAGATCTGGGCCACTTGAAACATGAAGCAGTTTAGCCTTGAATTCAATCCCTCATCTAATCCTGATGCAATCTTGAACACCTTTTCCTCATCCCATCTGCAGTTTATTAGTTTTTTGTTTCTCTTTTCAGCAGTTGCATGATGACACTGTGAGCTGCAATAGCATCTGGTACTAGGACATAAACATGTGTAAAGTACAGAATATATTGAAAATCTGACACCTTTATTTATGCTTCTAGTAACTTTCTGGCACCCATGGAATTCCTATAAAGAAACCCAGAATGATTTTCAGTATTAGAGGCTGATGAAGCTAAACATCACTACAAAGTACCAAACAAAAATATATATTCTAGAAATTGTGCTAAAAATCAATTTGTCAGATCTTAGAAATAAGAGTTTTTTACATTATATATATAAAAAAAATTCCCCTCTCACCCCTATGGGTGGTATGTGTCTTCCTCAACCTCGGGTCCTCTACCAGAGGCCTGGGAGTTTGAGGGTTCTGCGCAGTATCTTGCTGTTCTAGCGCTGCACTTTCTGGAACAGAGAGCTCTGTAGTTGTCTGGAATCTGTTGGAGCCACTTCCCCCATCTTAGGAGTCACAGCCCGAGTGCTCTACCACCATTGGACCACTTTGGCCTTCACTTTCCACATCCTCTCGAGTTCCTCTTTCAGGCCCTGGTACTTCTCCAGCTTCTCATATTTCCTTCTTCCTGATGTTGCTGTCACTCTGGCACATGCTATATCTATCACCACGCTGTCTGCTGTGGTCCTTGTCTATTACACGATGTCTGGTTCTGATTGGCCAGTACTGCCTGTCCGTCTTGGATCTGGAAGTCCCACAGAATTCTTAGCCTGCTTTCCACAACCTTCTGTGGAATCTCCCATTGGTCTTGGGAGGTTCTAGCCCATAACGCTGTGCAGATGTTCTGTACACAATGCCAGCCACTTGGTTGTGCCGGTTCAGTGTATGCTGTTCCTGCCTGCATCTTACATCCTGCACTAATGTGTTGGACTGTCTCTGAGGCTTCTTCTGCACAGTCTGCACCTTGGGTCTCTCTAGGTTGGTTAGACCCCTGCTTCAATGGATCTGGTGCTTCAGTGCCAGTTACTGTGCTGGCTGATGATCAGTTGCCTCAGTGCTGTCATTAGTCCAGCCCTTTCCAGCCACTGGTAGGATTTCCCAATGTCAGCCATCTCAGCTATCTGTCGATGTTCATCCCATGAAGGCGTTTGTCTTGCCTATGGCACTTCTTCTGCTTGTCTTTCCTCCATGAGTCTGCTGCTGCCTCAGGCATTTTCTTCAGGCCAGCTTCTCTTTGGGGGCATCTTACTGATGTACCCTGGATGTTTCGGGTTCACCAGGAAAGTGGCTTTGACACTCACCGAAGCCCCGCCCGCCTTCTTCGGCTGGTATACAGTCTCTGGGTTGATTGGACTTTGGGTGGAAACCTCCGTGCATTGTTGAGGAGCTTCCGGTCTTCATATCGGCAGCCTCCATTCCTCCTCTTGGCCAGCTCACTTATACCGGCAGGGTATCTTGATGACCGCAGAGCATATCCGTGATGGCGTGGATCTTGTTCTTCCCCACTGAGCTGGCTCTTCAGGACCCTGTCTTATCCTTTGGTGAATCTTGGATGGTTGCTGTCTTCTTCCTCCTCATCATGGTTTGCCTGTGATTGTGGGATGCCAAGGTACTTGTAGTGGTCTGTATGTCTGCTATTGTGGCCCGCTGGTAGTTTCCAACCCCTATCAGTCTTGACTACCTTCCCTCTCTTCACTACTCATCTGGGCCACGCTTCTCCAGTCCGAATGACATCCCGATATCCTCACTGTAGATCCGCGTCAGGTGGATTAAGCGAGTCGATGTCTTCGTTCATTCTTAACATACAGCTGATGTCATCCATGCTAGAGGGGAGGTGGCTGATGGTAGTTCCACTCCTACCTGTACCGTATCCAGTCCTTGTGATATCTGCTGAGGGGTTTAAGCCTATGCAGAACAGCCAGTGGGACAGTGCATCCCTTGGTATATGCCGCACTTTGAATGGCCACTTGTGCAGCTGCCTTGAGTTGACTCCAGTGTTGTCTTCCATAGTCCCCCTGAGTTCTTGAGGAGTCGTCCTTAGTGTCCTGTTGACTTTGTATAGCGCCGAACATTCCAGCAGATCCACGTTGCGGCATTGAGTCGTAGGCTTTCCTGTAGTCAATCGCAGGCTGTGCTCAGATTTGGTCTGTCTAGACCTTGAGTCCTTGGGGATGCTCTGTCTGATGAGCAACTGTGTTTTTGAGCCTCTGGTGTTGTTCCCAATGCCCTTCTGAGCTGTGCATCATGTACTGGCCACTTGTGTCCTGTTAGCTTGGCGGTATGATGCCTGATAGACTTTCCATGTTGTGGGGGAGGCAGGTTATGTGGCCGGTAGTTGGACGGTTCTGTCCTCTTGCCAGCGGGGTCTTTTCAGATCAGCACTGTCCTTCTTGTGTTAGCCCACGTTTGGGTGGAGCCTGCTGCGTAGCAGCTGGTTCAGTCTGTGCTGCTAGGGTTTCATGCTCATAGCTGTCAGTTTCTTTAGCCAGTAGTAGGATCATGTCTGGTCCAGTGCTGTTCCAGCTCTTTCATGCTTCTTGACCGCGTGCTGCTGGATGTTTCTACTGTGATGGTGATGGTTTCTGTTCTGGGAGATTGCTGTGTCTCTTCTCGGCCCTGCAGCCACAATTTAGCAGAGATGTTATGAGTTCTTCTCTTTCTCCCATATGTTATTCCTTACCAGTACTGTTCAGTTTCTGCTCCGTTTTGTGTGTTGCACCTGGATGGTTCTTTGGAGAAACGCCGGCATTATTCTTTTTGGCTCTGCTTCTCTAGTGTATCTCTTAGCCTGGTAGCCATTGCTGTGAGCTTTGTTTAGCAGTCTCTAGAGCTTTCAGATGAGAGTCAGCCCTTGTATTTTTCAGTACACGATCTTATCCTTGATCTCTCCACCCTTCGTAGTTCACCCAGCTGCACTAACTTCTTTCCGAGTTGCCTTGATATTATCCTCCAAACCTCATTTTTCCACGGGTGGCGTACATACTGTTGTTCTCTTGATCGTTAGCCAGCATCTCAGGATTACAAAGGCTGTAGGATACCAGTTCATTGGTTTGGAGTTAGGTGGTAGTAAGGATTGTCATGAGGGCTCTACTTGCATCTTCTTAACATACTATCTGATTGTACTCTCCACTGAGCCTTGGTAATCGGTCTCGAGGATTGACTGTAGCTAGTTTCTCCATGATCTTATGCCTCATATCAGCTGCTGTGCTCTGTAATGGAGGGGGTGGCAGTGAAGTTTCAGCTTCAGGTGTGGGCTCCACAGCCACTTGTTGTTCCAGGTCTTCTTAAGTCTGGGATGTAATGTGGAGCTCGTTTATCTCAAGCTGTGAGCGCAGCTTCCTTTTTACTATGTTGAAGCGTTGGGTAACTAGCTGTTTCTCAGTAAGTGTGGATGTAGGTCTTTTGTCCATCCATAGTCCCCTCATTCGTTTCATATATCCCCTCTCATTAGGTCTACTGTTGTAGTAGCATTCCATCAATTCCAGGTTCTCTTGTCTCGTCCATGAATGGTTTGTAAACCCTTTACAGTAAAATAAAATTAACCCTTACCTTACCTATCTACTTATGACAATCATTCTTTACCTATTTACTATTAATTGCTTTTTATTTTGGCTGCATAACACCTTGTCTTTAATTCCACTTATATCTACAACAAGAAACAACTCCTATGCTTTATCACTACGTTTTGATTGTGAGAGCTGAATGCAATATTTAGCAATAAATCAATTTATATTTCTAGTTAATAATTATGGTTTTTGAGAGCTGGTTTCCCAATATTTCAGTTTACAAGAGTCAGCTTTATAAACGTTAATAAAATTTGTTCCTTATCTAGTTACTGTTCCCATAGCATTTAGCAATGTATATAACTGAAACATTGCAAGGTATGTTCTCCCATTTTGCCTATATAGCAGTGCAGAAACTTAGTGAAGGACTAGGTATATATTGGATGTGATTCTCTTATCATGTATACTGGTGCAAATCCAGATAAACACTAGTGAAATACACAGATACACGGGTGTAAAAGAGAAGTATATGAGAGGAAAATAAGGCTACTGTATTGATGTAGGTTCTCATTACTGGATTTCTAGGGGCATGTTTTTAAGTATGGTTAATGCTCTCAGCATCATTTTAGCAAAGATCTTAATTCTGATGTATTAGTTCAAAGTGATCAAAATCCAAAGTATTAATTAATTGCCATCCAAGTTAATCTTTGAGTTCTGAACTGTTTTATTCCCTTCTACTGAAGCATTTGCTTGCTATAGTCCCTTGAGGACGGAAAAAAAACTAAAGCTTTGGTGACAACACAAAGCTATGTGAAGCTTGCTGAAATGATGCAATTGATACAGCAAATTAAGTGTTCAAAAGTTTCATTTTCAGCTTCCCCAAATTTTGCCATTAAGGGTTATGCTGGGGAAGGCTTGTACGAAAGGTCACGAGACCATGTTCTGTGGTCATCTTGTGTCTGCTGATGGTTGTATCAAACCCAATGCTTTGGCACTTCTAAAGCATTATTGATTATGTTACTAAATAGGTCAGAGACAGAAGTATCAGAAAATTAGTGTGGCAAAAGCCTCTCTGGGGACTGAATAAGATTTGGACAGCATAGTACCCAAATCTTTGAGGCACACTAGAAGGGTATATGATAAAAGTTTTGATAGTAGCAACTTGTTTGTGTGTGTGAGAAACAAATTTTTCTGTCTATTGCCATTCATCTTCCTGTAACGTTTTATCAAAATTGGTAGTCTAGTGAAAGGATTCTTTTCACATGCTATATGTCAGATTCCATTAATAATACTTTACATTTTATATAGCACCTTTCATCCAGGAATCTCAAAGTTCTTTACCTACTTTAATAAAGAAAATTCCTGTAAAATAGCTAATATATATCACAGTAGAATAACAGAAAGAAAACTATGTGATCTCTAATATGATGCAAATCACTTAATCACCTAAAAATTGTCCAGTTGATTTGGGAAAATTGTCAGAAAGCAGATTCTGTGTAATGTATATCCGTGACTCTGAACAATAGATAAATAGCTCACATGGTGTTGCCTCCAATCTTATTCACAATGTTTAACATGTGTTAATTGATATTTGCTAGTTTAAAGATGTTGCTGCTTAGCATCCTGTTCATTTCATGGTGTTTCATGTCTTGTTTGCATGCTCAGTGAGTCAGATTTACAGTCATATTTAAAAATAATGTTTTAGCTACATTTATTATATTAGTTATCTACCATCCCAATCATTTGCAGAGGGGGGTGTTTAATGGAAATTCATATAGTTACTGAATTATGTTAATGTATTTGATGATGTAGCTAGCAGCGTGATCATATGAGAATGAAAATTGATCCTCTCTCAGGTTCTCCCAGGCCACTGAAAACTCAGCCTGGGATTAGCTTTGAAAATAGGGTTTGGTCTTTCTAGAGATTAGGCTGAACCAAAAACCTATAGTCAAAAATTTGCAGAGCTTGGTGTGGGATGGGATCCAGGATCTGAATTTGGTAGATGGCCCTTTCCATAATGGGCTAAAACAAAATCACGGCTCTTAACAGACTCAAATTCTGCAGCTGAAGATGATTTCTTTATGTCTCTTACAATATCACTAGTAATGAAGATTTCTGTAATTAGACTATTAGTGACAATTTGGCTGATGGTGCTAGAAGCAGAATTGGGCCATTTCACTTTCCATAGCTTTGATAACTCTGTAATGTTAATAGTGATTAAAAAAAAACATGTCAATGCAGTGATTGGGGCATGATATGAAGAGGCTGAAGAAGCCGGGATAATTAAAATTGTACTTTGTTCTTTTCACATAGTCAGTTTTCTATCTGCAGCCCCTTTTTAAAAAGGCTTCCATCTGCCTATCTTCTTAATAAATATGATTCCAAACTTCAATGTGACAAGAAGATGCCCAGAGATGTTCTGCAGGAAGCTATAATGAGAACATTATTTTTAAACCAGAAGAGGCCATCAGTACTCACCAGAACCCAATATGTTTTGGCACCTAATCTACCCTGCAGTGTTTGTTCTTAATGTGATGTGTTTATATACCATATTTTGTTCACTTCATCATACTTCCATGTAGCCTTGTCCCCAGAAATCATCAGTGCCCTGTTCCCATTCCCTTGGGGTTTGAAGTAGCACATCTGTCATTTACTGACAAGAACATAAGCAATTGCTTTTGCACTTGTTTGATTGTCATATAAGTCCACAAAATTCAATGGCAAATAACTTTTGATCCCAGCACCTTATGTCTGCGGTGCAGTTCCAGATTATTAAATAATATTTTTTCTTGATCTGGTTCAAAATTGCTTTTTTTAAAAATTAGCTATGCAAAGGCCATGGTTCTGTCAGCACAGCTGAGTGGAAGCTCACATGATGAGAAGCTCTTCTCACCATGCATCAATAAAATTCAAAGGGAAACTTTTAATTAAAAGTAGAATTTTTCTCAGCCTACTTCAGGAGATGAGCCTCACCCTGAAAAATGTATCATGTGACACTTGCACTACAGGAAGCTGATGCAAGACATTTTCAGGGGCACGGACCATCTTTTTTGTTCTATTTTTACTACAGCATCTAGCACAATGGGGTCTGGTCTGTGACTAGGACTTCTAGGTGCTATGGTAATATAAATAATATCAATCATTTTTCTATCCTGTGTTTATAAAGTGCTGGTTAAGAAAGTAGAACTATAAAGTTTTAATACGTGTAGATTAACCAACTTTCATTACAGAAATAGAGACGGTTTGCTCTTTGAGGCAAGGGCTCTGTTATCATGGAAGGGAGGGTGAGGACAATGACGGGATTTCAAGATGCTATAGTAATATAAATTATAAATACTAATGATTATAAACAAGTTCTTTGCAATCTCTTACAATGGGCTGCTGCCAACAAGGTTCATGATTGGGGTCCGTTGTGTTTTTATGATATGGACATTTGTCCAGACGTGAGAGAGTTAAATATTTCACAGATATAATTACATGAAATCTTAAATTTAGTCCAAAGCATAAATTTTAAATTTCAAGCTACAATTTAAAATTTCAGTTTAAAAACTAACTTTTATACAACCTAAGATCCATTAAAATGCTTCTTTATAAAATAAATACGTGCATGAAAACTATTACTTTTAAACATTAACACATCACTGCGTTTGAAGCTATACAGCTCTGAGAATATGAAACAAAAGACAGAAAAGTGAAACTGACATCCTAGCTTTTCGTTGCCCAAGCTGAGAGAAATGCAAAGATTAAACCTAAAATGTTAAGGGTGACAGTAAATTGAATTTAAAAAATCATGCACTTCTGATTATCTAAGATTTTATTAGGAACATAGGCACATATATGGTAAAATCTTTGGGCCAGTGACTGTATCTCAATAAGTTTATATTGTTTTGCATAATCGAGCCAATCACTTCTCTGCCTCTAGGGGCTACCAAAACAAATATTTGTTGGTATTATATAGAACCAGATCAGTAGAGATTTCTGCTTTATAAAGGAAGGAATGATCTGGTCTATAATTTTTAAATTGGCAGTTTCAGAACTATTCAGGATTCATATCAGTTTTCTAGAAATGAGTACCAATAGCAGTCCTCTGAGCCCTCCAGTCTCCAACTTGTGATGGTCTTTCACTAATATATAAATTATCTGGCATGATAACCTTTCTTGAAATTTTTTAAGTCAACCTACAGAATTCTATAACAGAAATATAATTATCTGATAAACTCTGTAAATTTGTTTAAACTTTACATGGAAAGAATATTGTCCTCTATAAAATTATTTTTGATTCATAGAGTAAATTCTTTAGACACTTATTTAATTTCTATAGAATCTATTGATTTCATCACCTTTACATTCTACAGGACTTCTGCTTGAGTGCTTGAAGTGATTTTTTATTGATTTTCTAATTTTCTGTATATTGCACAGTTGATAAGTGACAGAAATTGCTTCTCTCCATGTAAATATTAACGGTTGTTGTAATAAGCAAATCAGGTACAGATATCTCTCTCTCTCTATGACTAATACTTCTGTGTTTCCTTTGAACAGACCCTTTTCAAAACTCACTGGTTCTTGTTTTTATGTAGTTCTATTTAGACTATGAAATTCCCATTGCTTTGTTTGCTAAGCATATAAATGGAGCCATGGGGAACCATACTTTGCTCAGCACAGACTGTAATGATCACAATTGTTCATTTAATAACCCCAGTCACTAGCTAGTGATGTACTGCTTTAATTAATATCTGCTTGTGTATTATAAACTGTCCTGTGTGCTCTGTAAGTGTAATTAAAGAGCAAGTCTTGTAAGTAAAGTCAATTTCTTAAATAGATTTTTTTCCCCTTGTTTGTTACAGTTCTCCTAGTTAACACATCATGGTTTGATGCTAAGGGGCCTTGCCTATATGGGGGCTAGAGGAGAAGGGAATTGACACAAGAACATGGTATATTTTGTACTTTCTGCTCTATAAAGCTCTTGGGTTGACTCACTGAATTCCACCAGCCTACTCTCTCATGACTCTGTTAATATTTGTTATAAAGAACAAACAAGTTTTACACTTAATGGCTGGTAAACCAGCACTTGCTTATGGAAGTGTGCCTGAGTCTCCCTACACACACACTTTTTTTCTTTTAACAAATATAATCATCATTTGTATCTTAACATTGTAGTCTTATTTCAAGGTGTTTTCTGTCTTTACACTCAACATGCTCGGGTACTGACTGATGTGACCATGACCTCAAACTACAGAGGAAAGTGGCTTCTCTTAAACTACATCCAGGCAAAACAAAATTGAAAATCTTCAGAGATGGAGTTAGTTAACCTGTGCTTTCTACTGTCTGTTACAGCTATCCTCCTATTCCATTTTGTCTCTTACAGCTGTCCCCCATACTCCATTTTGTTTTTGTTCTCCTGTGGCCTCCCCTCCCTGGCTGTTAAGTTGTTTAGCAGAGCCATGGCCCTTCTCAAAGGGATGGCCACTTGTGCTAAGTGGGACCAC
>NC_133776.1:73653887-73774493 GCF_003597395.2 Chelonoidis abingdonii
CCATACCCCTCACTATTGAATTTTCCCTGTTTTGGCATTTTCTTAATAAAGTTTATTTTGCACCCCACCTGTGTGGTAATTGCTCCCCAAGATCCCATATACCTGCTGGCAGGGACATCTACCTTTTGTGGATTGCTAGAGTGTGAAATAATTGTCTAAAGGAATTTGTCAATTAGTTTAATCTGATAGCCATTATGCAAGCCTGACTCATAACAAGCCCAAATTGATGAGCAGATTATGATGGAGAGATTATTACAAAAATATTGGTCCAGTTTTCTGTCTCCTCTAAGAATATGTCTGAGGAACTTATCTAAGTGCAGTAGGTAAAATTAGCCCACTTGATGAAATGATAGTGAGTATGTATGAAGGAATTTCTCTACAGCTATAATGTCAAAATGTTCACATCAGGCAGATTTTTAACAGTAACTGTTTGACTCTCAGATAAAAGCCCTAACAAGAGATTCAGCTACAGAAGCCAGAACCTCAGCTGGTGTAAACTGGCATAGCTCCATTGAAATCAAAGATGCCGCACTAGTTAAGGACTGGGCCCACAGTTTCCTAGTGCTGCATTTAGAGCACAAATCTGCACAAATATTGAATATGTTATGATGAACCTCTGGTTCATACTAGCAGTTAAGTGCTGCAACAGTGTGGCTTGTCCATGAGCTAGAGAGCCTGGGGCGAAGGCAGTCCTGAATATAGGATGAGCTACACCTGAGGTAAATCAGGTGATGCCAGGACGAAAGGCTGTAGGAGGCTGCAGGGAGGGGGCTCCTGCAGTAGGAGAACTGGTCAATGAAGCTACAAGGAAAGAGGGTCTCTTGCTTTGGTTCCTGGGGAAAGGACAATTCCTCAGGAAGGAGGGGCTGTGCCCAGCTTAAGCCTGGGTGGATGATTGGCTTTTTTGTGTTTGTTAATTTAATAAAAAATGAGACCCTAAGAAGGGCTGTGACTAAAAGAAACTGTGGAGTCCTGGTGAAGGGGGAAATAGACATGCACAAGCACAGGCATTACATGTAAAGTTTCTCAAGTGATATGATAATGAACCAGATCAGCAGTTAGCCAATAGAGTATGCTGTTGAGGAGAATGAAGTGACATTCCTGGGGGAAGGGAGGATGAGGGCCAGAGATAGAAAAGGGAATTGGGGTGGGGGGTGTCTGAATTTGGGCAGTAGGCTGAAACCACAGCTTGGTAGCTGGCTGAGGAAGGAAGATCAGTGAAAGCAGTCTGAAAGCAGCAGACATTGCAACTCTATAGGTGTACTCAAGAAGGTCTGTGTGGAAGGGGCTTATTGAGTCTACTCCTAATGACACTAAATTCAGGGTGATGGAACCTGAGAACCAGTATTTGATTGGACTCTACTGGAGGAATGGAACAGAAAGGGCATCTCAAATGAAAGCCCCAAGTAGTAAGATAGAACAAAGTTACCCTTGTAGCCCTTTACTGAACAGCTTCCTGTGGGCTGTGTTATTTTACTATAACTGTCTAAGCCGTTGTGCTTAGGGCAGTTGCACTTTTCCTTTTTGCCAGCCCTAGTAAAGTATCCTCCTTTGTTTACTAGAAGCACATGAGTGTCAATGGGAAGGAATCCATCAAAGCTAGTCTGTTGAAGTACCTACAGCATTTGTTGCTAAACTCATGTCACAAATAGCATGCTGCTGAACAGCCACTGTACTAATGTACCACAACATTCACAGTACACCCTACACTGGGATAGGAAATATTTTGCTTTATATGAAGCCATCACATACAAAGACTGCCATGCAACTCTGAGAGTCTCCTACACACAATACAAGGATCCTGCCACCTCTGTTTTTGCAGCATTTATTTGTTGTGCAGTTCCTCATGCTGACTGTTTCATCCCTATGTGCCTTCCAGTGCAGAATGGGAGGCATGTAGGTATGATGGCTGCTTACTTCCCCCCCTTCCCTTCCTTGGCACTGTTTCTAATTCATCTGGATTCATTTGATTTGGAAGTCAGCACTTTGTATGAGTTATCACTGAGGCAGAGATTATGGATTTTTAGTCAAAAGAGATGAGTCATATATTAATCTGAATTAGCGCTAGTCCCCAATCATGCCCTGGATCCCCACACCTCCTGTCATCATGCAAAAAACCTTTAAACAAAGGAAGATACAGTGTGACCTTACCAAGAAACATTGCAACTTACATAGTAAGGATTTAAAGGTAAGAACATTAAAAGTTCTGGGTACATAAATGAATATTCAATACAATCATTTTAAAGCAGGGGTTCTCACACCGGGGTCAGGACCCCTCAGCAGATCATGAGGTTATTACATGGGGAGTTGCAAGCTATCAGCCTCCACTCCAAGCCCCATTTTTCCTCCAGCATTTATAATGGTATTAAATATATAAAAGAGTATTTTTAATGTATAAGGGTGGTCGCACTCGGAGGCTTTCTATGTGAAAGGGGTCCCCAGTACAAAAGTTTGAGAACCACTGTTTTAAAGAATATCCTAAATAAACATAAACACATAAAATACATTTTCCAAAATACACCAAGTCCTGGGTCCCCAGAATTCTCCTCACAGCCCTGTGCCCTATATCGTAGTGATTTCCAACATGGGCTACAAATTCTCACAAATCACCACTCAACATGTAGGGCCCACAAATCCATCTATAGACCATGGTCCTGTTCATCCATCTTTCATTAGCTAGACATGAACATCTTGACTTTGACCCTCCAGATTCAGATCTGAGATTCTAGCTGCCTATTATAATCATTAGACATGTCATCTCTTATTCTCCTTACACAGTGTGGAAATGAAACCACATATCCACTGTGTGCGGTTAAAAAGACAACATAGCCCAGCCAACCTCTGTACAGCCTGGAAATCTCATTATAGCTTATTATAGACTCAGATTTTAAGGTCAGAAGGGACCATTATGATCATCTAGTCTGACCACCTGCACAATGCAGGCCACAGAATCTCACCTATCCATTTCTATAACAAATCGCTAACCTATGTCTGAGTTATTGAAGACCTCAAGCTGCAGAGAATCCTCCAGCAAGTGACCTGTGCCCCATGAAAAACCTCCAGGGTCTCTGCCAATCTGCCCTGGAGGAAAATTCCTTCCCAACCCCAAATATGGCAATCAGTTAAACCCTGAGCATGTGGGCAAAACTCACCAGCCAGCCCCCAGGAAAGAATTCTCTGTAGTAACTCAGATCCCACTTCATCTAACATCCCATCACTGGCCACTGGGCATACTTACCTGCTGATAATCAAAAATCAATTGCCAAAATTAATTGCCAAAATTAGGCTATCCCATCATACCATCCCCTCCATAAACTTATCAAGCTTAGTCTTAAAGCCAGATATGTCTTTTGCCCCCACTACTCCCCTTGGAAGGCTGTTCCAGAACTTCACTCCACTAATTGTTAGAAACCTTCGTCTAATTTCAAGTCTAAACTTCCTAGTGTCCAGTTTATACCCATTTGTTCTTGTGTCTACATTAGTACTAAGCTTAAATAATTCCTCTCCCTCCCTAATATTAATCCCTCTGATATATTTATAAAGAGCAAGCATATCCCCCCTCAACCTTCTTTTGGTCAGGCTAAACAAGCCAAGCTCTTTGAGTCTCCTTTCATAAGACAGGTTTTCCATTCCTCGGATCATCCTAGTAGCCCGTCTCTGAACCTGTTCCAGTTTGAATTCATCCTTCTTAAACATGGGAGACCAGAACTGCACACAGTATTCCAGATGAGGTCTCACCAGTGCCTTATATAATGGTACTAACACCTCCTTATCTTTGCTGTAAATACCTCGCCTGATGCTTCCTAAAACCGCATTAGCTTTAACGGCCATATCACACTGGCAGCTCATAGTCATCCTTTGATCAACCAATACTCTGAGGTCCTTCTCCTCCTCCATTACTTCCAACTGATGCATCCCCAATTTATAACTAAAATTCTTGTTATTAATCCGTAAATGCATGAATTTGCACTTTTAACGATTAAATTTCATCCTATTACTATTACTCCAGTTTACAAGGTCATCCAGATATTCCTGCATGATATCCCTGTCCTTCTCTGTATTAGCAATACCTCCCAGCTTTGTGTAATCCACAAACTTTATTAGCACATTCTCACTTTTTGTGCCAAGGTCAGTAAAAAAAAGTTAAATAAGATTGGTCCCAAAACTGATCCCTGAGGAACTCCACTGGTAACCTCCTTCTAGCCTGACAGTTCACCTTTCAGTACGCCCTGTTGTAGTCTCCCCTTTAACCAGTTCCTTATCCACCTTTCAATTTTCATATTGATCCCCATCTTTTCCAATTTAACTAATAATTCCATGTGGAACCGTGTCAAATGCCTTACTGAAATCGAGGTAAATCAGATCAACTGCATTTCCTTTGTCCAAAAAATCTGTTACCTTCTCAAAGAAGGAGATCAGGTTGGTTTGGCTCGATCTGCCTTTTGTGAAACCATGTTGTATTTTGTCCCAATTACCATTGACCTCAATATCCTTAACTACTTTCTCCTTCAAAATTTTTGCAAGACCTTATATACTACAGATATCAAACTAACAGGCCTATAGTTATTCGGATCACTTTTTTCCCCTTTCTTAAAAATAGGAACTATGTTACCAATTCTCCCATTGTGAGTTGGAGAATTTCAAGATACATATCTCATATCCACTTAACCCTATCACTCTGTTCAAAAAGTCCTTAGATCTCACCATGCCCTGTCCATCAAAATAGGCTAGTATACTATTTACCATGGAGGAAGGAAATGAGTAAATATGCCTGTAGAATGTATTATCCTTTCATTTGCAGTCAAGGGGACTTCACAGGGCAATGAGCATGTGCAATGATGTGTTTGCAGGGTCAAGGCTAAAATGTTTTTGAAGATGACTAGGAAAATGATAAGGAATTTCACCAGATTACAACAATAAAAGACTCTTTTGGTGGCATGTTTATTGTTTAGTTGCTACCTACAGATGTTTTAAATCTCTTTTTTTAGACTCACTAAAAGTGAATAAGTCTGAAATATACACTTTGATAGCTAAATTGGTTGGTGAGTATTTACGATAATAAAGAATAAAAACTAAATTACAGTACAATATCAGTTGACTAAAGCAACTCAAATCTGAATAATTTTCATCACACTAACAAAGCTAGCAATTGAAAATAAAATTCATGACTAAATTACCATTGGTTCTAAGTACAGTGAATCCAATTATACATTGCTTACATTTACTATAGGATTGTGTACTGTAGTAGCTTGTCTGCCTTATCAAACCATCATCAGTAGAGAATCAGGGAAACAAATGTATCATCAGTCTAAAGTATGTACAGTACAAAATTACCATCCTTAGAAGAAGTGCTATTAACTGGTCAGAAAAGATGAGGAAGAAATGTGTAAATATGTATAGCTTGCAATTGTACATACAGTTCAATGATGAGTACTGCATACTAAACCCACACCACACCATGTCTGATCTTACTTACCCCATAGTAAATATGAAGTACAATAAAGCCACAAAGGTCAACGGACACCTATGTAAAACTGTTTCAGGATCAGGCTGTGGGATAGTATTCTAGACCTTAATTCGGCTAATTGAACATATTGATAAACATACAGTAACTCCTCACTTAAAGACGTCCTGGTTAACCTTGTTTCATTGTTACGTTGCTGATCAATTAGAGAACATGCACATTTAAAGTTACGCAATGCTCCCTTATAACATTGTTTGGCAGTTGCCTGCTTTGTCCACTGCTTGTAGGAAGAGCAGCCTGCTGACAGCCCCCCATCAACTCCCTGCTCCCCTAAGTTCCCTGTGTGGCAGCCACCCAGCAGGCTATCAATTGCCGGCAGTTCAGCTGTTCCTCCCCCACTGCCATGTGCTGCTCCTACCCTCTGCCTTGGAGCTGCTACCAGAA
Organism: Chelonoidis abingdonii; assembly: GCF_003597395.2. NCBI lineage: Eukaryota > Metazoa > Chordata > Testudines > Testudinidae > Chelonoidis > Chelonoidis abingdonii. The sequence continues at coordinate 73,659,796 of NC_133776.1, forward strand.
GCCTCTTGCTTGCTGTGCGGGGGCGAGAGGGAGGCGGACATAGGAGGGTTAATATCAGGATATCCCCCACCCTCCTGCTCCTGCCCCCGCTTACCCCATCTCCATAGAGCGGGGGCAGGGAAGGGATGGAGCTTGCTAACAGCAGCTACTGCCTCAACTTGTTGATCTACTTAAAAAGGCAATGTATTTAGAGTGGAGTCAGCATACTTAAAGGGGCAATGCTTCTCTTTCTCTCACACACAGGTGTGTGTTTCTGTCTCTGTCTGCCATGATGTGTCCCTTCCCTCCATTTGTGCTGCCTTGCAGAGTATGAGGCTACATTAACAAGAATGTGGTAACCCTTGAGGACTCAGCTGAGTGTTTGTTCATCATTTAGCAGTTAGGCATTCCCTGGGAAACATCCCACCCTCTGACTTTACCATCCCATCTCAACCAAGCTACACAATCATCATTGCTGTCTATTAAATTGTTTGTTTAAAACTTATACTGTGTGTGTGCGTATATATATTGTGACAAAGTTCTTCCTCTACCTTGGTGGGTCCTGCGCTTATTGGCAGATTTGCTCACCTCAGTGATCTTCCCCTCTGGTGGAACCCAAAGTCTGGGGCAACTCCTCCTGTGCCTCATCAGGAGTGGGGAGGTTTGGGGGGAACCTGGCCCCACCCTCTACTCTGGGTTCCAGCCCAGAGTCCTGTGGATTGCAGCTGTCTATAGTGCCTCCTGTAATAGCTGCATGACAGCTACAACTCCCTGGGCTACATCCCCATGGCCTCTTCCAAACACCTTCTTTATCCTCACCACAGGATCTTCCTCCTGGTGTCTGATAATGCTTGTGCTTCTCAGTCCTCCAGCAGTACACCCTCTCACTCTCAGCTCCTTGCACCTCTTGCTTCCAGTTCCTCACATGCAAATCTCACTGACTAACTGGGAGGCTTTTAACTAGTTCCAGCCAGCCCTTGATTGGCTTCAGGTGTCCCAATCAATGTATCTATCTCCACTGCCTTCTAGAAGGATCTTAATTGGCCCCAGGTGTCTTGATTAACCTGAAGCAACTGCCATTTGGTTACAATGGTACCAGAGATTTGTTGAGCCTAGAGCTAACAAACCTGTTCCGCACTACTTTACTGTAGCCATCTGGCCTTGCCCCATCACAATATATATATATATAATATGACTTTTGTCTGGTGAAAAAAAATTCCCTGGAACCTAACCCCCCCCCCATTTACATTAATTCTTTTGGGGAAAGTGGATTCGCTTAACATCGTTTCTCTTAAAGTCGCATTTTTCAGGAGCATAACTACAATGTTAAGCAAGGAGTTACTGTATTCCTCTAATATAGAAATGATGTGTGACATACTATTTAACAACCAGGTGACAGAAATGATCCTATACCATGACTACACTATTAAGCCTCAAACCTCCTCAAATACAAGCTGTAGTCAAGATTAGGCAGAGGATATTAACACAGCTATCCGATGCAAAGTCTGCAGAGCCCTCCTCTCAATCAATCAGACGCACTCATCTTTCAACAAGTCCTAAGAAATTCCACTTCATTAGAATCTCATTGTAGATCCTGTCAGGTGGGCCCTTTGCTTTGCTTTTTTCTTTTTTGGGGGGGGGGGGGCGGGGAGTGGGTGGTTGGGACGAGTGTTGACTACTGCAACTCGTTATATCTAGCTATAGAGACACAAAATCCAGTTGTTAAAAAAATGATTCTGCTGCTTAATAACATAGGTCATTATGAACACATCAGCCCTGTGCTCCACTCTTTGTATTATCTCCTCACTGAATACAGAATTGAGTTCAAGGGCCTGATTTTCAGTGCTCAGGATAGGACTGACTCTAGGAAACTGAAAGATTGCCTCTCTCTCCAAAATTGTTCCCTTTCATGAAAATTCACTGCAGCAACTAACCTTTTAACTAATAAGGGGAACTTTGTGACTGCAGGATACAATTTTCATAGGAATCAAATCTAGGTATTAAGCCTCATTTCCACAGCAAATAGAAATGACTATGGACTACATCTTTCAACTATTCAGGAACTGGAAGTAGTGCAAACTATAGTAAGTACAGGCCCTGATAAAGGTATGAGGCCTGAGGCCTGAACTAAAGTAATGGTCAAGACTTTGCTAAAAGCAAAGTTAAGCTGTGAGCTAGATGCAGGCCCTGATCACAGAAGTTGGCAAGGAAACGGCTGATGTTGCATAAACATATATTCACCTAGCATATTGGAGTATAAACACGGTACCAGAACACCCTATACTGGAACATTCCACAGATAGCAAGGAACAGGCTGACCCATCCCAATGACAGGGGCAAAAGGGTAATATGATGGATAGAGTTGTTTTGTTCGAACCAACATGTATAAGGTGAGAGGCGGCACCTTACTGCGTAGAGAGGTTGTACTTGGCTACATAGAGGGGCTGCACCTCAATATGTCAGGAGTGATGTGTAACTTGTTTGTACCTGTGTATAAGAATATATCCCTGGGACGGTGTCTTGGTCCAGCCAAGGGGGCAGTGGAAAGTCCCGCCACTGACTGAGCCGAGTCCATTGCCAAGAGGCACTTTGTTGTAGTATGCCCTGTAGAGTAACAATCTGGAGGGAACTGCAGTTGTGTCCATACGGCAATAAACCTGGCCGACATGCCTTCGTACCTTACTAGACTCTGTGGTCATTGGGAATTCTCTTCAGGTCTGCTGTGTCAGCTATCTGCAGAGCTGGGGCAGCGCACAAGAGGGAACACGCACTCAGCTGAGTGATACTAACATTGAACAGAGCACAGCACCACACCGGTAGCATCTGACAACACAAACTATGGTAGCCTGTCTATTAAACAGTGTGTCTCATGACACAGTGCCCTGCATTCTGGGTTGTCTCCCTGTTGGTTTCTGGGTACAATTCACAGTGTTAATTTTCACTTATAAATCCCAAAGTGATTTGGGACTAGAGCTGGGCAAATAACCAATTTTTTCTTTATTCAGTTACCAAACCAAAAAAAAAAAAAAAATGGATGAAAAAATTCAGTTCAAGTCAACTTGAAATGAAAATTTTCATCCAAAACTAAATGTTTTGTTGAGTTTAAAAAAACCACTTTGAAATCAAGATGTTTCTTTCTAAATGACTAAATGAATATTTCATTTTTTCCTGAATCTTTTAGCTGAAACAATTCAGCAAATTTGACATGAATTTCATCCTGCACTACTTGGGACTTGCCTGTGTGTGAAACCGCTTTGTTCTGTGTGATACTAGTGCCTTTGAGATCTGTGGAGGTGCTTCAGCTGAAGTCCCCATAGTTTCATACAGAGGAAGCTATTGTGGCAGAGCATCCTCCTCTGCCTTGGTCCAAAATAGCTTGCATTCTGTTGAACCTCAAGGGCATGTTTATAAAGCCCATCTAAACTAGACTGACTATCAGAATTTACATTAAATTTTTATTTGTCACCTCACCACCAAGAAACTGTATGTACATATAGGGTCATGAGTCTCCTCAAATATATACTAGTTCACACACAAAAATGTCACAAATAAAACTTCTCAAATATTAATGTAAGAATTAAAAAACTATCATTATATATATATATATATATATATATATATACACCTAGAAAACTGAACAAAACATTTATAAACCTGGTTGACTGAAATCATGGTTTGTATTTAGTAAATGTGTTAGTGAATTTATTTCCCCCTCCATTTGCCCCTCTGAAACCACTCACATAAAATAAGAAATACTAAATCAACACAAAGGCTCTCTACCTAGGTCAGTACATTCACGGAGGACAGTTCAGTAAACTGTTTTTATTTTATAGCTTGCAATTTTGCATAATTTCGGTAGTAAATACTGAATATGAGGACCTTCCTGTTACTCCTTAACCGTGTAATTTCTAATTCAGTTAAAGGTATTGGAAAATTTATACAACACCTATAAACTTGCAGCTGAGATAGAGGAATAATGTTTGTGACAACTGGAGACAATGGGACTATGCACTGATGCAGCATTCTGCCCACACACTATCAGTTGCAGAATTGGGACAATAGCTGATAGCTTTTTCCAAGGTTATTAGATCACTTGTTGATTTAGTTTTTTAAAAATGAAGACCTTATTGCACACATGCAACCACTGTGGACACCAAAACAGGAAAGAAAGGGCTAAGCCTTATGTAGGAATTACATAAAATCATGCAAACAGATTGGAGTTTCTAATATATACAATTATCATTTACACTTTAATAGAAATATTGGGAAAAAACCCTTTTGTAACGATTTTTGGGCTAATTTTGATACCTTGCTACGTAGAATATGTGTGTCTGAATATATTTTATTTTTACTGATTGAAAATTTGGGCAACACTGGTTATACATGTCATTTTAGATTATATTATTTCAATTAAATCATTCCAAGCTATGTAAAAGAAAAAAACCTGTGTGACACTATGCAAAGCAAGCACTTTCATATCAGAGTTAAAGCAACAGGGAATATATATACCACTTTCCTCTGGGAAAGGAATTGCTAATGTAAGTGGAAAAAAATCACATGCACCAACACAGATGCATAATATGTTTGCTGGAGTAATCTGTTATCTAAATAGTCAGTGTTTGTTATGGTCCTGCCTTAGGTGTTTCTGTAGTAATGGATCACATTGTTTGCATGTTGTGCCAATATCCCCTTTTGCCTATCTTAAATTGTATGAAATCCTTAAAGCTATCTTGATGTGCAGTGAGAGATATTTTGTAGAAATATCCTGATGACATGTGAAATGCAAAATTCTGCCCTAACTTATAACCAGTGCAATACCTTTTCACTTCAGCTGGTGCAGAATCTGAGATGTGGATAGAACATTGATCTGCCACTAAGACCACATTCATGAATGAACCAGGAGTACAGGAAGCTACTTCAGCACCTTATCCATTTACTAAAAGGAGAGAATAGAATCAATATGCCAGATTCTCTGTTGGTGTAAATGGGAGCAGCTCCCTGGAGCTCAATTATTATCTGTTTAAACTAGCAAAGAGATTGGAGTGCTATTTCAACTGTTCTTCTCATCAGGCAAGATTTATTAATAGAAAAATATCTTTTTATTTCAATCATTTCTCTTACAGATGATTCTTAAGTAAGACCTTGTATTTGCCAAGTTTATTTTCTATTTTATGGCACCTATTATTCATATTTCTCTCTCGTAACTTTAAACTCTGCAAGGTCTTTATTTGATAAACATGAGTGCAACTCCTATTTACATCAATTGGAGAGACATATGGCTGTCTTTGGAAGAACAGACCTAACCATAAGGATAAAATGTATTCAGCAGAAATAATTGCACCAAAATATTATCTGTATAATTGTGCAGCAGTTTAATATGGTATATGAGATAAACATACCTATTTAACAAACATAAACTATTTCAAAGAAGTATGTGTCTGCACTGGTAAACAAAATTAACATTATAAAGAATTCTGTTTTTAAAGTGTTTGGCGTGGTTGATTATATTTAGAGATGGAAAAAAAAATCAATCATAAAATTGGTCCACCACTTCAAGCAATCTTTATTCTTTCTACATTTCTTCATGACATTGACATTTCTACAGTACATATCTAGTCATGAAAAAGTATAACTTACAGCATAAAAAGAAGAGTTGTCCAATAGAAGTAGCAAGGGAGAGCTGATTGTGGATTTTAAATAGGAAGCCTGACTTCAGCTCTCAACAGTAAATTTACACTGATGCATTTTAGATTGCTAAATACATAACATTGGAATGCCATTGCCTAACCAGCCATTTTATATTCTGTTTTCTGACTCTCAGTTGCTTCTTTGTTTCATGTTTTGTATTAGTTGGACTTCAGTAAAATAAAAATGTAAAAAAATCTATTTGACTAAGAGGATCTGATGTGCAGACTCAGGTGTATTTAGCTTTTCAGATAGCATATAATTTACATTGCAGACTCTAACAGTTCCCTGTTGATCTCTTCTATTGCAATAAGATAATATTTTACTTAAATTTACTGCACATGGACAATGCAACAGTATTAAATATCATGCATTGAACTCAACTGGTTCCAGTTTTTAAAATGATGAGACAATTGGATGAGTAGTGGAAAAACTAGTTTGCTGTTCCCTGCCATCCCGTGCCCTAAATACTGTACTTGAGTTCCTTAGGAATTGTCAGATTGTTGCCTTTAATCTCTGAAATTACCACTCTCTAAGGTGCAGAAGTACTTCCAGGTCTGAAGATGATGATAAAGATAGCCTATGTAATTTGCTGATTGACTAATATTATTAATGCTGTCGTCATTCCTAATACTACCACCTACTTCTGGAGGTATTTAGAGGTAATACAGCAGGACTTTCCTCCTGAGTTCTGATTCATTTTATTCTGCCAATTGTGTCCTACTCTAAATCCTGTTGTGAAGAATATCTTCCAGCCATACGTATTTTCAACTCTAACATGGAACAGTACTCCAGAAATGGCGCTGGAATGCACGATTGTCCCATGAGACCACATGACCAAGTTGGATTTGAAAAATTCATTTATCTATGGCCATACACACACATTTTTGGGATGTTTCTTGTAGCTTTTCAAGCATAGCAGAATAATGATGAATTATTTTTAGCTGCATAGTCCATGCTATGTGCCATTATTCTGTCTTAAATGTGTTCTATCTGTGTAGAGTGCTGCCATTCTGCCTCTCCAAGCAAAAGAACTGCACTAGTTCTATTGTTCTGGAGAACTCTTCACCCCAGAAGAAAGTGGTAGGATATAGGACTTAGTGAACAATTATTAGAAATCCTATCAACAGAATAATTGTTCAGGGAGGGTAGGAAGACAGTGCCGTATGTGAATTATCTTTTCTGTTATGCTTATAGGATGAAATGTTGGTCTCATTGAAATCATGACAAAACTCTCATTAACTTCAATGGGCCCAGTATTTCATCCATAGTTCTCTCAGAGGAAAAAGTTGGGTGCGTGCATCATAATCCCTATTGGATATGGATCACATGATATTGGATGGCAGGATAACAGGATGGCAGGAAAGAGATCACTTGATCATTACCTGTTAGGTTCACTCCCTCTGGGGCACCTGGCATTGGCTACTGTTGGTAGAGAGGTTACTGGGCTAGATGAACCTTTGGTCTGACCCAGTGTGGCCATTCTTATGTTCACATCACAAAATCACCACATACCTTGTCACACTTTATTTTGCCACTTGTGCATGTGCTCTCCTCTACTCTCCCCACCTTCTGTTTCTTTTTTCTTTCCCTTCCCCTTTCTGCTTTTCATTTTCTTCTTCACTTTCTACTCCCTCCTTCCATCCTTGCTGTCTCTGTTTCATCTTCCACATCTTCCAGTCCCTTCCAAACTTTTTATTTTTGTGGTATCTGTTTCCCTCTGTGTTTTTCTTCCCTTCTTCTATTACCCAGTTTCTCACAACTGAGATCAAAAACTGGGGGTAAGCATGTTTCAAAGCTGGTTGTATGGTACAGATCATGTCTTCCTTGTATCAGCTCATGGGACCAATATGGGTGCAGAACAGGATCTTGACATCAGTGTCTATGACTGAAGGTTGAAAACCTTACTCTCCTGAGTAGTGCTTACTCAAATGAATAGAGCAGTCAAAATTATTATGGATCGGCATCAAATCAGAGAAGGTATAGTCAGTAGTTTCAACACACTATATTAACAGCTTTGATAATGCAGATTTTGAGTCATTTGCATTTCTGACACTTAGGGCCATTTTCTTCTGGCACAATGTGGCATAGCTGCAATGAAGACTATGTTGCTGTGCTACTTTGCACCAGTAAAGAATTTCGGCCTTAGTCTTTGCATCAGGTGATGCATTGCTAGAATACATTTTTATATTTTTGCGTATTATGTGCATGTAGACATGTCATTCTGTAGATCTGTGGAAAGTGAATGGATATTTATGTAGCAGTCAGTATTGCTATTGTTAGAGCTTTTATATGTGTGGGAAATAAGGAGTCTCTTTAAAGCCTCAAGGGCAACAGGATTTACAGAGACTTCTCAAAGAATGTTTTAATTGTAAGTATCTCCACCACTTATATTTTAAAGTGGTAATGTTTAAAAATGAGTAAATGCATCAAATCTAATCAATGGCTCACTTTAACACATTCGTTTTGAAGTCTTCTGTCCACATTTTCTATTTCACTCTGTAACTTTCCCTGTACTTGTCTTCTGTACCCAACTAGCTCTAGAAAGTGCGCTCAAAACTATTTTGATGCGTTTAAGATATTTAAAATTGATATCATTTTTCCCCCTGACATTTTACATGTTGCTGCTGTTAGAATTTTGATTTATTTTCAGTGGATTACCAGACAACTGATCCTGTGATGATTACAGGGTGTTCCCTGGAGAGAGAAGTAGACAATTTGAGACATTTCATTTGCTGTGCCCTAGTGCCCATCAGTACAGTAATATTTGGTTGTTAGGGAAAGCCAAAAGGGAGATTAAGATAATGTGTTGTCCCAGATCTCCAAAGTCTCAGACTTCTATTCTTCTAGTTGACCAAGTGGAGCAGGCCTAGCCAGAAGCAGGAAGATTGCCACTGTTTATATTCTCGATGATTTGTTTTACACATCTCTAATTAAAATGAATCCCAACCTATCCACAATGTTGTTTCTGTTACCCTGTACTCAGAGCTACATTAGGTAGCAACTTTTGTGAGGAGAGTCCAACAATGAGACTATAGATGAAAATTTGCCTGCGGGTGATTTTGCTTCCATGCAAAAAGACTGGCACATAAGTCTAATTATCTGCTCTCTCTCTCAGAACATAAATTTGTTGTTTGCATGTCTGGATGAATTCTCATCCTTCAGAGAGTAAGTCATCATCTCTGCTTTGGGGTCTTGTCTCTCTTCCTTCTAATTGCTAAACATGCTTGAAAGAACTGAGAAATGTGTTTTTACTTTCCATTCACAGGGGATAAATGCCACAAAGGCAAAATCCACTGCAACCATATAAAACTCAAATAATTGGGCTACATGCAAGTGGCGCACAAAAATGCTGGGAAGGAGAAATCCAATCCAACAACCCAGGACTAGTGAGCATATCCTAATCCCTATACATGCTATTGTAGTTGTTGGGCTGTAATAACAGCTTCAGTCCCTCTGCAACAGATGTGTGGACACTTGGGGCCACTGGTCCTGCAAAAATGTAGGTCTTGTTACCTTTCTATGGCTCATTCCTATCTTGGTCTTCCATGTTGTAGGGCTGGTGCAGAGACCCTTTCCAAAGCACATAAGGATGAGTAGATACCCCTCTGTGGCCTCCTCCTGTATAGCCCCTATTTGGGTATAAGTGGGTTTACCACATCTAGCTGAATATTATCCTCAGTGGGTTCCAGTATACTGCAATTACCCCATGTTTTAATTGTTTAATAAAGTCATTTCTTCTTGGCTGCACAGTGTTTCCACTCTATACATTTTTTTCATGTGAATTTAACAGGTGTTTGTGAGGAAGAGAGTAGAGGGAGAATAAATGTAACTTTTCCTCCATACCAAGTTAATTCTGTTGGAGGATAGCGTATTAAAGCTGAGGATGAGTCATGTTTGAAATCCATGACCTTCTCATTTCCTCACTAAAATCCCCAAACATACCTTGAACTGGTGGGGCTAATAAAATAACCAAAGAGCTTCCTTACCATTCTGATGTTTAGTCCATCATGGCCAGAACGTAAAAGCAAATCTGTCCATACTCTGGAATAACATACCTGGTCAACTGTGCAATGTTTTACATGGAGATGAGCATCTTTTGTGGCTCTCAAAGGCAAAAACATTTACACCCTGAGCTGTGCAATTTGATATTCTTATATTGATGGAGGGGGTCATACTCTAGATTATCCTTCCAGATATTGATGTTGTTCTGAATGGCATCACAGTGGCAGTATCTCGATTATAGATATTTTAGGTACTTATACGGCCCATATTAACACCTCTCAATCTTTAATCTTCACAATATCCATGTGAGGACGTGCTATTATTCCCATGGGGAACTAGGTCACAGAGACACTGAGCAATTTGTGCAAGGTTACACAGGATGCCTGCTGTCGAGCAGGAATTGAACCTGGGTCAACTGATCCCTAACCATTAGACAAGCCTTCCTTTACTTGGGGTTGCAGCCATTATAGTCATGGAACAGTCATCTGAAGGGTACCTCAGAGGAAAAAGAAAATGTCAGACCCCATAAAAGAAGTTCATCATTGACCAAATAACCTTGCAAGAAATGGGGGAAAAAATGGGGTTGGGTGGGAGGGAGGATAAGCCAAAATAAAGTAGGCTGCATACACTTTTGTTTTAATTCATTCGTTGATGCACATCACAGCCTCATAACTGCCACACTACAATAATAGACACTGCAGTTTGCAATTTGACTTAGTATGAAAAATATCTTGTATAACTGAACCCACAGGCATGTAACCTCCCACAGCAAGGAGAACCTGTTCAATCCATCTCTATTACTATTATATTCTGTTTAAAGGATTTGGATTAATGTTAGATATTAGTCAGTTCCTCTGTGTTCTAAAGGCTTGTATCCCAGTGCAAATACTTCATTGTGATGCACTTGTATAAAGATACTTAATGTTCCTTTTTGAAATGCATTTAAAATCCACCATCTGCATTATACATTAAAAAGCAAAGATCTGGCAGAATCCAGCTGCATTGATGTATGAATTCAGCACATGTGATATGTGCCTTTGAGTACACAAACACACACATTCACATCAAAGCTGTAGTAGTGCAGTGAGAAGTAAATGGTATTGTATATGTTACTAGTTCTGTTAGAAACTGGATCCCAGAGGAGGTGTGGAAAGTCACCACATCTAGAGAAAGCTAGGTGAGAAAGGGAACATTGGTATGGGGAGATGGAAGGGAGTAGTTTGGTTGTTTCTCTTGGATGGACTCTAGGAATTAGAGAATGCTGGGAATAGGGCATGTACAAATTTGCTGCAGAGAGAGGAAATGGGTAAGCAGGGGCCTCTGGAATTAAGGAGTGAGGGCTTGATCTTGCAAGAGGCTGAGAATTATGGCCCCAGTTCAGCAAAGCACATGTTTAAATTTAAAAATGTGAGCAATCCCACTGAAGTGTAAGTATATATGTGTGTTGTGATGGGGTAGTCTGCCCCTTAAGGGTAGTGGTGCCTAGTGGTCAGCCCATCCCATCCTGTGGTGTGAGCCTTTAACAGTGTGAAAGGCCCAATAGATGGGATCTAACAGGACCTATAGGGGATATAGATAGAGAAGAAGCAGTCCTGGGACTGAGTGCTGCTTGGGAGGAAAATCACATATTATATCTTTAATGGCGTAGGGCCAGGAGCCCTGCAGATAGGGCCAGGCAAGGCTGTCCTCTCCCCTCAGCTAGCTGGGAATGAACTGGGAGAAGGGAAGCAGCATAAAGTCTGCCTTCTCTCTCATAGCAGTGCAGACCCCAAGAGATATCAGCAGGAAAAGAGCAGCCTGTTGAGCACCCTGAAGCCTGACTAAGGAAAAGGAGTCAGCTGTGTAAAGGCCCCACCACTGGCTAACCCACAACTGAGCTTCAGGTGGAAGAGCTGAAGCCTCCTGTGTAGGAAGGGCCAGAGGACTGGATTAACAGAACCCAGCTCTAGAGAGGGAGCTGGGAGAACTCCTGTTCGAGAAACTAAATGAATACAGCCCAGCTTCAAAGAGGACAGCTGGGGACTCCTGCTTGAAGAAGGACTGAAAAGGAGTGACCCAGAGAAAGAACCAGCAAAGGTTCCAGAAACAGAGACTAGGTGCAGCTGTAGAAGAGAAGAGTTTCCTGAAGGAAGGAGTCAGAAACTGCTAGTTGGACTGAGCCTGAGATGAGGGATATCCCCAGTGTATCTGAATGAAATCCTACTTATGTTAAAGGCTATGGTTAATAAATGTAACCCTTGGAAAGGGTTTTTAATGCTTTTAGATTAAAAAGATCCATCCCGACTTGTTTTTAACCTGGGTGAAGGGAAGTGAGGCTGGGCACACCTGCGGTGCCATGCCTGCCTGAAAGGGATGTGCTGGGCTGACCTCCAAGCCATCACTTATATAATCTTGTTTGGCTAACTCTAAAAGGTTCAAATATTGAGCAAATTTTCCAAACTATTGTTACTTTTATTGTGAGCCAAGCATAGAAAGAGTGAATCAGAAAAGAACAGTATAAAGAACATTCTGAGTAGCCCACTGGGAGGTTTCTAATGTACGTCTCTGTATAACCTTAACTAGGTAGTTCACTATCCACAATTCCATCTTGTGTATCAATACAGCCCTTTGTTCTTTGTAAGCGGAGGAGTAATCAGTAGAGGTGAAAGCTTCAGGCTCATCTTAATCATCCTTTTCTTTTCTCTAATTCCCTCTTGGAAGTTTTGACTAATAACTCTAAAATGCTCTCGTTAAGATGTGTTTCACAGAGATTTGTAGTTTCAAAGCCCTGGGAAAATTACCTATTTTCTACACTTAAAGGCTAAGTTTACTTAATTTACTTTTAAAAGTATGTTTGTCTTGGTAACAGTCTTTAATATTCTAAATTCCTGTTCTTTGTGAAAATGGCTCTCTGGTTTTGCACATGGGCAATCCTTCTCTCCTCCGGCTTTTTTTTTTAAAACGGGGGAGGGGTGTTAAGGTTTTTTTTTATTACTATGATTTTGCATGTCACACTGTTTAATTCTTGATGCCCAAGAGAAAAATGGAGCTAAATCAAAAGTGCAAGATGCCAGATTCATTTTAATAAGAGTTCAGTGAAAGCCTGAGGTGACAAACTTCAGGAAATGTTAAGGAATATGTGCAGGCAAAAGAAAACTTGTGACTTTAATAAAAAAAATCACAGCAACATGCCCTCAGAGGAGCATATAACTGCTTCTCAGAAGATTTGTACCCCATCTCATTGTGTATGGACGCACAATATACTGAGCTGGATAGCAGTCACTCTTTAGAAAGATCCATCTGTTCCAGTGATCTCCCCTGTGATTAAAATATGTAGTGCTCTGGACTCAGTAGTAGGTCTCAGAACAGAAGGTTTTTAATGTAACCGCTGTATGTTTATGATGCTCATGCCACAGCTGATTCAAGTTGTTGATGAGGTATAATATTTCATTCTGCTGGTGTTAGAATGCATGGAAAGAGTGGTTTTTGGCATGTGCTGCTTTCAGCTCACCACATGAGAAACATTCATGCACTGATGCACATTGTATGAAGGTTAATGCAGAAAGTCCATGCTGGATAGCAAAGTCTAAGTCTGGTGGAAAACCTCAGGGCTCATTGTTTGATGAGTCTGATGTGGATAGACAGATGCTAAAAGACTGAAGGGGTGGATTGTATATAATGTGTAGTCTTTTTGAGCATTACAGTTCCCCTTTGCTGCCTGCCTCTCTGTAGCAGTTGGGTGTAGGCAATCATTTTAAACCGGTTGTAAAGATTTGTATGACACTGGCTGGAAATGAAGAATTGCATACTCTTTGCAATAGAGTATATAACAATTTCAAGCAATGCACAGTAAAATGTATCTTATTTATGAGGACTCTTACATTAGCTAGAAACATTAGGGCTCCTCGAGGGGCTTTGGGAAAGAAGATCTGTAATAATTGCTGGGTTATAGTTTTCCCCAAATACTTTGATCTGTTTTTAAGACTCAGATCTGACTAAATGAAAGTTCTGACTTCCCTATTTCTCTTTTTATTTAAAAAAAAGCACAAAAAAGAAGGCAGTGCAGCCCTTTATATCTCACTAAGGCTTTCTGCAGATCAAATGTATTCCCGAAAATAAAGATAAAACAGAATGTTGGTTTATGAAGCCTTGAATCATTAAACATTTCAACCACTTAAAACACTTCAAACACACACACACACAATCAGGACAAGAAAGCAGGCTGGGAAATTATTGGCAAATTGCAGCTCTTTGAGACATCATATATGTTTACTTTTTTTTTTTCTGGGAGCATTTAAATATCATCTCTTCCTTGTTGTGGACATTCTTTATATTTATTTTCTAAAATGATCCTAGATGGGGGATTTTGTAGGCTAGTACATTAGAAGATCCTGTAGCTATAACTTAACTCTTACTACTTCCTAACTGAAGAACAGTAGTTGTACATTTCTCTATTGCTTGGAGTTTAACTAGAGATTCACTAAACAAGTACATGCCACCTAGTGACATGTAAGAATTATGACTTAGAATTGAGGCCCTCAGATACACATGCAGGCTGAATAAATGGGAGTCATGTAGCAAAGGGAAGAATTTAGCAATAAGAATGCATTTCCCATAGTTTCAGTTTTGGATGCAATCCCCATCTCTTCCATCAAAATACAATACTTTTATGATGGATAATCTCTGTGCAAATGATTTTAGTCAGTCAGAAGTTTGTTTTGCACAAAAAATGGAATTTTTGTAATTTCCTTCTATGACATAGGTAAAGAGGGAGATTTTCGAAGACACAAATGGAATACAGATGCCCAACTTCTGTTGTGCCTTTTAAAAATCTCCTCTGAAATGTATTTCAATGAGTAGGACCACTGAATTTTTATATGCTCTCTCTCTCTCTCTCTCTCTCTCTCTCACACACACACACACACACACACCAGTTTGTAAAACAATGCAGTATCTATTTATGATAACTTCACCATCTGAGTTTTACCAAAATCTTGTTTTGGATCCAAAATCATCCCAATTCCATAGAGTTTATGCAACTGTTTCTTTAACCAGTCAATGTATTTGACATGGATGAAGAATAGTGGAAGATGGTGTGAAGATTGCTTTTAAGCTACTTTTTGTTTCCCTGATCTTTTCATGATTGTCTGGACCCGGGCATAAATTAGTGGTGCTCTATTTTACACCAGCTCTCAATAGTTTCAGCTGACCGTTCTGGGTTCTGTGGACCAGCTGATTGTAAAGGACTATTGCCATGTCCTTTATTGCCCGTCTACGGACTCTCCACCAATGGATAGGAGCTTCTCCAGTGTGTTTTCCCCCCTCCCCAAAAATCTTCTTTATTAGGGGAATCTTTCAGTGGCCAGTTAAGAGGGGAGCATTTCAAGCTGCATTCATGCACCAGATAATCTGATAGCTGGTCCATATACTTAATTGAAAAATACTAAAAACAAAGTCAATGTTTTTGAACTTAGCTAAAATAGTACTATTTTAATTAATCATTTAAAGTGTATTTTAATTTCTAGTGTTAATAAACTGGATCTTTACACATTTATAAGGCAGCCATTCTAAAGCTCACATAGCTTGTGTTAACTACCTTTACCAGGCTACTCTACCTAAATCCTACATTCAAGATAATAAAGCAGTTTGGGTCCCTGCATTACTTTTATATTAAAAGTAATTAGTCATTAGTATGTGGACAAACTGCAGTGTGTCTTCCATGCAGTCTCAAATATACAAATTAGTGTTAATTGCTTCTGTAGCACCCCTCACAAGTATTGAAACACTTTATGTACAGTATAGTAACTCCAGGGATCCCGGCACTGAAATGCAACCGTGTCTGGGGTAAAACACAGCAGTCATTTTTGATCAGCAACTTGAGAATGGAAGGGGTGCTTAGGAATTGAATAATAATAAATTACATTTCCCACAGTTTGTTTGTATTATTCAGAATGCATTTAACAATATTGGAAATTGGAAGGACCACACAGGCTAACTCCCACCAAACAATGGGTTTGTTAGTGACTGTCTCATCAAATATGTTTATCAACAGGAGATCAGATTATAATTAATAATCATATCTGAAACAGAAGCTGACAAGGAGAAATATATTAAGAGGAAAAGATAGAAATGTACAAAGAAAACAATCCCTGTGAACTGTAAAAGCAGCAGAGAATCCTGTGGCACCTTATAGACTAACAGACGTTTTAGGTGCCACAGGATTCTCTGCTGCTTTTACAGATCCAGACTAACACGGCTACCCCTCTGATACTTGACACCTGTGAACTGTGTTTCTGCCATGTATGGTAACAATGTGTTCATGGATCTTTTAGGCAATTTAATCCACACTAACTAAATAGGAATCAAAAGCAGTACTTGCGGTGAGACACAAGTCCTCAACACCAGACAGCTCTGGTTCAATGTCTTCTAAGCAGCTGAGAGGAATAACACCAGATTTTTCAAGAAATTGTGCCTGTTGCCCCACACAAGGTTCATTCAGCACCTCATTTTTTCAAATCATATATGTGTCCCATTCAACTCTGATATAAGAAATTCAAACAGAAGAAATCATTATTCTTTATGGCAACAAGAAGGGATGTTATGATACAAAGCACTAAGACCTTTTTATTGAAGATCTTATTTATTATGTCCTCAATTCATATTGTGTGTTCAGCATCCTTTCTGGGTGTAAAAATCCATGGCTTTTCCATATTCTTGTTGGTTACTAAGAATACTTCAGCACTGGAAATCAAGGGGTAGACATACCTGTGCTATCTTTAATCTAGTTAATGCACCACTGAAGACTTTGCAGCACAGACTTCATCATGGGCTAACCACCTGCGTCATACCAAGGATCCTGGCAGGCTCGCAGTACGGTAACTAACCTATGCTGCCGTATCTTCACTACTATTGTTTCTCACAGCGGCTAGAGTAAAGCTAGTGTGGCTATGCCTTCCTGTGCTACAATTACATCTCAATTTCCAGTGCAGGCATTGCACTGAGATTCAATTTAGCCACAAAATGGGAGCTTGTTTTCTCTGTTTCCATAAAAGCTTCGTATCTTGACCCAAAATGGAGTGGAAGTATATTGCATTGTATTCACAGCCATAATGGTAACTGAATTAGAGTCACTAAACATTCTATTTAGCTGCAGTGGCTACCTGTTCTTCAAAAGTATATCTTCTTTCAAGCAGCACTGGTCATGGGGCAATATATCCCCTGAAGTATAGCATAATAAGCTGGGGTGAAAGTAACTTAAAGGAGTTACCGGCATGCAGGCCAGTCAGGTCCTGGGCGCAAGGTGTGTGGAAGAGTGTCTCTGAGCCCCCAGAAGGGGTGAGGCCTCAAGCGGAAGGGGCAGGGCTGGGGTCAGATTCCCCCAGCCAGCCCATCAGCGTTGCCCGGTCCGTGCTGCCTGGGGCTCCAGCAGTGATTTACAGGGCCTGGGGCTCCGGCCACTGCTGTGGTACTGGTGGCAGCAGCCGGGAGGACTGAGGCTCTGGTGGCAATTTAAAGGGCTTGGGGCTCCATTTGCTGCCAGGAGCCCTGGACCCTTTTAAATCACCAGGCCCTGTGGCTGTTTCCCCTTTTGCCCCCCTGTCGACTGTGTTCCGGCCCATACCAGCACCACTTTCTTATCGATATGCCGTACTGGCTTACTTACACCTCTGACAGTAAGTTTCAGAAAGGTGCTAATTTGGAATAGTTTTTCAGAAGTGAACATTCAGCTCAGTTCAAAGATTTTGATACATGTGTGACATAAGATGAGAGTGAAAAGAATGCAGTTTCCATTCAGTATGATCCACCTCAAATCCATAGGCACTCTGGGAACTTATACACAGACACCAGCTGCATGGGAAAAACTGGATTCAAGGCAACAGATTCACTCATAAATTGTGTATTAGGTCAAAACAAATCAATTAAAACAACCTTGGAAAAAAACAACCTTGGAAGACACAAACAAGATACTGGATAATTAAGCCTCTTCAAATGGGAACAAAGTAATGTAAGAGACTTTCCCAGTGGTTCTTTATTCCTGATGAAAGTTTGGGTTGTTTTTTGTCATAGTCAAAGATTCAGTGGAAATTCAGAAGGGAAATCACTTAGTCACAGTCAACGCTGGAGAGAAGTAGATTAAAATAACTGATTGTGAATATCATGACCCAGAGTCTGTAACAGGCTAATAGCAGTCTCACATGTATTGACCTTTGACATCAATTGACTGCAGTGATCACATCAATCAGCCTCAGAAATCCCTCTTTATTGTGTCAATGTTTAGAGCTGTCCCAGTGAGCAGGCTCAGCTGATTCTGTTCCACTTAGTCACTGTGGGCTCCTTTCCATGTTCAAGCAGAGGGGAAGGTGTTACTCTGGGATGCACAAGAGGAGGAAGCAGCAGATGGACAAAAATCTAGCCAAGATATGTTAAAGCAATTTGGGGAAAATAAGGATTCTCAACTAAAATCCTGAGGACAAAAGCAGCAATCAGAGCTTGGTCTAAATAAGGCCCTATTGTACCAGTCATTGCAGCTGAATTATGTCTGCTTAAAGTGTTCTAGATATGAGTCCAGATTCTCATCTGGTGTAAATTGGCACAGCTCCACTGGAGTCAGTGATTTACAGCAGCTGAGATTCTGGCCATGGTGTAAAAGTACTATTCTGTGAACATTTCTATAAAATTCACTTAATGAAAATCTGCTGAGCCAGATTTTAAAGGGCATACAAAAACTCTGCATTATGGGCCTCATGCAACTCATGTTGAAATCAGTGGAAAGGTTGCCTTAAATTGAGTGGAAAAGGATAGTTAACTGATCAGTTTAAACCACATGAGAGGTTTTCTATCCTGCTTTTGATATGTGATCCATGATATCTATACATATTAAGAAGTAATCTAGGCATAGAATCAATTTAACAAGTAGACAGGTTTCAGAGTGGTAGCCGTGTTAGTCTATATCAGCAAAAAGAATGAGGAGCACTATTTTCCCATGCTAATTTTTCCCCCTACTGTTGCTCACACCTTCATGTCAAGTGTTGGAAATGGGCCATCCTGATTATCACTACAAACATTTTTTTTCTGCTGCTGATAATAGCTCATCTGAATTGATTAGTCTCGTTATAGCTGGTATGGCAACATCCATTTTTTTCATGTCCTCTGTGTGTATATATATCTATCTTCCTACTGTATTTTCCACTGCATGAATCCAGTGAAGTGGGTTTTAGCCGATGAAAGCTTATGCCCAAATATATTTGTTAGTCTCTAAGGTGCCACAAATACTCCTTGTTCTTTTAACAAGTAGAGTAAATCTAAAAATAATATTTTGATCGTAACCCTTAGACAGTTACAAGGATTGCACCTTCTGTTGGTGATACAGTTTGGAATAACAGGTGAATTATCATAGGGTAGTGATGAGACACGCTAAAGAAAATTCTTGGTAGTAGACCTCTTTTTACAAAAAATCTGATACAGCCATTATTTTCAAATCAATGTTAACTGATCCAAAAGAACTTAGGTTTACATTTTCTTTCTTCAGCTGATGTGTTGTGCTTCACAATGTCAGGTTTCATCAGCCACCTCACCCTTGATACAAGATGATGTGATGGATGCAGCCTGTCAAGCTGCTTCATGTAACATAAAAATATAAACAAAATATAGATTCCTAGGTGTTCAGGGCTTTTTTTTAAGATTAGTAAACTTTGTTAGCAAGCCCTGATGCTTACTTTAAAATTTTTTGCATGTAATTACCACCCTAAACATTTCCCAAGTTTCAAATATCACAGATATTAAAACCCTTCTGCAGACAGTTTTAATATGTGAATTTAAAACTGCAAGAAGGGAGGAGCTGCAGATCACTTCTGATGTGGAATAGCAGAAATTTCCTTGACTCTACTTGAATCAGGCCAGTACTGTTAATTTTTCACTTTCATTATTATAATGGAGGTGACAGTGACTGCTCTATTTAAGGCTATGGAATGGCTTGCATTCTTAAGGCTCGAGCCAATTCTCAGTGAAGTCAATAGAAAGATTTCCACTGACATAAATAAAGGTTAAATCAGGCCCTAATACCACATATTAGTTGTATATGTGTGTGTGTGTAGATATATTAAAGTTGACCTTCCAAACTAAAATTTTCTAGGCTTTGAGTCTTCCAAAAGTTAAACTTATTTGTAACGTGTGAGCAGAATCAGGTTGGGGAGTGAAAATGTGCTTTTTTCATGACCATTGGGATTAACTCTTAGGAACTGGCCAAACTCATGTACCAGGAGACTTAACACTTAGGGCCAAATAAGATAGAGAATTGAGCTTTTCAGAAAGTGAAATTTCCATCTTGTGTGATATTCTGACGTTTTGAAATTTATTTTAATTCCAAATTGAAACAAGTTGTCAACATTTTGAAATTTCTCATAGAATAAATAAAAAATTTGATTCAGAAACATTGAATTTGGATGAGGTAAAAATGTGTTGTTTCAATAATGTTCAAACATTTAAATGTATATATATTTGACATTTTAGTTTACATTATATAATATAAATGTTGAAACAAAATTATATGAAATAATAGTCAAAACAAAATATTTTTATTTTATGAAAAATAACTTTTTTGATATTATCAAAACAAAACATTTCAAAATTATCAAAAAGAAATGAGACCACTGAAACAAATTATTTTGATATTTTTCCCATCAAAACTTAGTCAAAACTGACTTTCTCAAAAAATGTTTTGATTTCAATTAAATTGCATTTTCCCAGAAAAAACTGCTATAGGAAAAAAAATCTCAGCCATCACTACTACTGGGCTCAGACATCCACAGGGAAGATCAGAGTTTTTTTTTAAAACCCAGCTTCCCTGAAAGAGAAGTAGCTCACAACCACACAGAAGGATGTGGACTTTGCTGGGAGAAAGTTGATTACTTCTGATCCTGTAACTTAAGAGGAAAGCCTGTGTAAATTTAGCTTGTAGTGAAGTGTAAGGTTAGATAAGACTAAGTGTACATGGAGGCTGTTGCTTTAAAATCCCTTTTCTTTGATGCTTTGTTCCAACTGCTAAATAATGATACTTAACGAAGTCTGTTGGTCATGATCACCAATCACAAGTTCCCAAAGGGAATAAAGGCAGGTGCCTGATACCCAGTTGGACCTGCAGAATGAGAGCAGTTGGTAAATGTAGGACAGTTTACCCCAGTCTTAGTCTATGAGTGGAAGAATTGTGAGAATCCACCTTGGTCGGGTAATGGCACGAAGCTGAATACTTGAGGTGAATGCGCTTAGAGAGACCAGAAAGGGGACAAAGGTGTAGCTATCCCTGTATCCTGGATATAAAGAAAGGCCTATCTTTCAGATGGTATGTAGGAAGAAGCAAGAAAATTTTGACATACCCCGGATTTGGGGGCAGTTATGGGCCTGAATGACTGTGAGGATGGTGGTAGTTCTTCAGTGACTGAGAAAAAAGTGAATGAGCTCTGAATCTTTCCTTTGCTTGGTCATATTGCTGGCAAACTGATGGCTGGCAAATTCACAAGGATTTGTCAGAAAGAGAGGCTATATTTTAGTTTGGACAGAAGGAAACCGGTCTAGAGCATGGAGTTACATCTGTGAATCATTGGCATAGGTAATAGCTGAACTTGTATTTGTGAATGAGTTTGTCCAGACATCATAAAGCATAGAGGGAGAAGATGGGGCCAAAAATGGAGCCCTGAGGAGCTCCCACAGAAAGTATACTCATTCTTAGGGTTCTTAAAGGTTCAGTCAACCTTGACAACCTGGGGACTCTTAAAAGAAACAGAGCTTAAGGAATAAATACAAAGAAAAAATGCTCTTTTTAATCACTGGCAGTTTAAAATCTGGTTTTGAAGCAAAACCTACTTCTCAGAGACATCTAAAATGCTGTGCACTAACGTGTTGTAAATTTATTTCTCTGGCAGGTTTATTTCTTCATTAAATATTTGTTAGATGCGTTTCAGCATATGCATGACATTGAAGTAAAGTGGGCTAGAAATTTTACAGGTTAAGTAAAGTTTGATTCTAAAGGTCTCCTTGTTGGATGTTCATTTCTGTGGCAGAGAAGAAGGGGACTAGAAGCAGCAAGCCCCCTAAGCTAAAACTAACACATTGGATGATCCTTTATTTTGTTGATATACGCAGGTATCCCTGTTTTCCCCTGCAGGTCACCAGAAGTGTCACCTCCCCAGCATGTTCTCCTTAAGTAATGTTTAAACTGCTTATAATTACAATTAATATTAATTGCAAATTACCAACTTGTGTGCATGGATTAATGAATCATTCTTGAGCTAATGTTTGTTTTGTACAAAGATATTCTGTAAACATTCAACAAATAGGATTAATGAAGGACTTCTGTTCTTTGGATTGCTGTGGTATATGGCTAGTCACCTGCATCATATGATATGGTTTCTGCTCCGTGAATGAAATTTGTAAAGCAAGGGAATAACAAAATGTGAGCAGTGCACAAGAGAATCCTATAGTATGAAATTTCAGACAATTAATCAATGCTGCTAAAAATTCATGAAACCTTTGAGATTTGTGAACATTTTCCTTAATGCCCACTAGTTGTCTGGATACTTGCCAACAACAAGTAGTATGACCTCATGGGTTAGAGAAAACAAAATCCTCTGCTTTTATTTGAAAAAAACCCAAACATTGATAGATCAATATTTTAAATATTTGACCAACTCTAGTTAGTAACTCTAGTGAATAAATTCTGCATCTAAGAAATTGGCCACAGGATCTCTCCAAAATGAATGGATATGAATTAAAGGCCTATTTTTTAATGTCATGTAAAATATTCCACCTGTGTTTCTGAACACGACTTTGCAACATCAAAAGTGGTGAATTTGAGAATCCATTGTGGATTTTACACTAGGCCCAGTGCTTTCTGACATAAGACACTTCGGGTATGTTAGTAAGTTGTAAAGAACCTGTAGCTAAAGTGGATGTGATTTCTTATAAAAAACAAATAGACGTTTATTACCTTAATAGAGAGTTCTAGTGTAGTGCATTAATTAAAAGGATGCAGTTCCTTGAATTATGTAAAATATAATAGAAGTTTGAGTGTCATAGAATCATATTTTTACAGTGGAATAATATTTTTCTCAGTTAGTAAAGATTTGCCTTTGCTTTAACAAAGGAATTTCTCTCTCCTAGTCCTAGTTTCTCTGCTCACATATTGGCATTGCAGGAACAAAAACAACCATGGGGGAGAGTTGCACCAAGGTCATTCTTACTTTTGATGTATCATCTTAAATTAGTAACATTAAAGATGAAATGAAGCATCAACAGCAGGAAATAGCTGCCAAGGCTTTTGTGTTTAAAATAACTCTATTTATTGAAAGCACTACATTTTCTTGATTTTAATTAGAGTTGTTAGAAAATAATTATGTGCAGCCAACCTAGCCAGTACTCTGCACTTCCACGTGGCAAGCCCAGCTGAATGAAAATACTATACCATGAAGGTGCAGGGAATAGGAAGTATACCATAGTGTGGGCACCAAACTGACTCTCTCTTTTGAAACATCCAAAGTCTGAATATCTCAGCTATCACTGTCCAGAGTTAAACTTGGGATGGGAATGAGATAAGCAGGCCCTTCCCTGAGCACACTGATCCATGTTTCTCTTGCTCTCTCTGTCTGATCATAGTTGAAATAGATCTAGTAGAACATTAAACAGGCAGAGCCCATTCTGCTTCTGACAGTCATACAGTTAAGGCCATCTTGTCTGACCTCCTGCCTAACACGGGCCAAATTATGTCACTCTGTGGTTCCTTCATCAAGCCCTTAACTTCTAGTTGAGCCAAAGCATCTTTTAGAAAGATGTTCAATCTTTATTTAAAGGCTTCAAGGGACAGAGAATCTACTACACTTTTGGATAAGTTGTTCCAATGGTTAAGTACCTTACTGATATATAATCAGTAGGAGCCTCTTTTTATCATGCACATGGCTGGAATTTGAAGCTAGGCAAATTCATGCCAGAAACAAGTTGTGATCGACTGATTGACAGATAGCAACCTATTTCCAGTATGAATTTGCCTAGCTTCAGCTTCCATCCATAGGATGTTGTTATGCTAGATTAAGGAGACTGCTACTATCAGAAATTTTACGATCAAAGGATAGTGGCATTTGAGCCACCAGCTCCTTTTTGTCTCCCTGATCAGGTGAGATGGAGAGAGAACTACCCAGCTCCTGAGCCTTCTGAGTGCCTAAGTGTTGAAGACAGCAACACTGCCTCCATTGTTCATCCTAGATGGAAGGAGGAGGGAAGAAACTTCCTTAACCAGTTTTTCCTTTGGAGAAGCAATGAAAGAGAATTAGCCATGATAAAGATAAGAGCTGGAAGGAACCACAGAACTTCCTAAGAAGCAGCAGCAGCAACAACAAGAAGACTGTCTCTGAATGTTGCCTTTTACAAACACCTCAGAATTTCATGAGTCCCATATACGAGAGCAGCCAAATGATGAATGTCAGGATCCACGGGCCTCTATCATGCCGGGGATTACTCAGTATATGACTTGTTCTGCTCAATTAGGTAAAACTCATAGGGAATCTTGTCCAGTTTTGAGCCAAAAAGATTGTGGTCACTTCATAGAGCATTCATATTAATTGGGGAGGAAAGGAAAGTGGTGACCAGACATATGTTGACGGAAAATATTTATTATTCCTTATTTATTATTTTTATTACGATTTTCCCAGGAGTCCTACTCATGGGCTGGGACCCGATTGTATTAGATACTGTACAGAAACAGAACAAAAAGAGAATCCCTTCCTCAAAAGAACTTACAATCTAGGTATAAGGTAAGAGACGACAGTTGGACAGAGAGAAACCAAGGGGGAAGCTCAAAGAAACAATGTGATAATGTTGGTCAGTGTTATAAACAGTGTTTTCAGCATCCCAGCAGCCAAATGGTTGTCACATTTTTTGTAGGCATCACGGCAAAGGAATTTGGAGGAGGATAATAAATTAGTTTTAAAGATATTTATGGAGAACTTCTCCCAGTTATGAGGTGCAATATAGGAGAAAACACAAAGGTGCTTTTTTGAAAATTTATGAAGTGGATATTGGAGGCTGGCATCATAGACCAATCAGTGGTGGTAGTCAACCTTCCAGTCGTGAATGAGAGATGATAGGTACAGTGGGGCTAAGTCATGAAGGGTTTTGCTAGTGAAGACATTTGAATAGAAAGAAGAGAAAAGCTAAGGAAGTGAATGGAGGGAAGCAAAGAAAGGAGTGACGTGGTCAAAGTAATGGCTAGGGAAATTATCTTTACCGCAGCATTCTGAATGGATATGAGCAGGGCAAAACTGCATTTGCAGTAATTGAGGTATGAGATGATGAAAGATTTCATCTTGTGGATGGATAAGAAAGGCAATATCTTGGTGATATTATGCAGGAAGAATTTGTAAGACTTAGACATAGCCTCAATATGAGGACCTAGAGAGAGGTGCAAACTGAAGATGACACTCAGGTTTCAGGGCTGAGTGAAATGCAGGATTCCATCAAGAAAGGAGGTAGCAGGGAGAGCGTGTGGGGGAGGGGGAGACTAAGAGCTCTGCTTTAGCCATGTTAAGCTTGAACTGATGACTAAACATCCACAAGGAGATGTCGGAGAGACAGGCCAAGATATTAGTTTTGACAGAAGGAGACAGGCCTGGAGCTGAGAGGTAGATCTGTCAAGAGGTAGATCATATTTTCTGCATAAATATGATAATTGAATTTTGTATCTGTGGAAGAGATTACCCAGGGATAAAATATACAGGGAGTAGAGAATGGGACCAAAGATAGAGCCCTAAGGAACACCCACAGAAAGCTGGAAGTGAGCTGAGGAGGATCCTCCAAAGGACATGCTGAAGGAGCGGGTATAGAGGTAGGAAGAGAACCAGTAGAGGATAGCATCATAGAAACCAAGGGAAGACAGAATTTCAAGACGAGCGTGGTTGACTGTGGCAAAGATGGCTGACAGGTCGATGAGGAAGAGGATGGAATACTGATTTTGAGATTTGGCTAAGAAGAGGTCATTAGCAACTTTGACAAGAACAGTTTCAGTGTAGCATGAGAGGTAGAAGCGAATTGGAGAGGGTCTGGGATGGAATTGTAGGAGGGGAACTCCAGATAGCGATTGCAAGTAACATATTCAAGTGAACTTAGTCAGGAGACGCCAGTGAATTAAAGGATTCTTTTTGTTTTTTGTTTTTTTTAAGATGGGAGAAACTAAAGCATGTTTATATTGTGAGGGTAAAGAGTGAGAGGCAAGTGAGAAGTGAAGGAGAAGAATAAGGGAGGTGAAGAGAGTGAGTGTGGTGGAGATCAGGAGATGAGATGGGATCTCTGGGGCAAGTGGATTGACTAGAGGAGGAAACTCGATGAGAAACTCATTTGTCTGTGACTGGAGGGGAAGAAAGACCTGCTATGTATGACTTTGGGAACTCAGTTCACCTCTGTGCTTCTGTTTCCACATCCCATACTTTGTCTGTTCTATGTATTTAGATTGTAAGTTCTAAAGAAGAGGGAGATGTGTCTGCACAAAGGATCAAGGGGCATGAAGAAGCACTGATTTTGGCTGAGGCCTCCAGACACTACTATAATATAACAACACAAACTGTTTTATTTTGACCTCACAAATAGCAGAGGGTGAAATGCCCCACATATAGTGTCTATTCTCAGACTCCTTCCCACTGCAGCCAATCACATACCTAACATGCAGTCAGGTAAGGCAATGTATTGAGGTTATGTTGGAATATAGAATAGCTACGTGGTGGGGTTTCCATTTTACATCTGTCTTTGCCAGCTGTATGGTACCCCTATGTCAGATCACTTTCTGAGGGGTTTTGCAATTTTCACTACCTCTTGAGCTGTGCGTCTTCACACAAGAACTTTAGTTAGAAGTAGTTTGTTTTATGAAATGGCCATGCCAGTAATTCTTCTTAGGGGAAATTTCTTTTGCAGAGGGGAGTTAATTAAATGTATGTAGTAGTGCAAGAAAGAGCCAATGCTTAATAATTAGTGAGAAGGGGAACAATTTTGGAAGAATGCAGATGACAGCTGCCTGAAGATGAACGCCTCTAGAAAGAACAGCTTGAACCACAAGGAAGTTATAAGAGTGAATAGTGTATGAGATTTTATCTGTCGCTGTGCACTGATAAATTATGCCTCATTTATAGTGCACCAGGTAGGTGTTCATTAACACCTTGGTTTGAGTCTTTCCTTTTGGGCACATAGCCTGCTTCTTACTATAAAAATGTATGTTGCTCTTTGGGTTATCCCCATCATGAACTGTAATCACATGGGTGAAATTCATTGAGCAATGAAGTGTCCCAGAAAGAGGAATTTGCCCTTGTCAACTTGTGTTATACTCGGAGACTAGGATGATATTTAAAACAGGTGCAGTTTATTGAAACTACTGTAAAGAATCCCAAACCGCAGCCCACTGCTGTAGTGTTTACAAAGACCCCAGACCTGTGCGGTGATTACACCCTGCTCCCAGAGCTGTGTGCTGTTAACGTCTCAGCAGAATTGCGAGACTTTGAGATAGAGCAGTGAAGATATATCCCTTGGATTCCAACCAGACATTTTAAATACAATGTATAGCCTATATTCTCACTAGCACATACGTTATTACTCTTGGATGCTGCATCTGCCCCTGGGCTGTAAGCCAACAGCTTTGGTTCCTAGAAAGAGCAAATGAATCTGAATCAAAGAGAACTAATTTTTTCCTTTTTTTCAAAGCTCTGATTCTGAACTCACTCACATTGATTTTATCCCAATGTAACATCTGGTATAGCTGAGATCAGAAATGTATGACATTCTGTGTGGAAAAAATATTCTGCAGATCTATTCCTGAGGGCAATGACACATAGGTTTCAAAAACTTTCTGTCCTCTACATCTCTTGCTTTTGTTTTTTTATGGTCAATAGGGAATATTTTTGAAGCAATGGTGGTGAAAGGTAGGAATAATGCTGGTACAATCCTAGATCTGAATGCAATCCCCAATGTTAACATCAGGTCTATATTTTCAATCCACTGCTCCCATTGATGTAAATAAGAGAGTTGCATGAATGGCTCAAGTACATAATTGGGTTCTCAGCATTTGTTCCAGCAGCTATGTGCACTCTCACCTTTGAGTGAAATTCACCTCTGTCAAGAAGCCCAATACAAGGCCCCTGCACTACTTAATCCCTATCCTGAAGCCTTAAGTGGCCTTGTGCTGGCAAATCAGTGTATTTCAAACTTACTGAAGTGCACTAGGTTAGAACTGTACCAGGTTATTCTTTTGTGTAACAGAGAGAAGGGTTACTTTGCTTGCTTTATGCAAAACATATAGTCTGTCATACTGCTGAGTAGTAAAGAACTAGAAAAGGAATATATTTCTTAGGAGAGAAATTGCAATAAGAATCTATAAGAAAAGTCACTGGTTTCTTTACTTCAAAAATCACTTTTACAATTTAATCATAAATAGACCTCAGTACCCTTATGAGGGAGAACATTGTAAGGTAATTCTTCAAAAAGGTTAAATACAGAACAGTGTGACCATCCTTTAAATATTTAAAATATAATAAGTAAAACCTATTCATTTATTACAAACTTGCATAATGGTGTTAGGGGAAGCAGTGAAGATTGAACACTAAATGATGCAGTTTTCAAGCTCATTAGAAATTAGCCATCAAATTAGAAACCAATCCATTCACCAGAAGAGTTTGGGAAAAAATTTGAAATGAAAATTGTTCAATATTAATCTATACCTATTTCTGTGTGACAGACTGGGCTGCCCATACGCTGTCTGTTACCTGTATCCTATTTGTCCATATTAAGAGAAAAGATATCTTGAAGGGTCAGGAAAAGTGGTTAGGATGAAGTTCAGCATCTGAAAGATAAGATGGGGTTGATTATAAGGTTCACAGACAAAGTCAGAATGTTATAATTTTGGTGTAAATTTTTTTTAAAAGTGAGAAGTATAACTTTAGTCCTGAGCCATGTTTGGATGTATTGTCTGATAAACCCCAAATCTGTGTTATTTTTCATATCCTATTGAGTAATATAAACCTGGACCATTTCCTTTTCCGAAGTAGGTCCACTGATGAAAATGCCCATTACATCAGCTGAAAATCCAGCCCAAGATTCCTCGATTGTGTGTGACACAAGTGCAAGATGTGGCAATTAGTATTTTATGGATTTGTTTTTCCTCTCCAGCGATGCTCATTTCAGGTTATCCCTAAAAATGCCAACAAAGTCATTGAGATCCTTAGTCTGCTCTGCATGCCTATTTTTGGCAGTATGTAGTGTGCCTACATGGGTAGTCCCCCAGCATGAAAACTGTATAAATAGCAGTGTAGACTATGAGGCATGGCTTAGGCGAACAGTAAAAGGCATGACTGAAAGATGTGGGTATGTACCTGGCCTACAGGGTCTCTACTCACCAAGCTGTGCCTCCCCATCTACACTGCTGTTTTGAGCAGTGTAGTGTCCCATTGCCTCAGTGCTTCTAGAGCCTTTTCTCCAGTGAAAACGATCTGGTAGCAGGGAGGCAGTGGGAAAAGACTTCACGAGCTATTTGCTACTGGAATCTTTTCCCCCAAGCAGGAAAAGTCTCTGGCAGTGTGGAAGGGCTCTGGCAGGGGAGAGGTTGTAGGTAAAAGCTCTTCCTAATCCCTGCCAGAGCACTTCCTCACTGCAGTGAGAAGCTCCAGCAGCAGGGATCTACTGAAGCCTTTCCCTGACGCCTCCCAGCTGCCAGAGCCTTTCACTGACATATGTAACTACACACCGCAGTGTGGAAACAGCTTGCTTTTCACTGCAGTGGGTATCTGCACAGATCCAACACGCTGCCACGTGTGTAGTGTAGACATAGCTTAAAGGAACGAGGGACATAAGGTAGAAGTACTGGGCAGCCAACTGACCAAGGGTCAGAAATATTACCTCAATGGCAGGAAACACTGAAATCAAAATTAACTGCTCCAATTTTTATTTGTGGAGTGAATGAGACTAACAGTGTACACCTACACTGCAATGAAAGACCCAGAGCACTGCTGTAGCTGACCTGGGTCAGCTAATTTGAGCTTGCAGGGCTTGGGCTCTGGAGCTATAAAATTGCGGTGTAGATGCTTGGGCTCCAGCCCAAGCCTGAGTGTCTACCCTGCTATTTTTGGCCCTGCAGCCTAAGCCTTATGAGCCTGATTCAGTTGACCTGGGCTCTGAGACTCAGTGTCATGCGTCTTTTATTGCAGTCATAGACATACTCACAGAAGCCAGTGAACATAATGGTGTTTGTTCCTATAAACCCTATGAGTGTAAAAACAGGAGAGATAAGAAGAAAAAAAAAGCTGAAGAGGAAATTTTTTTTTGGCAGCAAACATTATATATAAACTAGTAAAAAGACAGTCCTGAGAAGCCTTTTTTTCGTCTCAATGTGTATCTTGCAAAAGTAGATGTAAAAAATAGTAAAGCTACATATGGAAAGGTCCCTGCACTGTCGTGAACTGTGAATAGATTTATCACCACTTCAGGCAATATGACAATCACAAAAAATTAAAAAATGGGAGGTTCTTAGCCATTAAATCCCAATAATTTTTGTTCAGAAGACCATTTGAAGACTAAATCTGTGAATTAGAGTCTCTCTGGTTTTCCACAGTGCAGTCTCTTGTGAATTTAGAAAGCCCACAATTATAAGGATATAATTAGTACTCAAGGATATTGATAAACCTCCAAGCCAGATCAGCTGTGCAGGTTGAGGGGGATGGACTCATAAAGTGCCTGGCATAGCCTTTGTAAATGATGATCGATGGGAAAAAATAAAAAAACATTCAGTTAGGTTGCAGGGGGTCTAACCATTTTTCTAATTCACCTTTTATGGTGGCGTAAGTTAGGGGACAAGCCCAGCTGATCTCTCTAGTATCATACTAGGATAAAGGTGGTTTAAAAGAGGATAGAAAGGCCCTGTATGTAATAGTCAAACACAGCACTGAGAAAAAAGATGCTCAAATCTAAAACATAGTTGGGTGATGCTGTCTTTATTACTTCTGGTGATCTAATTTAACATGGCCTGCATTTTGCAATGCAGTATACTATAGAAAATCACAAACTGAGCAAAATTTTTGGTGTTGAAGCAGAGAAGGTGAAATTCACCCCTGCACAGAGGGTTTGTGTACCTGCTTCTGCTTTACTGAAGCTTTATATTGAGGGCTTAACTAGTGTGAAGAGTCTTTTAATTATTATTTATTTGTATTGCCATAGCACCTAGGAACCCTAATCATGGATAAGATCCCATTGTGCTAGGTGCTGTACAAATGCTGTAATGCCTATGCACTGTAGTGAACTCCACCCAGAAAGAAGTAAATTCTCTGCCACTATTGTGTCTGTACTCTGAATGGATGGATTTGAAATGAGTAGATGAAGAGGCTAGATATTTCAGAGAAATTCAGACACCTGTAATAACGTTGCCATTGAAATAGTATCTAAAAAAGCTCTATTGCTTGAGAGAGTGGAGTGCAGTAAAGCAGATTATTTTAGGACATTTATTTTTAAAAAATAAGGGGCAAGAGTTTAATAGTCAAATTAGTCCAAATTCTTCCAGGCTCAGTGGAGTTACTTGAGCAATGAATTTGGCCCGGTCAATTACTATTCAAGCCTTTCACATCTAGAAATTTGGGTTCAGGGTAGTGACAGGAGAGGGGTTAAAGTTCTGATAAGTGAGCACTGAGAAGTTGCAATACCAGCTGAAATGTATTCAGACTTCTTGTATCTAAGGATTGAGCTGTAAGGCTGGGGAAAAAAACAAAAGCAAAACAAACAAACAAAGAAACCCAGCTTCTCTTGAGTATTTCAGCACTCCACTTCTGTGGATCCTCAGTCCTGGTGTAAACAGCACAAAGCAGACTGAAACTTGGGTTAAGTGGCCAGCTGAGGATTTCCATTGCAGAGTCCTCCTGGTGTAGAGCTGTTCACATGCTATGCTGTATTGCTGCTCTCTGCTTCCCCAGCTGCTGGAACAGCCCCACAGAAACTGTTGCAGCTATGTGCAAATTAAAGCAACCCAGTCACACCTCTGAGGTTTTGATGGGGACTAAATTGGCCATTAGTGGATCTTGGGAATGGGGGAGAAGGTTGACAAGTTGCACACAGCCTTCAGAGCCTGTGGTGGGTGAATCTCAGTCAGACCACAGGGTCTAACCCAGGTAGTTCACAGGTTTATGGAGGATGAGATAAAATGAAATTCAACTGAATTATTTAAAACTTCTCAGAGAGTTTTGTTCCTACTGAGCTGAGGGCTCATGTTCATTCTAATATTATCCAAACCAGTTCTCCTATCCATGGTTCAAATGTGAAGTAGGTGAAATGGGAAGAGGAGTTTATAAATTTCACCCTATTCTAATTTGTTTAAACCAATCAGCCTTCACACAATTTGGTGTCCTCTTGGTAGCACTGGCATTCCCCTCTAAAGATGCCCATACTGTGGACTTGCCTCTGTTTTGTTGTTGTTGTTTTTTTTGTTTTTTGCTTGTTTTCAGTAGGCCCCAAAAGACAGTATGCACAGAAATAAAATCTGTCATTTGGCTATGAAAAACTTGCCTTTCAGCGAAAATTGGGAATATTACATTGTCAAATGTTGCCATCCATTTCTGGAGTGAAAAGTTGTGTCTGCCTAGAAGTAATTGGGAGCTTTTGCTCTAGATCAAATTTACTATTTTGCATTAACATTCACAAAGATATTAGAGGCTGGAGCCTTAGTTCCACCAAATCAGCTCTTGGGATAGGCAGGGTTGGGGCAGGAAAGTATGGGTTAGGGCACTTGTCCAACCTCATTGCATAAATTTAGCCCTCATCATAATGTTCAGATGCCTTAGTGCTATTCTAAGCTGTTTCTGGCTGCAACAGACCTCAAAAAACCATCTACAGTTAGTAATTGACAAAACATGTTCCTTCCCCCTTGCCATGGATCCAGGTCACTCATTACACCAGAATCAGGAATAGGGGTGGTGGTAAACAGCCCAGTCAGGACCACATCACCATCGGAGTCCTGAACCCTAGGGGAATCCCAGTGTTGCCTGTTGAGTTGTTTTGAGGTGGCATTGCACCTCCAGAGCAGCAAAATAAATAGGTTTTTGCATACAAATATCTTGTTAAGCAAAACCTCATCATTTCCCAACCCCCTACGTGCTACAGTACCAAACATCTTGTCGGTCTAGGTTCAAATCAATTCATAATAGAGCTGTAGTAGCTGGGGTAAATTTGCCTGAATCCTGGCCTGTGTTTATAAGAGCACAAGGTTCAGACATTCAGCATTATGCCTAGCTGGAGCCTATGCCATTAGTTTCTCTCTTTTCTGAGCATCATATTTACCCACTGAAAAGAAACAAGCGCTAATAAAGAGATAAAAATGAAGTAGAAGTTTGACCTTTCCTATGCTTGGGCTGTACACGTGGCCAGGACTTTGAAGGTTATACCCATTACTTTCAATAAGGCAGTAGGACATATAGCTTAAACTTATGTCCATAGCAATACACAAGTTCTCTTTCTTGGCAAGCTGCATTCTGTTCTTCCTGAGGCATTTAAGTCATGTTGTTGTAACCAAGGGAAGCTCAGAAATAAGATGGTTCTAGAATCATAATTGCTTTTGTGTTGGCTTTTTGGGAAATACTGTTTCTGCAAGGACTGTACTTGACAGCATGTCATTTTTACTTTATTGTAAGGGCTATTAATGTAATTTATTTATTATATACCATCCATGAAATCATGAGTGTACCAAAACAGAAGAAGCCATAGTTGCTAACAGTCTAAGGCCCCAATCTGGCAAACACTTAAACATACACGTAAAGGAAAATAAGGTGATAAGTTACAGTTAACATGGATTTGTCAAGAACAAATCACGTCAAACCAACCTAACAGCTTTTTTTGACAGAGTAACAAGCCTTGTGCATGAGAGGAAAAGTGATAGATGTGGTATATCTTGACTTTAGTAAGACTTTTGATCCTGTCTTGCATGACCTTCTCATAAATGAACAAGGGAAATAAAGCCTAGATGGAGCTACTATAAGGTGGGTGCATAACTGGGTGGAAAACCGTTTGCTGAGTAGTTATCAGTGGTTCGCAGTCAAGCTGGAAGGGCATATTGAGTGGGGTCCCACAGAAATATGTCTGTTTCTGTTCAGTATCTTTATATATGGTTTAAATCATTACATAGAGAGTATAGTTTGCAGATGATAACAAGCTGGGAGGTTTTTCAAGTGCTTTGGTGTATAGGATTAAAATTAAAAATGATCTGGATAAACTAGAGGAATAGTCTAAAGTAAATAGGATGAAACTCAATAAGGACAAATGCAAAGCACGCCCCTTAGGAAAGAACAATCTATTGCACACATGCAAAATGGGAAATGGCTGCCCAGGAAAGAGTATTATGGGACAGGATCTGGGGATTATAGTGGATCAAAAGCTAAATATGAGTCAACAGTGTAACACTGCTGCAAAAAAGTGAACCTCATTTTGGGAAGTATTAGCAGGAATGTTGTAAGCAAGACATGTGAAGTAATTCTTCTGCTCTATACTGATTAGGCCTCAACTGGAGCAAAATGTCCAGTTCTGGGCACTACATTGCAGGAAAGATATGTAAGAATTGGAGAAAATCTAGAGAAAAGCAACAAAAATATTAAAGGACTAAAAAAAAAAGACCTGTGTGGAAAGATTGAAAAAAAATAGTTTGTTTAGTCTGGAGAAGAGAGAACAGGGTGGTGTGTATGTGTAGACATAACAGTTTTCAGGTACATAAAAGATTGTTACAAGGAGGAGGGTGAAAAGTTGGTCTTGTTAATCTCTGAGGCTAGAACAGCAAGCAGTGGTCTTAAATTACAACAAGGGGAGTTTAGGTTAGGCATTAGGAGAAAACTTCTTAATGTCAGGGTAGTTAAGCACTGGAACAAATTGCCCAGGGAGGTTATGGAATCTCTGTCACTGGAAATTTTTAAGAACAGGCTAGACAAACACCTGTCAGGAATGGTCTAGTTATTGCATAGTCCTGCCTGAATGTAGGAGACTGCACTAGATAACCTGCTGAAGTCCCTACTTGTCCTACACTTCCATTTTATGATATATGTAACATTACATCTATGAGTAGTCTCACTGACTCCAAAAAGTCTATTCATGGGTGGAAAACTGCACAGATGCTTCAGTGTTTACAAGATAGGGGACTAAACCACACATAGAATTTCACATTTATACTATACATCAGGGAATGTCCACAACTGTTCTTGAGTCAGCAAAGAACTTAAGCACATATTTGTATCTTTATGTATTGACTTAAGTGCACTTCTTAAGCCCCCAAACCAGTACAGCATCTAACTATGTGCTCAAGTGTATAGAATTCAGTGTAACTACTCATATGCCTAAAATTAAGCACCTTCCTAACTTACTTTACTAAATCAGAGTGTTAAAACAGGGTATGTGGTGTATCTGTATGTCTACCTATCTGTATATAAGTGTACATATAGCTCTGACTCAGACAAAGCAGGGAGTTGAACCTAGGTCTTCCACATCCCAAATGACTCCCCTAACCACCAGGTCTTGGGCAGCTCTGGGTTGGGTGTCTCTTTCTCTCATTTCGATCAGAAATTCCATTCTAGACCTGAGAAACCTTCCTGGTAAAAAAATTTCTCCAAATCAGTATGTATTTGTGAAAAGTTTTGGTTTTGACAACTTGGCATTTTCCAGTGAAAAAACATTTTATTGAAAAATCCCTGATCAGCTCTAATTTCCACTGAAGTTTTTACCTAAAGAGGCTGAAACACAAACTGAGGTTCAGAATCTACTGTCAGACTAATTATTTCATCCTCTGTTGTTTGCTAGTCAGACCATCAACAACTGGGGCTTCATCCTAATGCCATTAAAGTCAATGGCAAAACTTGTATAGCCTTCTTTAGGATTGAGACAGTTCCCTGGTTAAAATCATATGTTGCTCTGCCTGAATAGGTATAAGACAACAGACAAGAGAACTACTTTAGTGACGTGGCATCATGTTTAATCAGTGACGACTGAACCAGTCACCTTGATATTCCAAAAGCATTGTTCAATACCATTTAAAACATTGATTTTCTGTAACTATGAAACCTCTCTAGTAGTCATTAGACATGAAGCAAGTTCCTAGGGGTTGTTTAATACATTAAAAATTAGAAATATAGAAATCTAGCCTAGAAGAGGCAATCTAGAAACTGAGGAGTGATTTGCCATGCTTGAAGCAGAGATATACCTGCCAGGATTGCTGAGGGTGGTGTTATCTAGTTGATTCTCAGAAATAGCTAGAATCACTTCTTCACTTGACAACAATATTTCCTAGATGAATAACAGTGGACAGAAAGTGGCGAGACAGTGGTTTTTTTTTTTTTTAAGGAAATAAAGAAGAGATAAGGTTTGGGTCTCTCTTTCTGCAGATTTAACATTACTCATGAATGTTTACTGCCAACAGATGTTTCAGTGTAAAAGAAATTACTTGAAAATATTACCCAAGACCATGTGAGTCTTTTCTTCAGCAGAAAGTTATTATCCAGAGAGCAGAAGTATCTTTTTAGGTGTTAGAAACTGTTTGGCTAAATAAGAACAGTTAATTTAGGTGTTAATTGTTACCTGGTAGATTATTAGGTGGAATGAATGAAAAATATACCAACATGATTCCCTGATGATATTTAACATATGAGTTAAAATAGTGAATTGGAATAGAAGCCAGGAAACAAACAAACAAAAATCCCCACAAAAGAGCAGTGATATACAGATCCTTAATGAGTCTTTTCTAGTATGCTGAAAAAAAAGTGCATGCTTCTGACTATATTCAGTTATGTAAGTTTCATTGGTAACTCAACATGGTCATATTGCTTTACTAAAGGGACTGAGTCAAATTAATCTGTGGCATAATGTTGTACTCAAAGTACTATACGGGATCTTTTCAGGGGGATTAAGGCAAAATGCCACATTTATTAGTAATACAGGTATTAATTAATACTCTATCATATGCATATGATATATTACAGTCATGCATTCACACACACACACAGAGACATAAACACACTCCGTCTTGCTGTTGTTACCAACTAGTTGCTCCCCTTAACTGCACTGGCCAGGTGAGTTAGATGGGGGAGGGGTGGAGCCGGGCTTCTGCCGATCCGGATCGATGCTCCGATGGTGACAAGACGAGACCCAGGGTCCTTCTGCAAGACACCTTGTATTTATAGCAGCTTCCCTCTTATGCAAATCCAGACCAGATTCAAAATCTGGGTCTGTGTCCGTTGGTCTTTGTGCTGCTTTTTTTCTGGGTGTTGTCCCAATGCTGCTCAAAGAGGGCGTTTTCTAAAGAAGGTGCTTGCTTCTAATCCCTGAGGTCGTCAATATGTCTGCTTTTCTTTATTGGGCCCACTTGACAAGTTGTATTGTCCTTTGCTCTGGCTTCCATTCCCTCTTCAACTGTTGTAGCTGTCTGGAGGTGGGTGTCTTCCAAGCCTCACTCATTCACACCTCATTCAGTCAATGGGGCAATTGATTACAGAGTGGGGGGGGGGATCTTATTCTACTTCTAGCAAAAAGGCACATGTTTCTTTCACTTTAACTATACTATCCTTAGGGGCTATAACATTTGATACAAAGTTTTCTACCAATTTTCTAATACAAAGTTGTATGAGAGAGGCACAATGCCAAGTCATATGAAATACAAAATCAAACAGTGAACAGAAGTTACAATGCAGGCAAGTGTAGCGAATGGTGAACAGAGCTTACATTAATAAAGTGAACAATTAAAAACAATTTCATTTATCAGTTCTACAATAACTAGGAGCAATTATGCTGATGTCAATGGAGTTTTCTATTGTATTTAGGTGTTATACTTCACCCTTCCCTGAGGTATCTGGGTGTAGACTATGTTTGGTTCATCGTGTCCAGAAATATAGCATCAGTGATAGAAACATTTACTTGTTAGTATGCCATTTCAAAAAATACTCCCAGCCTGCATCAACGAGATCTAAACAATGGCAACTGCTGAAATAAAATTTTTTTTTTTTTGCAAAACCAATGGGATTGTCTGTAAAGAAAACATTTAAATATACCTTGATCTTGGTATATCACATTTACAGAAAATCTTTATAGATTAAATATAAATTAAGAATAAATTAAGAAAAAATACCCTTACCCATTAAAAATAACACTATTAAGACTAATCTTAGTCTTACATCTCACATAGCAGGGTAGAGTTCAGTAGTTTTCAGTATTCCCCTCTCATAATTTGTACCATTGCACAGTTGGGTAGGTTCATTTACAGAAGCAATGGTGTACATTTATTTATTATTATTATTATTTTATTTTATTTATTATTTATATTGCAGTAATACCTACAAGCCCAGTCATGGAGCCAAACCCCTTTGTGCTAGATTTTGTCTTCTGAAGCATTAAGTTCTGTAACAGCTGAAGACAGGATAGAAAACTTGAGAGGACTAATGGTGCTGGCTCTGTTTTATAGTGAGTAGAATTATTCACCAGAAAGTGAACAGTTTAAAATGTTGTTTTATTTCTGCCTGACCTATGCAAGTATACAAGCAATATATATAATATATACATGTGAAAAAAGTGTGTGCTCTATATTTTCTCAGAATGATTGTGTTATTTTTTTTTCTGTTTACACAGTGGGGGAGTAGCTTAGCAGGAGGGGTAACTCAGTGGTTTAAGCATTGGTCTACTAACCCCAGGCTTGTGAGTTCAATCCTTGATGGGGCCATAGGAGTTAGGGCTTTGAGAAGAAGGCTGGAC
Source organism: Chelonoidis abingdonii (assembly GCF_003597395.2). Lineage (NCBI taxonomy): Eukaryota > Metazoa > Chordata > Testudines > Testudinidae > Chelonoidis > Chelonoidis abingdonii. Next base: position 73,698,211 of record NC_133776.1, read on the forward strand.
TAGATAACCTTCTGAGGTCCCTTCTAACCCTCATATTCTATATATATCCGAGATGACTATCACCTTAGAATCTATGGTAGGCATTGTACAAAATTAAGTATTGAGACCATCTATGAATTACAAGAAAAACAATGACATGAAAAACATCCAGATACCTCATTAATGACTACAGCTTAAGGACCTAGGCAGAATAGATTAGAAGGATCACACATTTTAAATGGTCAAAATTGGCAACTTTGTCTTCTATAACTTTGTCTTATCTTCTGTGTGCCTTTTGGTGGGTCAAAATGGATTAATCCACACAAACGTGTTGCTCTATTCTAGTGTACTCCGTGTTTGAGCAGGATGAATTGGTGATATGTAGATTTTGGCGCAAAAATATTGTGTTTACAAGAAAGCTGCAATGTATTTTTCAAAAACAAGTGTCCTCTCATTTTTTGTGCACTCACTGTAAATCACTGAAAGTAGGAACACTGGATCAGGCCCCATATTTTTACTTACATGTTTTTCACCCCTCTTTATGATGTAGCTTATGCTTTCAGGGCTTTTATGGTTTATGCTTTTAAACACGTTTTCTATTGATTACAGTGTGAGATGAGAAGTGAGTATTGTCCATAAAAAGGAGAAGTTGGCCCACTGGCAATTTGAGAGAAGTCCCCAGGGCCTAATCCAAAGTCCATGGAAGCCAGTAGGAATATCTTCCTACTGACTTTAATGAGCCTTAGATCAGATGCTTAACAATCAGCAACAAAAAATGTTGCAGGTTGGTGGGGAGTACTGGAGGGACTGATGCTTGACAGGAAGATTGAAAGTATCATACGTCCCAGATCTTCACCTCAAACATCTACCTCCATCCCAGGTAGGGAGCTAAAGATAGCAGCAACAGCAATGAATGAATAGCACCATGGTATCCACTGGCAGACAGCTCCATGACTGTGTTTCAGAGGAGTATGGAGTGGGTTACAAATATTTTAGCAGAGTGGCTTATCGGGAAAACTATTTCAATATAAATATGAACAGTGTGAAAATATGGAGAGCTCACCTTCCGTGTCTAGTTTCCAATAAATGTTTTATTTCATATTAAATATTAAAAGCCATTAATAATAGATGAAATTCTGATTTAGGTTAATATATTGTTATCTTTTGTATTGTACATGCTCAACATATTTGCCATATTAGTTTAGATTTTATTTTGGAGTAAACAGAATATTTATGATTATTTATTCTATTTATCTGCTTGCTATTGTTAGCCAATACATATATGTTAACATATGTACATGTTGGGAAGTTATGTTAACTGAATTTATTATACTATACCCACAGTTCTGTTCACCCATTTAAGTATCCCATAACACCTTGTATTAGTTGAATTAAGTTTTAGTTTAATTAGATAAGAAAAGTGTCAGGATTAGTACATATTTACTGTAGCAGCAAGTCAGGAGCTACACTCACAGGCATTACTGCAATATCCTAAAGGAAAAGGACAAGATATGAGTGTTTTATCCTGCTATAAACCTAGGAGGTTTCTTCATATTCCTTGGTACCTGGAATGTGTGCGTTCAGAACAAAGAGATAAGGAGTATACTGTGTTACCAGAAAAGCAACGCAGAAAGCTGATTGGTTACATCTAATTTCAAATGATGCATGTAGTACCTTTTTATCTGTAAACAGGATGGCTATAAAAGGATAATGTTAGGGGAGTAACTTTGGGATCACACCTTCTTTGTCTGGTCAATTTAAAAATGCTGCATAAAACAACTTCCCAAAACTGGTATTGTATGAAGCTGTTCTTCCTGTACTTTATTATTGGCGTATAACAATAAACCTGACTGATATTGGTTATTTGATCCCTTGAATATATTTCACAATGAGCTAAAGTGTAGTCAAACAAATTGACTGTATAATTTATCAATGGTATGGTACTATCACTTTATAAACATCAAATACAAATTGGACAAGATCCCAGTCCCATGGATTTTATGATTTACAGTGGACAAGAACACAGCCCACAATAAGAAGATGCCTCAAGAGCATCTCAGAAAAGAAATTATGCTTCAGGGACTCATCTGTGGTACCCCTTAGGACATAGATTCCAGTCCCAGCTGAACATTATTTGAGATTAAGCATCATTAGGTCAGTGAACTCCACCTTTCTTTTTGCTCCCACAAAGGTAAAGCCCCATTTGATCACAGAAATGTATCACCAACAGCCATAGGTGCCGAACAGGGGTGCTCCGGTGCTCAAGCACCCACTGAAAGAAATAGAGGATGCTCAGTGCCTGAGGACCCCCCCTGCTCAGCCTCTTCCCCTCAAGGCCTGATCCATGCCCCACCCCCACTAGGCCTCTTCCGTCCAAGGCCCTGCCCTCTGCTCGCACAATGGGCAGGGAGTGGTGAGGAACAAGCACCCAAGGGCAAAAACGGAAGTCCGCGCCTGTGTCAACAGCTGTAAATCCCAAATCAACAAACCTACCTAACTGCTTATCCTAGGTTCTTTAGAGTAGGGGCTTTCAACTTAGGGGGCATGATCCATAGCTTGGTTGTGAACTGGTGTAAGGGGGTCGTGATCACCCTGCCATTCCCCACTCCCTAAATTGGAAGTGGGGGTCCTGCCTATGTCATAGCTACCTGAAATTGGGTTCCTAACATGGAAATGCTGAGGATTACTGATGCAGAGAACCCTAATTGGTTTTGTAGTTAAATATCATTTTATTTTTGAAAGAAAAGAGAAAAATGTTTTTTTGTTTTTTTTTTTCAAAAAAAAGGATTAATTCTCATTCTTGGGAAGATTCAGCTACAGGGCACTGCATTTCTACAGCTAAGGAAGATATAAAAGGTTAAACATTACGCATCAGAGTCCATGTCTAGGCCTTTCATTTTATTTTCTCTCTCCCTCCCAAACTATGTCAGGTTGTCTTACAAATAGCTGCTCTCTCTGTTTTCTGACACTTTATGTCCATGTTTCCAGGGAAGACCATCTCTTTGTGTGTGTGTGTTTGTTTTTTCAAAAGACTCCCTTCCTGGGCATTCCACCCACATAGCCTAGGACTTCTCCTGGCTTTCTTCCACCAGCACACATTTTTTCTGAGCCAGTGGGCCCAGAGAAGCATTATATTGTTGGTTATTCCATAGATTTGCAGAAAATAACTCTCTGAAATAGCATTACTAATGATCAGTCTTATGTCTCTAGACAGCCATGTGTCACAATGGGTATTTGTTCCATCAAGATAAACATCTAGAATACCATTGGTATGTGACAGATCAGGTTAGGCAAAATCGAGTGCAGAGCAACTAGGGTCACAAACTAGTCAAAACAAAAAAAGGCAAAAGAGCTTTTTTTTGGACTGATAAAATATGGACAGGCATCTTGCACCCATTACCTCATCTAAACCCAAAAAGAACCTGACTGGAAGCTCAATCCAAGCCTCAAAACACATTACACATGCATGCATCCTCTTTATACTTCCTTGTTATTTGTATTAGTGAAACAGTTAGTCCCAGATGAGCTCAGCTACATTGCTCACAGCTGGGCTGCTAGTAAGTTCCTGAGCAAATACCAGTTGTAAGGTAATTTAATATACAATGGTAAGAAAAAAGTTATTTTGGCACTAGAAGAGTAATGGCCACAGGAACAGAGCTTTTGAGTAAAGAGGTCCCATTTTTATATACCGGTAGCTATTTTTCTGACTTCTCTCCAGCAACCCACCCCTGCTCAGAGCAAGACCGGCTATTAGGAACATAACCCAGGAAGTCCTTTTCCTTCCTATAAGTCCCATTCCCTGCTATAATAGATAACCCTATAATATAATGATCTGAGGATAAACCAGGACAGAATATTCTCTCTTTGGCACAGTGTTCCATCTCAGAAAGCATGACCATGTTAGTGAAGTTCTGCAACTGGGTGACATATTTTTTACTTGTCAACTTCATTGCAGGCTATTTTGTTACAAGCTGTTGTGTTGAAGTAATACCAGATCTGCCAGGACAAGCAACTTTTTGGAATGTGTACTGGATAACTTTGGATATGAGGCCTGAAATTTCTCTGCCAATAGGATTTTTTTCTTCATACGTTTTACTGAATAAATTAGGTTGGACCAGATTTATCCCTGGAGTAATTCCAATGAAGCCACAGAAAAGAAGAAAGGTGTCACAAACAAGTAATAGTGAAATGTAGACAGTTGAGTTTCTGTGCTTTAATCACAACAGGGTCTCAAACTGGTTGGTGGCTAACACATCTATGTCAGAAAGAACTAACTTGAAGCCAAATCACTTTTTTAATTCCAATTAAAATATTGAAAGTTTTGTTAACAGCTTTGTAGTATACATTAGTCTCACAAATTTTCAAGTTCTCAGTGTGACTTGTGCTTCTCAATCAGTTAAGTGTTTTTTAAAATCCTCCCCTGTAGACTTTTTTGCCTGGGTATCGCAAATAGATTTCCTTTGTGACCATGTGAACTCTTCTTTGTTTTTCTTTGTCACTGCTTCAGTTTTTATGATCTTCAATCCAATGTGTTATAGAGCAAGGAATATGTCACTTTACTCTTAGAGTGCATGGAGAATGGGATGTGTTTGAATTTCTCCTTGCTGCAGCCTAAGGCCAGTTTCAATTGTACTTACTATGTCTCAGGAGAAACTATTGATTATTACTAGAATTTTAAACTTGGCAGAATGTTTTAAACTAGTGTTTCATTTAAAACAAAATAACCTTCCTTTAATTTTTGTCACTACTTTTGTATCTTTGCAAGCAATGGTAATCTATTTTTGATATAGGATTGAGAACAAAAACATGCTGTGGAAGAGACTTCATCTGCCCTGTGCCAACAAACAAAATGAAAGAGAGATATTGATGATGTCTGTCAATTAGACATGAGCCCAGGTTATAAAACAGAGGAAGGGTTGTGGTGGTTCAGTATAGTTCTCTGGTTCTCTGCTAAAAACATAGTTTGAATAGTGGGCAATGGATGAGTACATTAAGTATTAGACATTAAACAGTTCAGATGTTCTTTTCAGATTCAGTCTTAATCAAAGTGACTTTGCAGAATTAGTTCTGTGCAGAACAAAACTGATTGGGGAGCTATTTTTAGTTATTGATACTATCATAAGCATCTTCCCAAATCTGGACCTTAGCGTCCAAAAATCTGGGTGCCTACCATGAACCCATCTAAGCTCAATTTACCAGCTTAGATCTGATCTCGCTGCCACCATCCAAAATTTCCAGGGTTTTGGCCCCCTCTGGTCTCCCCAAAACCTTCCCTGGAGGGACCCCAAGACTCAGAAACCCTGAGCCTACAACAAAGGGAAATAACCCACTTCCCTTCCCTCTCTCTCTCCCACCCAGACTTTCCTCTCTGGGCTAACCTGGGAGTATTGATGCAATCTCTTTACATCACAATACCAAGAAGCATATCTCCTCTATTCCACAAAGAGACAAACCCCAAATACAAGGAAACAGAAGAGATTCTATCTCTCCTCCCCCTTAGCTTCTTCCCGCCCTGGGACACTAGGAGAGTTAAACACAGAGCGTAGTGTTTCCCCTCCCCCCTGTCTTTCCTTTCTCCTTAACCAGAGAAAAACTCAAACAGGTTTTAAAAAGAAAGCTTTATATAAAAAAGAAAGAAAAAAGACATAAACATATTCTCTGTAACAAGATGACAATACAGGGCTATTGCTTATAAGAAAAATATGAATAAACAGTCTGAGTCAAAAAGATATCCAATTTGAAACATTCCAGCAAGTTACACACATGTAAATACACCCAAAACAACATAAAAGCCTATATTGTTTTTCTACCTGTACTTACAAGTTGGACACAGAAGATTAGAAGAAGAAAGAAGCTTCTCATAGCTGAGAGACAAACAAAAGACTCAGAGTCCAAAAATTCCCTCCCTGACTTTGAAAAATCCAGTTTCCTGATTGGTCCTCTGGTCAGGTGTTTGGTTCCCTTTGTTAACCCTTTACAGGTAAAAGAAACATTAACCCTTAGCTATCTATTTATGACAGATACCCTTTACTTCTACCGGCCAGATTTATTGCAGTGTAGATATACATTAAACATCCATAGCTGGCCCATGACAGTTACTTGGGCTGGGGCTGTGGGGCTATGAAATTGCAGTGTAGACATTTTGGCTTGGGCTGGGGTCCGGGTTCTGGGCTCCAGCCCAAGCTGAAATGTCTACACTGCAATTTTATAGCCCCATAGCCTCTGCCCCACAAGTCTGAGGCAGCTGACACGAACCAGCTATGAGTGTTTTATTGCAGTGTTGACATACCCTGAGAATCCTCATAGCATAATTTACATAATTTATCATCTAGTGATGGTAGGGCCCAGGTCATATATTTCAGGTTCTAAATGCTCTTTTATGGGGATGCAAAATAACCCTATGTTATGTCTGATCACTGAAGAACTAATTGTGCCCTCTTCCTAACATTAAGTAGTATTTCATTCAACAAGAAGTCTCCTTGGAATTCTTGGCAATGTTCACACGGTAAGGTAGCAGCATTGGATGCTAAGTGCCAAATTCTGCCACTCTTACTGAATAACATGTATGTGAATACATCCATTGAAGCGAATTATAATGCTCACCTAAGTAAAACCTACTCACTGCGACTAAAGGTTGCAAAATTTGGCCTGAATGTAAAGTGACATTTGTAGTTGCAAAGACTCCAGATTCCAGAAATTCACTGTGCCCAGCACTCATAATTGCTTACATCTAAGTCAATACTGGATGTTGACTCTCTATTGTGATGAAAAGTATAGAAACTCCAGGGACAATATTAGCATACTGATATTCTGCATCAGATGGTCCAAGATCTCCTGACACTAAGAATTGGAAGCACAGTATAATCAGTTCTAATTTAGACTTTGCGTCTTCTGATGCGCACATCGGATTTTTGTATTTACCACTCAGATATGTATAACTGTGGCAGACATTACAATAGAGACACAGAGCCTTGTGGTTGTTTTTAATAATTCTTATCTGCCAATTCTTTCAAATATTTTTCTTTTAAGTTGGTTGCAAACAATGCTATTGAACTGTCAAGCTACGTCTGCCGTACTATAAGTCATCGAAAAAGAACTGACAATTAGTTTGGCTGTGCTCCATTTCCTACCAAGTTTATAAGCTTATAAAGAGTTTCTGAAACATCTTGTGAGAGCAGCTGAATCATAACGGATGTGCCCACAGATTCAAATCAAACAACTATAAACTACAGACTTGAGCCCTAATCTTGAATTGACTTTGCTATTATATCCTTGTGACTGCACAGCTGTTAAAAAAAAAATGGTGCCTTATTTTCTTGGGGCCAGATTCTGTTCTGAATTCTGCCTGTGTAACTGACCTTCAGAGCCAGATTAGCAGAAGATAGCCCCCATTGTGTATCCACAATCACAAACTTGATTTAGGGGCAGTCCATTATAAGAGAGAAAATAGCTTAAAAGATAAAGTGTTTTCCACATTGGATAACACATTCATGCAACAGAGTAAAAATCAGCCTTGTGTCCCTTTGGACCTTTGATTTGTGTATGCAAGGGTAAGTGGGAGGACTGGGAAGGGCGAGGAATGAACCAACGCTCCCCCTTTCTACTTGCCAGGTAGCATACCTGAGCAAATGCAACAGCTCTAACCCAAAAACAAATTACATTTCCCTTCTAGCTCTGTACACACACAGAGCAAAGAGGGAGAAGGGGATGAAGTGTGACTCTCTTTCAGGCCAGGTGTACACTAAGAGTACCTTGCTGATATAACTATACTTATAGATTATACTGTCAAAGCTCTCCTCATGTCAGCATAGTTTATACTGTCAAAACTGCATATTTGCTATCATGGCTTATTCCAGCCCCTACTCCTTCCCCCATCACCACAACCCTGAGAGAAATAAGCTATCCCATCAAAAAGCACAGTTTTGCTGGTGTAAATCATCTATGCTGTTGGTTTTTTTACTGGTTTATCTACATTGGTCAGAAATCACACCTCCTCACACCCCTGACTGACCTACCTATGCTGACAAAATTCTGTAGTATAGACCAAGCCTCAGGCACAATGCCTCCCAGAACTGCTTCTGGAGTTGTGCAGTTTATGTAGCATCCTTTGTTCAGGGTTGTGCCTAGGGTCCCAATCTAGCCCTAAGAAGAAACACATTTTTTCCTGTAACATTTCCATCTTCAGCTCTGACATGAAGACATTTTTTTGCTTCAAGGACTTAATATGTAAACATGAATGCTGTTTAGAAGATCCAGCCCTATTTTACTTTTATTGCGAAAAGAAGATTCCCTATGAATGGCTTAAAGTATGTATAGAGGGACAGAGAGACTACTTGCACTCATTGAATTATATATTCCCATCCACCTGGACCAAAAAGGACAACATTACTAAGGCTTTGGGCAAGTCTGGAACTTTCAGTGGTTTCTCATATAATATTTCAGCTGTAGCCACTGAATTTTTTATGGGTACTCTGGAGCATCATATTTTAAGTTTAATATGCTTTAGTCAAACACAAGTTATTGAGCCCAATACTGGGGTAGCTAGGTGAAATTCTGTCGCCTGTTTTATACAGGATGTCAGACTAAATTATTTTATAATCTCTTCTAGCCTTAGAATTTATGAATATTCCATCTAATTTGCAGAGAAATTATCTAGATAATATCTGCCTTGTTTAATTATTTGTATTTATAAAATGACAAGAAGCACCTGCCTCAGCACTCTAGGCTCCTCTGACAATTATTTAAAAATATGATAGATCAATGTAATCCAAATGAACAGCGACCCCACAAAATAAAATAATGCATTAAAATGAAACTAATTCCCTACTTTTCCCACACATCACCCTCTTGAAAGTCAATGCCTTGGTGTTTGCTGTCCTGATGGCTATCAAAGCTAACAAGTCAGTAAAGTGCATTCTATAGATGATATGATGCTATTTAACAAACAATCCTCAGAGATCACTTTACCCACTTTAGAATATGGGGTAGTTCTTGGTATGGATATATTATTAGAATGGAAGACAAATGAATTCCTAAGTGTGTCTATCAAGGAATTCCACTATATGGCTGGTGATTACCTGGGCACCAAAACTTTGGTAACATGATAAGATTGCCAGTGACAGACAGAAACGAAATCCAACCAGACCTCTTTCAGGACCTAGCCAGAGATTGATCCACCTGGTGCTTGTTCTGCAAGGAGGCCACATCCCTTTCGGATTTGCCACGATCCTGAAGATGGCAAAGATTGATACTTACTTGTAAATATTGTAACTCCTGCTGTATAACACTTTGGAGGGGAGAAAACTCTATAAAAATCACTCATGAAGTCTCTCCCTATTTTTCCATGGGGGTCAGCGTCACTCCACTGTGTAATGAGCCATGGTGCCTCATGGATCCCAGAGCTAAATCACTCTGGTGTCTCTACACTGGCTTTGTCACTCCCATTGGCACAAAAATATTTTCCCCTCACCCTATGTTTCTTGACAGTGCCCTGTCCCCACCTGAGTCCACTGACTCATAAATATAGCTATTATATTATCTTATGAGTTGCATGCTTTTTTCTGTTTAAATTTGCATTTAAGATCAGCTGTCAAAAAAACAAATCTCTCTGCACTAAGTTTATTTTCCATATATAACTCCTGGTTTTTATATATTCTGTATGGGGCAAATACAGTTAAAAACTGGGGAATGAAAGAGGAGCAAAACAAGTTACACAAAAAACATGGAGTGTTATTAAAACACTTCATCATTTCAGTGCCTGCTTAATAAAATAAGTATTACAGCATTTTAAAAAATATTAGTGGACAAAGATTGTGTTGCTAGATATTTTATTAATATCCATAAAATACAGTACTTCTCAGAATTCAAGTCCCAACACCCTGAAGAGATAAACAAAAATCCCAGTCTATGCAAAGAACATACAGTCGCTGGGCAGTCTACTAACAAGCCAATGGCAAGAAAACTCACTCAGAATCAAAAGTGTGTGTGTGTGTAGCCTCTGAATAGGAAACACTATAAAATTAAGTAGAAGTAATAACATTCAGTATTTTATCCATAATCACAGTATTAGGGAGAGCTGAGAGGAATAATGATCTATTGTTAAGGTCCTGGCCTCGGGCTTGGAGACCCAAGGTTAATTCTTTCTTCCACCACAGACTTCCTGTCTGATCTTTGGCAAGTCACTACCTGGCAAGCCAGGCTGTGAATCTTCAGCACACCAGTTTGCACTGCAATAACGTCCCATGTGGACACTACACTGTATACAGGTATTCAGTTTTTCTTTATTGTACTTTCAACTAGTACTAGTGAGCCAAACTGCACTCTTGGACTTCCAGAACACTGTAGCAGTGTCCACAGTTACTGCATGATAAGCTAGTGTGTTGTAGATCCAACCCCACCTTGAAACACAGTAATTAAGTGTATGTCTACCCTACAATGAAACATCTGCAGCTGGCCCGGGTCAGTTGGCTCAGCCTAGTGGGGCTCAAGCTGCGGGACTATAAAATTGCAGTGTACATGTTCAGGCTCAGGGTTGTGGGGTTGAGCCCACAACGGGTCCAACCCAGTCCTGAATGTCTACACTTCAATTTTATAGCGCTGCAGCCTAAGTCCTGTGAGCCCAAATCAGCTGGCATAGGCCAGCTGCAGGGGTTTTAACACAGTGCAGCCATACCACAAAAGTTTAGATAAGCCTGAAGTCTCTCTGTGCCTTGGTTCCTCAGTGTAAAATGAGGAAATAATGCTACTGCCCTATGTCACAAGGGTGTTGTGAGGATAAATAATTAAACATAGTGAGATGCTCAAATACTATAGTAATGGAAGCCAAATAAATACCCTAGAGATCTAGAGAGACAGAACTTTAAAATTATATGAAAGAAACTTCACCATCAAAGTAGCCTGCAAATACAGCCAGTAACTATACTGGAAGTGGCAGTGATTACTACATTTAAAGTTGCCTAATGTTTTCTATTATAAACTAACATTTTCAGATGCTTACATCTGTCTGAAACATTTCATGCTGAAATTGTCCAGGCTTGGACTCTGCCAAATGAGGATTTTTAAAAATATTTTATTTGCCAGTATTTAAACAAAGAGAGATTAGTTGTTTTTTTGGGGGGGGGGGGAAGGGGGTGTTGTTTTTGTTTTTTGAGCATGTGGGAAAAAACCAACACTTTTTATTAAAAAAAAATGCCGCTCCATGGCTGTGCTGGAGAGGGCTGCCTGCTGCCAACTTCCTGAGGTGCACCATAGGGATCCCAGCTCCTCACTGTATCATACTGAACTGCAAAGGTCTTGTGTTGTGCAAGATTTCTCTCCTGTGGCCCTCTCAGTGTGTAATAGAGTGTTCCAGCAGTGTCTAGACAGAAATGATGGGATTAACTACTGTTGTTTTGTGGGCAAGGGATGCTGGTTGTTTTGTTTTTGTTTTTTTGCCATCAAGGCTTTGTTTTGCTGAAGGGGGAAGAGCCCTTCATTCTATCTTTTCCCCTCTCTTATTAAAAAAGATTTTTCTGATTCAGTTACACCTGGAATAGCTTTAAGAATTTGTGGTTATCAATAATGACCTGAAGAAAATCCCCGTTTTATATTTTTGGCAGAGGTTTATGGATTGTACTGATTTCATGTTTCTTACAAATCAGAAACTTTGGGCCTGATTTTCCATTAGCATCAAAGGAGTTACGCTTAAATAAACTCAGCAGGATAGAGTGAAAAATCAGGATGATGGAGATGGTTTTTAAAGGCAGTTAGGTACCTAATGCCCATTGAAAGTGACTTCTGCCTCTTCTCCATTAGCTTTCTTTTTCAGTAGTATCATGTTAGATAGGCTGAGCAGTAATTAACTGAGGGACAATCAGTGTTTGGGTATGTCTACGCTACGGGATTATTCCGATTTTATAGAAACCATTTTTTTAAAACAGATTGTATAAAGTTGAGTGCACGCGGCCACACTAAGCACATTAATTCGGTGGTGTGCATCCATGTACCGAGGCTAGCGTCGATTTCCAGAGCATTGCACTGTGGGTAGCTATCCCATAGCTATCCCATAGTTCCTGCAGTCTCCCCCGCCCCTTGGAATTCTGAGTTGAGATCCCAAAGCATGATGGAGCAAAAACAGTGTTGCAGGTAATTCTGGCTAAATGTTGTCACTCAATCCTTCCTCCGTGAAAGCAACGGCAGACAATCATTTTGCACCCTTTTTCTCTGGATTGCCCTGGCAGACGCCATAGCATGGTAACCATGGAGCCCATTTAGCCTTTTTTCAATGTCCCTGTATGTGTACTGGATGAATGCTGACCGATTGCGGATAACAGCAGCCTCCACGCACATCAATTTGCCTGCAAAAGTAAGCAGAGACAGGTTACCAGCCCTATTGCACCATCTGCTGCTTAGAAATTGGATGAAGGTTACGCAAGTCAATATTGGTAACGTCTGTGCTGTGTCATGGTGCTGCCTGGCTGGCCTCGCTGAAGTCAGCCGGGGCACATGGAGAAAATGGGAATGACTTCCCAGGTCATTCTTCTTTATGTTTTGTCTAAGTAGTCCTTCATGGAGAAAGTACAGAGACAACAGAGCCAGTAGCCCAGATATCCCAAGGAATGATAGCTGCATGCCATCTCTAGGGATGCCCCTGCAACAACTCCCACCCATGCTTCCTCCTCCCACACCCTCCTGGGCTAACCATGGCAGTTATCCCCCATTGTGTATGAAGTAATAAAGAATGCAGGAAAGAATATGAGTGAGATAAAATGAAGGGGAGGTAGCCTCTAGGTGCTATGATATTCCGCAGGACATCCTCATACTCATTAAAGGGTGAGGGGGAGAGGGCACAGGCCTCCTGCCAAGACTCATCATGAATAGGGGGGGTGGGGCGAATAAGAGAGGTTCCAGCCCATTAAACCACTGCCAGGACTGAATCTCCAGGACACAAGCTTAAAGAGGAATCTGGAGTCATTCCCATTTTTGCCCAGGCGCCCCCGGCTGACCTCACGAGGCCAGCCAGAGCACTCCACGGGATAGATGACGAGGCGGCTATCAGTCACATTGTAGCCGTATCGTCTGCCACCGGGGAGGGGAGGGGAGGGAGAGGATCTGCTGTTTAGCGTGGCAGGCCGTCCAAACCAAGCAGCAATCCCGTAGAACATATTTTTTTCCCTTTTCTTTGAGGGGGGAGAGGGCATAAATGACGACATATTCTCTGAAGCACGGCGACAATGTTTTGACCTTCAGGCATGAAACAGAATGCCACAATGCTTTCAGAGACCCCGCAAGAATGTGGGATAGCTCGAGTCCTCAGTCCCCCCTCCCTCCACGACGCCATTTGATTCTTTGCTTCCATTAGCTTGTCACACAGCACTGTATTGAGTCCCCGCAGTGGCTCTGTCTGTCATAGCCGGAGATTTTTCAGATGCTTTGACATTCGTCTTCTGTAAGGAGCCTGATCGAAACAGATTTGTCTCCCCATACAGTGATCAGATCCAATCTCTCCATACGTTCCATGCTGGAGCTCTTTTTGGATTTGGGACTCATCGCGCACCCGTGCTGACAGAGCTCCATGCTGGGCAAACAGGAACTGAAATTCAAAAGTTTGCGGGGCTTTTCCTGTCTACCTGGCCAGTGCATCCAAGTTCAGATTGCTTTCCAGAGCGGTCACAATGGTGCACTGTAGGATACCGCCCAGAGGCCAATACTGTCGAATTGCAGCCACACTAACCCTAATCTGACATGGTAATACCGATTTCAGTGCTACTCCCCTCATCGTGGAGGAGTACAGGAATCAGTTTTAAGAGCCCTTTATATTGATATAAAGGGCTTCATTGTGTGGACAGGTGCAGGGTTAAATCAGTTTAACGCTGCTAAATTCGGTATAAACGCGTAGTGTAGACCAGGCCTTAGTTATGAATGAACTGCAGATCCACAGATATCAGCTTTATGCGGATATTTTTGGACTGTTTTTGCGAATCAGATGCAGATACAAATTTTGTAACTAAAGCCCTGCAAATCTGTGGATATCCATGGATCATTTTTGTGGATTGGATGTGGATACAAATTTTATATCCACACAGGGATCTAAGAATTGGTATAGAGACTGAAATCTTCTCCAGGTCACAGTTGGGTTGAAAGGAACTGAGGAAGGCTGCAATGCCATTATGTTATCAAAGTTCTGTGACTTTATTACTATGTTTTTATAGCAATTAATATAGCATTCATGTCTAGCTTTCATGAGTCCACTTTAGAGCAGTTCTATACTTTCCATTCGGAATAATATGTGATATTAATAGGGTGATAAACTCTGCTGTCCCTAGTATGTGAGTAACATGCATCTCTCTCTCATTTTTCATCAGACCCAGATGATGTACAGTGTCTGTAATTTCTTATTCCCTAGTCAAAGCTGTGACTTGACAGAGAAAGATACTGGCCACGTTTGAATCTGGAGAAGATGATAGAGGTGGTGATGGTGGGTTGAAGGAAGAAAATTGAGGTTATGGTAGGGATGTTTTTTGTCCAGGTAATTGAAGGGGGTTTGCCCATCCTTTGTCCAAGCAATTTGCAGTTTAGGGTATCTTAGGAGCCTCCTCTGCCCCCTGGAATCACTGGTGGTGATAGTGGATAAGATTCCTTTTCCCTTCTTCACCTACATCTGCTAAGCGTTTAATTATAGAAAGGTAGAGCTGGAGAAGCCCTTGAGGTCATCTCATCCATCCCCCCAAGTGAGACAGGGCCAAGATATCCCTAGACCATCCCTGAGAGATGTTTGTCTAATCTATTCTTGAAAACCTCCAATGATGGGAATTCCACAACCTTCCATGGAAGCATATGCTAGTCCTTAAAGATAAATATTAGGAAAAACTTTCTAACCTAAATATATCTTGCTACAGAGTAAACTAATTACTACTTACTTACCTTTAGTGGATTTGGAGAACAATTGGTCACCATGCTCTTTATAAAAACCCCTAACATATCTGAGCCCTTATCAGGTCTCCCCTCAGTCTTCCTTTCTCAAGACTAAATATACCTATTTTTTGTGTTTGTTTTTTTTAAACAACCTTTGCTCATAGATTATGTTTCCTAAATCTTTTATCATTTTTGTTGCTCTTCTCTGGACTCTCTCCAATTAGTCCACATCTTCTCTAGAGTGTGGTGCCCAGAATTGGACACAGTACTTCAGTTGAAGCTTCACTAGTGCTGAGTAGAGTGAGATCCCCAGATCCTTTTCAGCAGTATTTCCACCTAGCCAGCTATTTCTCATCTTTTAGTTGTGCATTTGAGTCGTTCTTCCTAAGTGAAGTACTTTTCACTTTTCTTTATTGAATTTTTTCCTTTTGATTTCAGTCAATTCTCCAATTTCTCAAGGTAATTTGGAATTTTCATCCTGTGTTCCAAAGAATTTGCAACCCCTCCCGTCTTAATGTCATTCACAAATTTTATAAGTATAGTCTACAGTCCATTATCCAAATCATTAATGAAAATATTGAATGGTTTTGGAACCAGGAATGACCCCTGCAGGACCCCACTACGTTTGTCCTTTCAGTTTGACAGTGAGTCATTGATAACAATTCTTTTAATACAGTCCTTTAACCAGTTATCCACCCACCATATGGTAATTGCATCTAGATCACATTTCCCTAGTTTGCTTATGAGAATATCATGTTAAAGCCTTATCAAAATCACAATAGAGTATGTATACTTCTCTGCCCCCCACCCCCAACTTCACTAGGCCTAACCATGTCAAAGAAGGAAATTAGGTTGGCTTAGCATGATTTGTTCTTGACAAATCCATGTGGTCTATTACTTGTTACCCTATTATCCTGTAGGTGCTTAAAAATTGAAAGTTTTTGTGACTGGTCTATAAATCCCCATATGCTGCTGTTTTTGTTCTCCTTTTTAAATATATGTATTATATTTACTCGTCTCCAGTCCTGTGGAACCTCACCTATCCTACATGAGTTATCAAAGATAATTTCTAATGGTTACAAAACTGCTAGTTCCTTAAGTATAGTAGGGTTAATTCCATCAGGCCCTGCATATATTATTAAATCTAATTTATCTAAATGTTATTTAACCTTTTATTTCCCTATTCTGGCTTGTTTCTGCTCCTTTGTTGTTAATATTCATTGTGTTAAGAATCTGGTCACGATTAACTTTTTTTAGTGAAGACTGGAGCAAAATAGGCATTAAATACCTCAGCCTTCTTGAGGTCACCCTTATTAGCTCGTCTTGTCTTCTAAGTAGTGGATCTGCACCGTTCTTCCTCTTTCACTTGATCCTAATGATTTTTTCTAAAACTTTTTCTTATTGCCTTTTATGTCTCTCACTAGCTGTAAATCATTTTGTGCCTTAGCCTTTTTGATTTTGTCCTACGTACTTGTGCTGTTCTTTTACATTCATCGATTGCTATTTGCCTATGTTTCTACTAGATGTAGATTTCAGTTTTGATTTTCATGTCATTGAAGAACTCTAGATGGAGCCATATTAGTCTCTTACTAGTCTTCCTATCTTTCCTGTGATTTGGGATAGTTTACTGCTGAATCTTTTTCTTTATGGTCCAGACTTTGCTACAACATTCCTTCCCATTCTGAGTTCTAGAGTAGATTGTTACTTTGCACTATATTTGGGAATACACATGTAGACCATTGAGAAGCTACAGCTGGATAGGTGAAATCCTATCCTCATTCAGGTTAATAGGAGTTTTGCCGTTGTCTTAAGTGGGGACAGGATTTCAGCCCAGTTCTCTAAGGACACTACTGTTTCTGTATTCCTTTGTCAGCTCAGTTCAAAGTACTGATTTATTCAAGTCAGCTGGGAATCTCGAGCCAACAGTTACTACTTATATTTAAAATTTGACTAATTATGGTAGTGTTTCCACAGCTAGCAGCCCTTCAGTTTTGGAATTTGCTTTCCTATTTTCCTAATAAAGCTAACCCAATGACATTTAGGGCCCAGAATTTTGTGCACATTTGTAGTGGTGGGGAATTGATTTTCTGTGGGGCATGTGACCTTCATTTTTCTTTTGTTTCTTTTTGAATATATAAATGTGGTCAGATTTTTTAAAATTTTGTATATGAATCCTCAGGTTATAAGGGGGCACATTTTATCATTCTATAATAATAATTATTATTATTAATAATAAATGCTATATTCATCTAATTGTTCTGTTTGAGGAAACAAAATGTATGAATCAGTTTTAAATAGACATGAAACTAGCTATATTGTTTGTATTCATGTTACTGTCAGTGCAGAGTGTTTATGTCTGATAAAGTCAGCAGGATACTGTCTGTTTATGCATATGGCAATATCTCTGAACAAATCTAGATAGTTTCAAACTGGCATACTTGAAGATTGACAAGTGTCAAATCCTAATTCACATTAAACTAGCAGTAGGCATATGACATATTCTGTTCATTCCACATCACAAATTTTTCTATACGCTTCACTTATTAGTAAAGAGTCAGAAACATTTTGAGGTTTAGACAGAAATGTTTAAAATGGATGCATATATTTAATTTGTCTAGTCTCTTTTTTTCTCTACACTTTGAGTAGCTATGAACCATCTGCTAAGGGGAAAGGACTAGTGACTGCAAAATATTCCCTAATTCAGGAAGGCACTTAAGCACATGCTTAAGTGCATCAACAGGACAATACTTAAGCATGTGCTTCTGTACCATTGACTTCAATTATAATAAATAAATAGCTGTTATTTTTGTTTCTGGCAAGACACAAAACAGAGACCCAGAAAAATGTTTTTAATTACATTTAATTATATAATAGCACAGCTGAGTACAAGTCAGAGTAAAATATTTAACATTTAAAAAAATCTGATTAGAGAGAAATCTTAATAAAAATTCCAGACTCAAACACCCTCCAGCCTTGGTGTATTAGAAATCCAGCCTCAGGTCTGTATCTGCACTTGGTTGTATATGCTGTAATTGCTGCTGTATTCTGTTTAATTCCCAAGCATACTGGAATTATTTTTTAAAAAGTAAAATAAAATTAAGCTTTGGTGCCAAATCTAAGTCTTGGACAGGCTTGGCATTTTACCAGTTAATAGTGTCTTCAGTTGGGTGCAACTATCTGTAATTTCATTAGATATTGCATATGCTTAAGAAGGTTGGGAAATAGGTTGCTTGGCCTGGTTCTTTTCACATTGACACCAATTCCCATCACAGGAGTTACTCCTGCCTTTTCTCCACTGTGTGATGAAAATCAGACTCTCAACCTTTATTTTAAAGAACAAGCTATAATCTGCTAAAATGATTTTCCATAAACCCATCTTCCACTGAATCCCACATACCACACTATGGTAAAGGGATTCAATCTTCATTAAGTCATTAAAATGGAAACATGGACAAATTGAGGATGGCTCAGATTATTTAACGGTAGCTGGAGTGATTTGGGTTCATAAAAGAAAAATCATCATCTAGGTTTTTTTGTTTGTTTGTTTGTTTTTGAGCATGTTAAAGTAGTTTGGGATAGTTTGGGCTTGGGTTAATCAGGTTTATTGTGATTCCTACTTGCTTCTAACTCATTGAAGATGATGTTAGATGTTGGGTAATGCAAAATCCCACCAAGTTAAAAATGGTTTGTCAGAGTTTCTGCTAGACAGAAGTCCTTAGGTGAAGTTCAGACTTGGATCAGGCACCCTTGAAAAAGTTCTGCTTAGTTATGATGTGTTAAAATTGATTATAGCTACATAGCTATAGAAAGGTAGTTGTATGTCCTGTCTGTGTGTGTGTTTTAACTCATGCTTACCATATTTGCATACAGCTTATTGAACTGCTCTTTAGGGGCCAGATGCAATACCCATTGCTTTCACTGAGGGTTTTTCTACTTCAACAAATGTTGGATTGGTCTCTAAATCAAGAAAAAGAAAAAGAGAAAATGTATAGTTCCTTTAAATAGCAGAGATACTAATGTGGCAAAAGGATGAGTTTTTTATTAGAGCTGTGAGACATCTTTGAAATAAAACGTAAATGTCCTCAAAAATAAATTATTTGGGGATTTTGTAATTTTTACAAAAAATGTTTCTAAATTCAGCCCATTTTTGAGCAATAAATAATACATTTTCCATGAAAGTACAAAGTAATTTGGGGACTTATGGTGAAAAATGATGTGAATTTTTTTATATAGTGCTTTTTATTAGCATACATGAAGCTTTTAAAAATAATCCGATTTAATTCTGATTATAAAGTAAATTCCTTTCCCATAAATGCTCACTTAGGTAAGATATAAAATGATAATGCTGATTTCACAAGTAAAACAAAATAGAAGAAAACCACTTCGAATTTTATTAATAATGTTTGATAAATACTTGGCTGCAGATTGAATGTTTGTTTATTTATGAATTATCATTTACTTTAGTCATACAACTCAAATTAAATTTTGTGATACTGTTATCTGTATTCACAATGCAAGAAGGCTTGCAAGTCAAAGTGAAAGGATCAGATCACAATACTTTGTACTGGGGCTAATAAAGAAACTACTTAATGCAAGCACACTTGCAAGAACACATTCATATGTACATTTACAGATTTCCCCAAGGTTATCTCTATGTACAGCCATCAGAGAATAATGCAGACTCTCAAAAATACATGTATGGTGTTTATTGTAAAATTAAATTAAAGATGATGCATTTGGATTAATAGAATTTTATGCATATGGCAAATCCTTAGACCCATTATGATGTTACATAACAATAATTGATTATACTATAGCCTAATAAAAGTCATAAAACATTGATCACTGGGACTTCTTGACAATCCTTCATCAAAGAAGACATATTTTACTTTCTGTGTAAAATAGACATTAAACAGCATACATACAAATGTAAACTAACAGGGTTTGGAAGCATTATATCTCTAAATTACAGTTTTCTGTAATCTGTTTAAATATTTCTTTATTGCCCCTTATTCGTTTATTTTGTAGTGCTTCATTTGATTATTTGACTATGCATTTTTTATTTCTATACTAGGTATCTCTATCTTAAAAGGAAAAAAAAAAAAAAACAATCTGGACCAAATTCAGAAATGAAGAGAAGAACTGCCATGAAGTGTAAGCTGGTCTTATACTGACTTAAACTCCTTCACATATTAGGGCAATGGTGCAAAGTAAACAGAACACTTCCCAGGGTTGTGGCCAGGTTGAGTAGATCTATAAAGACTACATTGTCCCTAACTTTAACATGGCTGAGCAGGGGAGTAGAAAGGCATTAAAAAGTCTCCACTGTCATTCAAATGTCTGCATTATGGATGCCCAAATGGCAGCAGGGTTTGTGTTCCTGATAATAAACTGCTTCACCCTAATCCTATAAGCAGTTGAGCAGGAGCAGAGACTTAACAGAGCTGTTTACTAGCCAGAGGATCTGGCCAGATGTTTCATAGAGTCATAGATTCTAGGACTGGAAGGGACCTTGAGAGGTCATCCAGTCCAGTTCCCTGCCCTCATGGCAGGACCAAATATTGTCTAAATCAGCCCTGATAGACATTTATCTAACCTACTCTTAAATATCTCCAGAGGTGGAGATTCCACAACCTCCCTAGGCAGTTTATTCCAGTGTTTAACCATCCTGACAGTTAGGAACTTTTTCCTAATGTCCAACCTATCCCTCCCTTGCTGCAGTTTAAGCCCATTGCTTCTTGTTCCATCCTTAGAGGCTAAGGTGAACAAGTTTTCTCCCTCCTCCTTATGACACCCTTTTAGATACCTGAAAACTGCTATCATGTCCCCTCTCAGTCTTCTCTTTTCCAAACTAAACAAACCCAATTCTTTCAGCCTTCCATCACAGGTCATGTTCTCTAGACCTTTAATCACTCTTGCTGCACTTCTCTGGACCCTCTCCAGTTTCTCCACATCTTTCTTGAAATGTGGTGCCCAATACTGGACACAATACTTCTGTTGAGGTCTAACCATTGCAGAGTAGAGCAGAAGAATGACTTCTTGTGTCTTGCTCACAACACACATGTTAAATGCAGTCCGCAATGAATCCACAATTTGCTTTTTTTGCAACAGCATCAACTGTTGATCATATTTAGCTTGTGGTCCACTATAACCCTAGATCCCTTTCTGCTGTACTCCTTCCTAGACAGTCTCTTCCCATTCTGTATGTGTGAAACTGATTGTTCCTTCTTAAGTGGAGCACTTTGCATTTGTCTTTATTAAACTTCATTCTGTTACCTCAGACCATTTCTCCATTATGTCCAGATCATTTTGAATTATGACCCTAATCCTCCAAACCAGTTGTAGTCCCTCCCCGTTTGGTATCATCTGCAAACTTAATAAGTGTACTTTCTATGCCAATATCTAAGTCGTTGATGAAAATATTGAATAGAGCCGGTCTCAAAACAGACCCATGCGGAACCCCGCAGGAACCACACAGGATTTGTTGGCACAAACCCACAGCATCCACAAAAGGTTTGATGTGTTTTACGTCCTAAGCAAGGATGGCAAGGAACAAATTGTGACTCTGATTCAGAGTGCCTTTCCAGTGCTTTTCTTGTGAGTGGGACAATTTTCAGAATCTATCTGTCTGCACATCTTTCTGCACATTTTGAATATGCAATTGGTTTGATTTCTTTGTTGTCATCTTTTGGGCTGGAATTCAATAAGTTAGTGGTGCAGTTTTTTTAAAAAAAGAATGTTACATTTGGATGTTCTTCTTTTCAAATGGAAACAGTTAAGACAAAAGATTGTCTCCTACCCAGGAGAACTGGTTTGCCAGAGGTTGCCCGGCAAATAAGTCACCTGACAGGGGTCTGTGATCACCTGAGGAGGCCGATTAAGGAGTCAAGTGACAAACTGGGGTGGAGGTTATAACAGAGAGAGTCTCCCAGCTTCCAGGAAGGGAGAGGGAGACACTGAGACCACACATCCCGGAAGTTCCATGTACTGGATGGGAAGTCTTGGGTTGGAGATCAGGGGGCAAAGGAAGGATACTGGATTTCTTAGAGGAGTCTGGCCCATGCCCATAGAACTCTCCAGAATGAAACTCTCCAGAGTGGTGAAGCATAGGTATGTTTATTAATTTGTATAGATCTGTGTATTTCTTGTACTATCAAGTAAAGTGTAATGGTGTTTTAAACTCCTGTGCAAACTCTGTCTGTGTGCCTGTTTGCCTAGAGACCACAACCCAGCTAAGGACATGTGTGATTCAGCATTTGGATACCTCACAGCAGTCTAGCAAGGATCCAACAGGGGTAACTCAAACAGATCTGTGAACATGAGGCATAGCTGAGTGCTGCTCCAGATATGGGGCTGAGCCTAAAGGCTCCACTAAGCTCTCCCGCGCCCTCCCTTTTTTTCTTTTTTTTTTTTTTTTGGTAGGAGAAGGTCTTTGCATCCTCTCAAAAATATAAGTTAATATTGAAAGCAAAGGGGATGTATCATATTTATCTCTGGTGTAATTCCACTAATATGAGAGATCTAGTATTTGATCTGACTGGGTTGTAGTGATTTGTACTAGGCCCAAAGAGAAATTCTATACTAACTCTTCTTTCTTTGGGCTTTTCAGTCTACCTTTTAAAGCAGAAGGGGATAATAATACTCCTGTCTCCTGCTGAGACAATATGAAGTACACGATTGAAGTCAATCTGCCTAGCAGGAGAAATCTGTAGCCTTTAGGATGCTCTCTCATCTAGGGCTCATTGGGTCTCTAAAGGTCTAATTCAGATATCCTGTCCAACTGGTATAAAGGTAGCAGCAAGTATTTAAGTTCTGCAGTTAAATCTCTCTGTTTTCAGGAAGAAGTGCCAGTAGAGGTCAGATGATCTAGCAAACCACTGAGAGTCCAAAGCAGCAGAGAATCCTGTGGCACCTTATAGACTAACAGACGTTTTGGAGCGTGAACTTTCATGGGTGAATACCCACTTCGTCAGACGCAGGTAGTGGAAATTTCCAGGTAGGTATATATACGCTAGCAAGCAAGCTAGAGATAATGAGGTTAGTTCAATCAGGAGGATGGGGCCCTGTTCTAGCAGTAGAGGTGTGAAAACCAAGGAGGAGAAACTGGTTCTGTAATTGGCAAGCCATTCACAGTCTTTGTTTAGTCCAGAGCTGATGGTGTCAAATTTGCAGATGAACTGAAGCTCAGCAGTTTCTCTTTGAAGTCTGGTCCTGAAGTTTTTTTGCTGCAGGATGACCACCTTAAGGTCTGCTATAGTGTGGCCAGGGAGGTTGAAGTGCTCTCCTACAGGTTTTTGTATATTGGCAAAAGGTGGGCATCCTGCAGCAAAAAAATAATATTTCACTCTGATCATTCTTTATTATTATGGTATCTAACTATTAAATAGCTCAAAAATAAACTAACACCTCATGGAAAGTTTGAAAAAATGTTACAGAGAAAAACTGAAGTGTCTATATTTACAGTTTTGTTTTTCTTTGCAACTAAAAGTTCCTTAGGAATTCATCTGCCCTCGCTGCCTACTTCTCATTTGCAATCATAATCCAGTGTGATAATAATATCTCCATAGCAAGTAACTGTGATGGTGCAAGCAGAAAATTATGACTCTTAATTGGGCAAAATTCAAATATATCCTGATAAATAATTCTCTTGTTTCATGCAAATTTTCCTAGCAATAAAAACACAGAGAAATAGGGAAAAAAAATAGCAGAATTGTCTCTGAAAATTTCAGAAAGGCTGAAAAGGCAGCAGTCAGGTCCCGATCCAGTGTAAGTTTAGGGTAAGGATCAGATTTGAGGCTGAGTGAAATCAAATTTTCGTTTTGCACAAGATGATGCTGAAAATTTGGAATTTCTCATGAAATTTTGGCCTAAAAGGTTAACTATGAAGAAATTCCCCAGGAAGGGGAAGACTTACCTCTGGACTGCAGCTGTGTCAGCAGCAGTGCTATATTTTTATGCTAATGACAAAATGTGGTAATCCCGTCAGGCATAATCTGACTGAGAGGTGAGTGTCCCTTCTGTATAATTCTGTAGGATTTTAAATCATTCTGAATCATTCAGCCTGAAACTGTACAAGGCTTGTTTCACAGTGGTAGCCATGTTAGTCTGTATTCGCAGAAAGAACAGGAGTACTTGTGGCACCTTAGAAACTAACAAATTTATTTGAGCATAAGCTTTTGTGTGCTACAGCCCACTTTATTGGATAAAGGAGATATATAAAATTCCCCTCTCACCCCTACGGGTGGTATGTGTCTTCCTCAACCTCAGGTCCTCTACCAGAGGCCTGGGAGTTTGAGGGTTCTGCGCAGTATCTTAGCTGTTCCTAGCACTGCACTCTTCTGGACAGAGAGCTCTTTACCTGGGATCTGTTGTTGAGCCACTCACCCAGCTTAGGAGTCACAGCCCGAGTGCTACCTACCCACTGGGACCACTTGCCTTCAACTTTCCACATCCTCTTTCGAGTTCCTCTTTCAGGTCCTGTACTTCTCAGCTTTCATATTCCTTTCTTCCTGATGTTGCTGTCACTTGCACTGCTATACTTCACCACCGCCTGTCTTTCTGGTCCTTGTCTATACCACGATGTCTGGTTGATTGCCAAGTACCTCCCTGTCCTCTGGATCTGAAGTCCCACAGTCTTAGCCCTGCTATTCCCACAACCTCTGTTGAATCTCCCATCTAGTCTGGGAGTCTAGCCCATACGCTGTGCAATGTTCCTGTACATGCAACCACTTGGTTGTGCCGTTCATTGTATGTGTTCAGGGCCTGCATTCACTGCCACTATGATGTTAGAACTGTCTCGTTGATGCCTCTCTGCAACAATCTGCACCTTCGGTCTCTCATCTAGTGTGTAGAGGGGGGGCCCCTGCTTCAAATGGATCTGTGCTCAGTGCTGTGTCCTATGCTCGTAATGGATCAGTGCCTCAGTGCTGATCTTTTAGTCAGCCCTTCCAGCCACTGGAGATTCCCAACGGTCAGCCACCCTGCAGCTATCTGTCGAGCGTACATCCCATGCAGGTTCTTGTTGCCATGGCAACTTCTTCTGCTTGGATCTGCTGCTGCCTAGGCATTCTTGACCAGCTCATCTTTGGGGCCATCTTACTTGAATGTCCTTCCTGGAGGATCCGGGTTTCGTCCAGACAGTGGCTTTGACCACTCACAGCAGCCACCACCCGCCTTCTTCGCTGGTATCCAGTCTCTGGGTGCTGGACATTGGGGTGGAAACTCCGACTGGCATTGTGAGAGAGCTTCCGACGGTCTTCACATCGGCAGGCCTCCATTCTCCTTTGGCCAGCGCACTTACCAGCAGGTATCTGAACGACCGACAGGGCGTATCTGCTTGATGCGGGAATTTTTCTTCCCTGCGCTGGCTCCTTTCAGGCCCATGATCTTTCCTTTAGGTGATTACTTGGATGTTGCTTGTCTTCCTTGCCTCCTCATCATTCTCTCTCTTATGGTCCGAGCCGGCATGACTCTCCTAGTTCATGTCACTCTCATATTTGAGGTAGGCAGGTGAAGCGTTAGGGGGTCTTTTTGCCCAAGGACCCCTACTGGAAAGTTGGGTACCAACCGGGATTTGAACCCGGTTATATATATATACACACACACACACAGAGAACATGAAGAGGTGGGAGTTGTCCTACCAACTCTAAGAGGCTAATTAATTAAGAGAAAAAACTTTTGTAGTGATAATCAAGATAGCCCTTTACAGATAGTTTTACAAGACGTGTGAGAATTCTTAACATGGGGAAATAGATTCAATGTATGTAATGGCTCAGACTTGTCATACAAGCAATTGTTTGCCACAGGATATTGTTTCACCTGACACACAGAAGATGTTTTTACATGAAGTTGCAGAATAAAGGTGTTTCCTTTAGGAATCATTTTTTTAAATCTTTAATAATAATTATATTGAATATACTCAGCTACTGTGTTTCATATGCATTAGCAAAACTGACATGACTAAAAGCATGCTTGAAACAATAGTTAATCTATCTTTAGGTACATATTTGGGTAAGCCACAGAGACTGTTCCATAGTTAGGAAACTTTTATTTCTTTTGCTAGCATATAAGAGGACAAAGTTTGATGCTGCAACATTACACAAGCCCCAGGGCCCCTAACACTTTTGTCAGGTTGCTAATAAAATAGATAGAGCAGTTGCTAATGCAATAGGTCAAAGGATTAAACATTTAATCTTTTAGCTGCTCCGCTCCTTAGGATCTGCAGTCAAAGGATAATACCACTTGACTTTGCATTGAATGGTGGATTCCTTAATATTGAATGTCAGGGCATGTACTTTTGAGATTAGGTGAGGAGTAATATTTAGGAACAGAATGAGGATGTTTAATGTATGTAGGTCTGATTAATTTAGCTTAGGGAGGAATGGCAATATATGACTCTGCTTCCATCTCTGCAATATGTGAACCTGGTGTTAAAAGTTCAAATAAATGGATTAATTTTGCAAGTGTGAGGAAAAGCAAACCTAAAAGGGAGCAACTCTTTACTCACACCCATGGAATTCCATTGATTTAAGTGGAGTTACTGCTGATTTACAGCAGTGAAATAAGAAATTAAGAGTGTGTGTGTGTACGTACATGTTCTTGTTTTTTTCTTATACAGAAAACAAGTACATTCTATGTTTATTGTTCAGTTAATCTGAAATTTATCAATGCAAAACATGCTCTTTAGTTTTAAAGTGACAGTAAAGAAAGAACTGGCTACTGATATACATGTAACATAATTTACACCCACACAAACACATTTAAACCCCATTGTTGAAACATTTTAATTCATGAGGGTGGAGTGTGTCTTTGAGGATATATGCATGCAGAGGAGTAAGGAGGGATGAGACTGTAGGGAGTAGGGTGAGGGAACTAGCTTCACCAGCTATACACTGCTGCTGAGAATAAGAGCTAGGCAACATTTTTCTACCAAAACTTTTTTAATGGATCACTACAGCTTGAATGGTCCCTTGAAATACATGTTAACTACGTATGCTAAATAATCTGGTCAAGTCTTGTATTTAGCAGTGACACTTTGAGTTAGTTTCACAGACCTGAAAAGCTCTGTGTAAGCTTGAAGGCTTGTCTCTCTCACCAACAGAAGTTGGTCCAGTAAATAAAAGATATTACCTCACCCATGTTGTCTCATTATTTTTTTCTGACTTTTTGAAGTGGCCAAATAAATGAAAAATCCATTATATGCCCAACACTTCCCCCCACTGAACAGATGCTCAGCTAGGGTTTTCCAGCAGGTCTCCACTCATTTTGTATGCCCTGAGCAGCCTGAAGGGGAAGGTCAGGGCTCTGATTTGGTACCAAGCATTGTCTTTCTCAGGTGCTTGGCTGGCTCTTGTTTACATGCTCAGGCTGTAATATTTTGATTGTTGGATTAAGAGTGCAGTACTGGATGATGGTGGTGGACTATGATGAGCAGGAGGCCAGACTAGATGACATGGTGGTCTCTTCTGGCCATAAACTCTATGACTTTGTGACTATGAATGGGAACAGAGAAAGACAGCAAATCTGGCCTTTTAATAACAGAGGCCCAGTGTAGCTAAAAGAAAGATTGTTCTATTGCCTGATCTCTTGATTATATATTGATTATATTGGCTATACTGATTACTTAAGAATCCCCACTTAAGAAATTAGACTTCTGAGGTTTGATAGTCCCAGATTCAGGTACAGTAGCATTAGTATTACTGTTTGGTTGTGAACTCTGATGGGCATGGTTGCAATACTCACACTAAGGAAAAAGCTTTGAATTTTCAATAGTTTTATTAACACAGTTTGTGAAAACACAAATTTTCTGATCCAAACAAGAATATAACAGTACTGCAATATTAATTTGACTTCCAGCATCATGTCATACGTATACCTACACAATTCTTGTGGAGACCTAGAAGTAGGGAGGGCAGATGGTGGGCCATGGGATTCCTATCCTGCCTCTGGCATGCCAAGTGAATTCAATGATCAGTGTCTGCTTGGCTAGGTCATTGTTGTGCCTATTATAGGATCTAATGCTGCCATGAATATTCATAATACTGTTATGCCTCCTTTGCCGCATCTTAATATTGCTGGGATGTCCTTACCCTATCATAGAATCATAGATTATTAGGGTTGGAAGGGACCTCAAGAGATCATCTAGTCCAACCCGCTGTTCAAAGTAGGACCAATCCCTCAATGGCCCCCCTCAATGATTGAACTTTCAACCCTGGGGTTTAGCAGGCCAATGCTCAAACCACTGACCTATCTCTCCCCACTAATATCATAGTAATTATCTCAACCTTAGTAGCATATATGGCAGTTGATTACTATAAGAACAAGGTGCATGAGGTAATACCTTGTAATGGATCAACTTCTGTTGGTGAGATAAATAACATATATTACCTCAGTCACCTTGTCTCTCTAATATCCTGGGACTGACACAGCTACAACAACAAAATATGGTTACTATGCAGTCTTGTGATTATGCATCTGTTGATATTCCTATCCAAAAATACCCAAACTGGCATCAGTTGACTTCTTGCAATTACCTGTCATCATTTTATGCAAGATCTCAACAAAATTATATATTGCAAAATATGCTTTCATGCCATCTTGTGACTTAAAGTCACTTCTGGTCTAAGGTCGTAGGGTCACTTCTGCTAAGGCTTATAAGCCTAACTTCCTTATACTAACTGCTTAAGCTAATGTCTTACAGGCTTGGGCCAGTGGGCTTTTTGTATTACTGATATATACTACATCATATTTCTGTATTTAAGATGACTTAAAATCTATAATAAATCCCATATGCTACACTTCTCAGAATTTTGTTTTTTTGCTGATTAGTTCAACAAAGTTTGCCTAGTGCATACATATGAAAGAATTCCCATGAGAAGAGCTAGGGCGCTTATATTTTTGCTGAAACCTGGAAACAACTGACAGAATGTATAGATATTATAATAATAATGATAAAGTATTAATTGTACTGTGGTAGCACATGGGCATCAGTTACTAGGGCTTCACTGTGCTAGATACTGTGCAAACACACACAAAAAAAGATGGTTTCTACCTCAAATAAAATAACTTACATTCTATCTGATTCTATCTTTTCCTACCAAATGGTATTGTTAATAAAAGCACATATCCTTCCCTTTCTGTCCCCCTCCTTTCTTTATCTGTGTATTTTTGTATTTTATCACATTATTTTACTTTTCTTTATATTATCCTTATATATTTATACTTTGATCCTGGAATCAGATTTATATGGCTCTGAGGGTCTGTCAACAGGAGTCTGCTGACAGGATTGGCCCCACTTGCCTTGTTGTTGTAATGTGAACACAGCTTTTTCTGTTCTTTCAGTATTTTTTTATACAGAAAAAGTAATAAAAATACTGTAACAGAGAAGAGATTTTTCTTCTGGTC
The DNA here is from genome assembly GCF_003597395.2 of Chelonoidis abingdonii. Taxonomy (NCBI): domain Eukaryota; kingdom Metazoa; phylum Chordata; order Testudines; family Testudinidae; genus Chelonoidis; species Chelonoidis abingdonii. Next base: position 73,727,485 of record NC_133776.1, read on the forward strand.
AACAAATAACATTCTTAATCATTTAACCATGTTAATTTAGGAGGGGAACAAATCAGAGCTAATTCAGTGATTTATCTGAGGGACTTTGTGTATAAACCTTGCAGATAGAGGGGAGATGAGACATGGGATGTATCTTGACTTAGGCTTTTTGATATTGTCTCGCATGACCTTCTCATAAACAAACTAGGGAAATACAACCTAGATGGAGCTACTATAAGGTGCATAACTGGTTGGAAAATCATTCCCAGAGAGTAATCAGTGGGTTACAGTCAAGCTGCAATGACATATCAAGTGGGATCCTGCAGGGATAAGTTCTGGGTCTGGTTCTGTTCAATATCTTCATCAATAGTTTAGATAATAGCATAGAGAGTACACTTTAAGTTTGCAGATGATACCAAGGTGGGAGGGGTTGCAAGTGCTTTGATGGATAGGATTAAAATTCAAAATGATTTGGACAAACTGGAGAAATGGTCTAAAGTAAACTGGATGAAATTCAATAAGGACAAATGCAAAGTACTCCACTTAGGAAGAAATAATCAGTTACACACGTACAAAATGGGAAATGACTGTCTAGGAAAGAGTATTGCAGAAAAGGATCTAGGGGTCATAGTGAATCACAAGCTAAATATGTGTGTACAGTGTAATACTGTTGCAAAAAAAATGAACTTCATTCTGGAATGTATTAGCAGGAGCGTCATAAGCAAGACATGAGAAGTAATTCTTTCACTCTACTTTGTGCTAATTTGGCCTCTGCTGTAGAGTTGTGTCCAGTTCTGGGCATGAAATTTCAGGAAAGATGTGGACAAATTGGAGAAAGTCCAGAGAAAAGCAACAAAAATGATTAAAGATCTAGAAAGCATGACCTATGAGGGAAGATTGAAAAATTCAGTTTGTTTAGTTTGAAGGAGAGGAGACTGAGAGAGGACATTACAGTTTTCAAGTACATAAAAGGTTGTTACAAGAAGGAGGGAGAAAAATTGTTCTCCTTAACCTCTAAGTATTGGACAAGAAGCAATGGGCTTAAATTGCAGCAAGGGTGGTTTAGGCTGGACATTAGGAAAAAGTTCCTAAATGTCAGGGTAGTTAAGCACTGCAATAAATTGCTTAGGGAGGTTGTGGAATCTCAATCATTGGAGATTTTAAAAAGCAGATTACACAAACTTGTCAGGGATGGTCTAGATAATATTTAGTCTTGCTATGAGTGAAGGGGACTGAACCAGATAACCCCTCGGGTTCCCTTCCAGTCCTCCCACTCTGTTGGTTGGCTGCACATGAATAGATATTGTGTGATCTACCAAACCAATGTTCTGAGTTAATTTTGTGCCTAAAACTTTCCATCTCCTTCCATTTTCATGTATATAAAGCAATGTCTTTCCCATATATAATACCATAATTTACATAGCAATCAATACTCCATCTGTGACACAGGGCTAAGGAGTGCTTTACAATAGAATTGAAAAAAAAGGAAAACTCAAACAAAACCAAATACATTATAATAAGTCCATAACAAAATATCATCATCTTAAAATGCAAACACAGAAAAACAAATAAGGTGTAGTCTAATGAAAAAGGGAAATAAAGAAATGAAAGTGTATGACTGTAGGGCTAATGGTGTTGGGATGGCCAACGGCTATTCATGGAAATGTTCACAAATCCCAGAAGTTTTCGAGAGTTTATTGTAAATGGTTAGTTGCTCAGCAGTGAATTCTGGAAGTGGATTATTTCCTTATTTGCCATTCATCATCATTTCTCATTCATTATCCTCCTGTGTAAAAAAGTTTCAGACATCCAGTCAAGGAGAAGCAATATATCGTGACTCAAGGTAATCAGTCAAAGTAGTCAAAGTGAATAATTCCAAGACAACCCATTGCATGAAAAATGTTCTTGAAAATTATTCAGCAAATACTTCATTAATAAAAAAAAAATGCATCCCTGGAATTTAGTATCAGCTCACAAAAGAAAAAAGTGAATACTAATAATTATATAATAATATAATCTCAGTGAAACTTTTAACAAATAATTATAGAAAGAATCAGTAAATAGAGCTAAAATCTAAATAAAGTAAACTCTTAGGGGGTTGTTCGAAGCACATTGACATTAATGGGAGTCTTTCTATTGTCGTCAATGGACTTCAACGCCTACTGTATTTATTCATCCCTAATAATTGCTTTGATGAATGTGGTTCTGGCACAAAATGCCCACCACATTCTCAGCCAAAGGTGGCTGGTGAGTGAAGATACCCTTCTCTACTCTTACAGCACCATATTTTGGAGATAAGGAACAATGTTCCAGAAGATGGGCACATTTATCGAACAGAGAAGCTGATACATAGCTAGGAAAATTTAGAGACTGTATTGCGTGGAGACAGATATTAGGCAGTGAGTTGGGGTTTGCGGACAAACTGTTTGGTTGCCAGGGTCCAGTGTGGTGAGAAGTTCAAAGAGGCTTGCTCTGAGAGATAAATATGAGAAATAATATGGGAAATGACTGGTTGGTCTTGTTACCCAGGAGGAACAAGGGTATACCAGAGGTATTTTCAGACTGAGGTACCATTCTTGTGTACTCTCACTCTCCCTTACCAGTGGATAGAGTGAGTCCGAGGGATTAGGATGAATATGGTTATTTAGCATGGAGACAATTTAGTACAGTACTGGACCAAGTAAATACTTGTCTTTGGGTCATATTTCCAAAAAGTTTCAATGTAATAAAGTTGTTGGCTTTTGCTTTAAAAAATGCATCCCCATTTCTGTGTTTCATTCTATGGAATGTCCTGATCAATGTAAGAAAGTGGTGGTAGTGGTGGTGATGGTGGTGGTGAACAGTTTCCATTCATTTCAGTTTGGTCAACACTTTTTACAATGGTTCAATTTAGAATTACATAATAACTATGACATATTCTGGCATTATTTTACCAGTTATATTTGTTGACTCTTATTATTAAAAATCATATACTGCACAATGTGCACTGGGAATAATAACACAAAACTCGAAGACAAATACAATTTGTTTTTTTCCCCTACTTACTGAAATGACCGGCCCTACTTTTCTCGTAAGAGATTTCTCCTGTTGGAACAGTTTTGTTTACCTACAAAATTAAAAACTAATTGCCTGGAAAGTGTTGTTTTATGTTGCCCGTGAAGTACAGAAGAAATGAGCCTGTCTGTTCATACACATACGCACACATCTATGTTAGAGTTGTGTTAGCTGTCTAGGCTAAATAAGAAGCAAGGACATGCAAAACTAAAGCTCCTGCTTTCCCCTTATCTGTTTCCATTATGCATGGAAAATATTGAGATAATTTGGTCTATAAAGTCACCTATTCTTTGGAGACCCCTTCAATACTTTGCCACCGCCGGGGATGGAGATGCAGCAGCAGCTCTGAATTTCCAAGCTTTTCTTAGCTTTATCTGGACTCTTCATGATATTTGGATGAAACTTTATGAATGGGAAGTGCCTTTCTTTTTTGAATTTTTGGCTCAGATTTTTCTCTTTTTCCATAAAGAAAGAAGGTGAGAGTTTTCAAGTAAATATAAACCAGCAGTGGATACCAATAGGAAGTTAACCCGGGAGGTTAGACTGTTTGTGTGTACTACCAGGAAGGGCCCTTCGATGTTAGGCCCCAATACTGCAATAGGATGCATGCTGGTGGACTATATAAAGTCCAACTGGAATCAGTGGTCTATAGATGGCTATCACATTGCAGGATGCAGGCTGCAGTTAGCTGAACTTTCAGTGTTCTAGGGATGGCAAAAATTAATTTTTATTGCATTATATAGCAAATCTGTCTTATCAACATGAAGTCTTCTTAGAAGCAAGCATTCTCTACATGGATATATGTATTGAATTGACTATATATACACAGACTGAATATATTTGTTGTTATATATGGTTACATTACTTGAAACATATTAACGCAGCCTATCACCGTCTGTTGGTAAAATATCAGCATTATCCACAAGCTTAAGGAAATGAGACAGCATCACCACAGAGTATATTTTTATTTGCAGCAATATAGTCTCCAAGCTCTTTAAATTAAGGGTTGCTTTTGAGTAAAGACAGACAGTAATTGCAAATTGTGTTGAATTATCTTTAAGCCAGCACTTGTACACCAGGGAGCAAGAGGAGAAAAGAGTTCATTTGATTTGTTAAGCGTGTTAGCATTAATGTTAATCTCTTTCTCTTTCTCTCTCTCTCTCTCTCTCTCTCTTTCTCTCTCTCTCTCTCTCTCTCTCGTTTTCTTTAAGAAAGTTGTATTTGATAATAGGGCATAACATTTTTAAGCCAGAATATTATGTGGAAATAACAAGATTATGATGCAAATCTAGCAATCTCTTTTGACCAATTAGTTAACATCTTATTATGTGAATTGCACAACCTTAAATCTGGTTAAGGGCAACAAAATTGGCCTTGTGTACTAAAGCAAAGACAGAATGCTACATATTTTTCCTATGTTCCAATACTAATTTGTGTTATAAATGTTCTGTAGAGTAAATTCCCCTATCAGATATGTTCACATTGTGACCCACACACTATTAAACACTAAAACCCATAATCTTTAAGACACCTGCCAGACACACCTCTTTCTTGCTGCTTAATTCTGGTATTCCATGAAATGAGAAGACGCCATTTCATAGTTCCTCTATGCTGAGAACTGCAAAGCAGAGCAATCAGCTGCTACTGAGAACAGAGAGCACTGTTTTTATGTTTATGTATGCCTACATCTTCACTCCACAAGGTTTTATGTGCTAAGTCCCCCTTTCCAGTGCTGATTATTCATTTTTTTGATATATTGATATAGTGGGATTACAGTGTAGGTGGCCAGAATATGAGAGTGCATTAATGTTGCTTTTACAACATATATACATATTAATTAGGAGGGGGTGCATTAAGATCCCAGTCCTACATGCACTAATGTCCATGCGTAACTTTATTACTATAAGCAGCCACATTGAAATCAATGGATCTTCTCACACTAGTAAATTAAGGAGTAAGTGTTTGCAGAATTGAAGCCTAAGAGCTGTTTCAGAATTTGACCCTAAGGGCCCATGACATTTTGTTTAATCAAAAATTACCAGTATGTCTGCTCAGCAAACAATTTTATTAAGCAATAGAGCTATTTGCAGACCAATAGGAAACACAGTTTCACTTTAATCATGTTATATGTTACAAATGTCTTAAAATATAAAATTAATGTTTCAGATGTTTAAATATTTATCCAGATGTCTCAATATACATAAATATTTTGCAGGAACAGGAGGCCAGAGAACTGTTTAAGATATTTTATACATATTTTATACTGTAAAGACTAAAACTACAACATATTGGCTTGCGTCCTTTAACATTACCATCTACCCACCAAATGGGATATATTAGAGATACTTATGCTTGCATAAATTCCTTTTAGAAGATGAGGGCCGCGCGTTGGTGATTGCAGTGGATTATGTTTTTTCCACATTTCTTTACTGAAATGGGCATATGAGGAGTATTCTAGAGATTACTATAATACCTAGCGGGGTTTTGATTTTAGGGAGTATACTAAAAGAAATAATTTATTTTATACCAGTGAGTTTAGCCAATCTTTACACTTTTTAAAAACTCTTGTTGTTTGTCAATTGGTAAATGAACCCTTCATTGATAGCTCTTCTCTTCTCACAAACAGAAAGGACTGTATGTTTCTTTTTTCCCAAGCAATTGACAAATTCCATGGCAATGGAACTCTCATTTCCAGTTGTGCCATTTCACTGAGTTCAATGGAGCTACGTCTAGTACACACCAGCGTTAATGAGCAGAACCAAGGTCCTAGCCTGTAGATGAGTAGAGTAAAATAAATTTTTTTTTTACCGCTGAAACACGAGTCCTATTCCCGATATCATATGCACATTATGTGGCTTGGTGATGATGACCCCATTGTTTGTGTGTGTCCAACAGCTGTAATAAAGAGGGATTCATATATCTTCAGTATGGGGAAATATCTGCTACAAAAAAGAATGGGGTTAAACTTGGAAAGCTATTTAAAATGCATATTACTACAGTCAAATTTCCTCCACAGCTGACTCACTGAGTATGAGTAATTGCTGAAAAGGATTGTAATCCAATTTCAGATTTTTATCTGTATCAGAACAATTGAATTGCATTGATGCTAAGCTTTGGCAATTTCTCTTAAGTGAACTCCCTGTCTGAGGAACAAATGGATAAAGTGGGGAAAAATGTATTCTACTAGTTAAGTTTGTCATTGTAAAGAAATACAATTCTAGCAAATCTATAGAAGAAAATGTTTTTGTCAGTATGTTACCTGTAGGCTGGTCATTTGTCCTAAATTCTATTTCAAATCAGAGACCTTAATGCCAATCTAGGGGGAAGTTGCCTTTCAAAAGGTATTTGGAATGGCCACCAAATAGTCTAAATTGGGAGCTCAATTTTATTCTTCATTCGGAAAGTCCAAACAGAGGAATTATAATAGAAATGTTCTATAAAATTGCTAAAGATGAAATTTCAACATAGTTTTGCCACATTTCATCCAAGCCTAGGTTTGCCAAGACACTCTACCTCTGACTAAAAATATCTCCGCTAGTATGAGTCAACTTACAGGCTGTGGCTCACAGGAGCTGATCAATGATATGCTCTGTAAGTAAGTTACCAATACCAATGACTTAAGTGCATGATTCTGCAACACAGCTATGTTCACAAAGCATGAAAGGAGAAAGTGGAAGCCAGCACATTAGTCAGTGCTTTCAGATTAGCGAAATAGCAAAAAGACCAAAGGCTCAGCTGGCATTCCCAATTCTGGATGGCTGCATGGCTGGAGGAGAAACTGAAGTGCTCACTGTGACTTCTATTGTATTTTTGGCATACATTCCAGCTCCTCTTAATGTTGTTTGTGACAACACTATAGCATCTGTCTCAACCTTTACAGAATTAATGAAAGCTTATGGCTGCTCTGACAGTGACAGTAGAAGAATGAGTATTTTCCTATCACTTGTGTTGTGAACAAATCACAACACTTCAGACCAAGCTATTGTAAACAAGATGTGTTTTTTAAAAAGTGTGGTCTGAGAGGAAGGTATGATTTAATAGTCTAAGCGTGAGACTAAGAGCCAGACACTTCTGAGTTCTACTCTTGGCTTTGACACTGATATCTTCCCTGCTCTTAGGCACATTTCCTCCTGTAAAAGGAGGATGGTAATTCCTGTTTACCTACATCACTGGATTATTGTGAGGATTAATTAATAATGCAAAGGTATTTGAAGGTGAAAAGCACAGTATGATTTTTTTTATCTTTACCATTATTTTATTTGACGCCACAGTACACAATGGGCTTTATCCTGTTAGGTGCACAGCACTCTTCTGAGGAGCTAAGTACCCTCATCTCCTACTCAGTCCCTTGCATGAATACATAGCACCCTGTAGGACTCAGTCTTCAGAGATGTTCTTGATCTTTAGCTCTACCGATCATCTTGGACTTAGCTCCCTGATATAACAAACAGGGTAACCCTCATTTATTTTGCTTCACTCTTCTTTGCATTGTCCCCCAGATATGTTGCCACTTACACAGCCAGAGTCTCCAAGGAACTCCTCCGCTCTCCTTGTGAGTCTCTTTCCAGTAAGCCTGACAAAAGAAAGACATCGCTAATTTTCTTCTCAATCAAAATCAAAACAGAATTATGAAGGAAAAGTCACAATGCAGACAAAGCAGATATGTTGCCAGTTATGTATACAATTGTGCAGCATTTTTGTAGTCCCTGTGCTTTGCTCTGCTCTAGTAGGTTTGTGATCTTTGATATGAGCCAACAATGATGCTTAACTACTGCCCTTCCAATTCCCCTTCCCTAAATCTTATTTATTCTTACAGGAACGAAAGCAAAATATGCAGTAAAAAATATTGGTGGTTTTCTTTTCTGTTTTGTGTTGCTTTATGTTTGAAATGTTTTGCTCACTTCTCAAGCAGAATTTCCTGTGTTTAATGGTAGTATTTTATCCAAGGATCTCAAATCACTTTACAAATGTGTAAACTTTTCAACACACATAAGAGTTAGCTAAACGTTAAATGGAACATTCCTCAGACCAGTAAATAGAGATTTGGCTTGCCTAAAGTCACAGAGAAGATGAGGCCTGCTTTGGGAATATACTTGAGCTCTGTGTCCCAGTCTCTAACCAAAAGAATAAATTGCTGGCCAAGAACCCGGTGTAGTAGAAACAGCTGAATGTGAAATAGGTGTTGTTACATCTTAGAGGCTATATTAGTATGGAGGAGTGGGTGTTTATGACTTGGCAGAGGGTTCTGTATCCCCATATAAGTCAGCCATGTAAACTTCATGTACTAGAGCTGGATAGAAAATGGTTTTCCTGTCCCACAAAGACTTCTGAAATTTCAAAAATATTTCTCATCTTGAATCAGAATCTCAAAATTTTTCATGAACTAATCATCTAAAATAAATAAGAAATAAAAATCAAATCAGCTCTGTCAATATATTTTGTTTCAAATAATTTAAAAATATTTTAAGTCTTGATATTCTTTTTTTACCTTATTTTATTATAAATTGTGTATAATTTCTAAATGATGGGATGTTTCAACAATTTCAAAACATTTTTTTCATTTTATTTCCAATTGAGAGAGTCATCTAAAGTCCTATGAACAAGTTCAGTTTCAGCAAATCAGGATCTTCGTAGGGAAAAATGTTTAGTCAGTAAATTCCTGACCCACTGTAACATTTACTTCAGCTTTGCATTGGCTTAGAGGACCTCACTCTAGCATCTTTCTGTAATATATTCATACAGGGATGGTTACTACTGAACATAAAATCTCTCCCCTTAGGAGTATGGTATGTCTTGTTTCAGTTTGTTTCTGTGTTTTTGAAGAAGACATTTTTGAAGAAGTGATCTATACATTTTAGGGGCACATTCTTTTCCTCAGAGGCAAGCCCAAGAACCTGAGCTGAGTGTGGGATATTTGTGAAGGACTAGTCCTTCCCAACAGATCATGAAGCAACATGGGAGCTGTTTTGACGCCACTACTCCAACTACTTCCAAGATTGGAGTGACCTTCGTGGTCGTTACACACAGCCAGCCTACATGGGAAGGAAATAGCCAGTAGCTAGACAAAGTAGTGAGTCACTGGCCCCATCCACAGCCAATCAGAGTGCACATGGAGCTGGGCTACAAGGAAGGTACTCAAATACTATGATGATGAAAGCCATCTAAGTACCAAGAGAGAGAGGTGCACCTTTGGTGCAGACTTCTAAAATCTTGATTCTTCTCTCTCCACACTGTGTAACTATACTAAATACTTTGCCCCTATGTTTGGGTTGGAGTTGGAGGTGGGGTTTAATTTTCAGAAGCTGCCCCACCCCCCTTTTTTTGGTACATTCCAAGAGAGACTAGTCCCAAGGCTGGAATGTGCTTTGACAGACATAATGTTTTTCTGTTTCTGTTTCTCAAAAAAGATCACTCATGTTAGTGAAGGTTTTTGGCAAGAGATGATAGAATGAGCACCTGTGAATGATATACTGAGTTACAACTGACAAACAACAGAAGGGAAGTCAGACCAAAACCCATTTTAGGAGAAAACTCTTCACTAATAAAGAAGAGTTTCTTTCCACACAAAATAAATCTGTCTTAGCTGAGACAGTAACATTAGGTATCAGTTTGAATCACAGCTGAGATTGGTGTTCCTACCCTTACGAAGAGTTATATCACAATATACGACTATTTAATGGAAATATTCTACATTTCTTCAAGCTCTAGTGTAGTGCACTTCTGCTTTAGAGGACTGTAATTTTCCCTTTTATATTGTAATTTAGTAGGGCTGGTTTCAGAATATTTGTCAGGGAGCAAGATAATGGTTTGGGAACCCATGTCAGAGACTATCTATCTATCTATCTATCTATCTATCTATCTATCTATCTATCTATCCTCCTTCCCTCTGCCCCCGAACTTAATATTATAAGCCACCTTTCACAACAGTATCTTCTGTCTGCTGTATATCCCCAGACAACTGCTTGCTCTTTGTTTCCTTACATTGCAGTGGCTATTGACCTTCTTTCACTCTTAACCCAATCCCCACAAATAAGCTGGGCGTGGTTTAGGGTAGGGAAAAGGGTAGGATAGGGAAAAGTTTAGGCATCCAAACTGGCAGCAGAGATAGTTCATATAACTAGTGACAATCACTGCTGTCTAGAAGACATACTTTCTGTCAAGAGTACTGTTCAGCAGTGTATGACTGTGGCCCTGTAGCCCTGTAGGATCTGGGAAGTAAAACCCTCATACTATTACACATAACAAAGTTTTTCCTTTAGCTCAAGCAATAGACACCAAATCTCTTATGTTGTCTTCTCTGATGCAGTTTATCTTTGCCCAAGGGTTTCAATTAAAGGTATGTAAAAGTATAGATTATAGTAGGGGTATAGATATCAAACTTAGTGGAAGGATTTTCAGATCAGCCTACCTCAAGACATTCTTACGGCCAATTAACCTGAATAGGATGAACTGAGAAATGTGGATATTAAGAAATAATGAGATAGAGAGAGAGAGACATCTTTGCTTAGAAATTTGTCTTGTGATATAATGTGGGGAATCTGGATAATCTAAATTATGTGAAAAGTCAGAGATACAGGTGATAGCATTGAAACATTATGGCACTAAGGCTATTTCTTAACACATTTGAATTGTCTCATCTTGCAGGTTTGACAAGTTGTAAAGTTGCATAATTTTATTGGCTATCCCGTGAAGTGCAATATCAGGTGACATATATAAGGTGTAAATCTTATATATATATAACTTTTTTATATTTTATTTCTTAATGAGAATTAATAAAAAGTATTCACATGCAGTCACAATCTGATTTCATATGAATCTGCCCCTGAGCCTGGAACCTGGAATGAGAAGAAAACCAAAAATAAACAAACAAGCTCTCCAGTAAATTAGTTGGATTTCCCTGATAACTTGTAAGGAAAGGCCAAAAATTTGTTGTCTTCAGGGGAAAGACAAGTCTGTATTGTCCAGCTATGCCAGGAGGAGGACAGGAGACACTCAGTGTGATTTAATTAGACTGCAACTTTATTCTTAAATGTCAAAGAGTACCAGCAGATAATAGCATACAGTGAAGGTAATTCCATAATCATTTACATATGGCGACGGAGAGGGCTGCTGTCAGCCCTCCCCCTTTACCCATCCTGTTCCCCAGCTAACCCACTGACGGGGCCTCACCAACCAACTTTGGATGATGGTTAAGGGAACTACAAGATATGGAGGGGTGGAGGTTGCTCCCTGCCGTACCAATCATAGCAGCCAGCAAGTTAAGTGTGCAGGTATAACTGCATCTATGCTAGAGGCCTCTCTTGGCATTGCTGTGTTGGTCAGGGATCACACCTCTTCATACCTCGATTGACATTCCTATGCCAGCAGAAGTCTGTAGCATAGACATAGCCTGAGATGTGCCAAAGGTGGCAGTGCTTTTGTAATGGGCTGGAACCTCCAGCTTAATTTACATAGAGAGCTGATAATAACCTTTGGTTTCTATTGACCTGGGACAATAATTGTTTTACACTGGGTATTTCCAAGAAAGAGGAAAATCTGGATCTTAAAAAAGATTGGTCCAGCAGTCATCCATCTCACTTAGTTCATTTCAAATGCAGTTCATATGCTTTGGTTATGTACAAAAGCTTGTAGATAGTTCATCATCAAAACTTTTTTCTTCTCTATCGAGGACTAGCTTGTTGCTTTTTTGGCTGCCGATTTGATTACATGTTGTACCTGCTGTAAACACTGGCTCCAGCCACCTGAGTGTCAGGCAGACGCTGGGTAGACTGTAGCAGTGAGAAGGACACAGACAATGCTATCGATCTTCATGACTCCTGATGCACATGACTGCATTTCTCCCTTCCTAAGTAGAGCATGCGAGGTGATTAAGTAATCAGCACTATTACCCCTGAGGAATATAAATCCCTCAGAACAGTACTTACCAGTCTCAGAAGCAGCAGCACAAGCAGGAGACTGCAGTGCAGTGTCCCAAATAGGAGACGTAATACAAAATGAATTTCAGGCTTCTGTATGGGTAGATGGATTTCAGCTGTGGAAATATGCCCCTCCACACACAGTTACAGCTTAATCATAAAATATGCTTATATTGTCCTAAGATTAAAGTGAGTTGACATTGTAATGTGTGCCAAAACACTCTATTTAGGGTATTATTGTCTCTCCCCACTCCCACCCAAAATAAAATATTGTTTTGTTCATGTTTTCTGGGATAATACCCCTTTAAATTCCATCAGTTTTCCTTTTAAAAGTTTTTTATTTTGATTTTTTGAAATTAATCCAACTGGCAAAAGAAGACAAATCTAGTTCATAAATGGCTTTTGAACACAGATGGATTATTTGTTAGAGTTTTTTGGGCATCAGGTGGAAAAGCATTTTATTTGTTGATATTTATGCATTTCTGTATGTAATAGCATTTGTTTCATGGAATAATAGGAGACTATTACAAATCATGACCAATACAAACAAAGCTCATTACAGCGATCACAAGAAATAGCTTATTACTGCGAAGATCATAACTAAGTCCTTTCAACATCAGGCGCTCATCCAAGGACCATGGGTAGTTTCTTTAGAAAAAGAGGTCACCCCAAAATATGTAGCCTGTTTAAGTCACTAAGAATAGTGTTAGTATTACCAGTATGCAAAGGATGCTTAATATTAAAGTTATTTTATTAGTTAGCAAAATATTGGACTTAAAAACAATAATTAAAAAAGGCTGATAAGTCGAATAGTATATTCTTAGCTTATGTTAATGTGTTATTTTATTGAAATAGTCCTAAAGTAAAGTAAGAAAAGTCTTAGAATATTCTTGTTGATTTGTGATAGTTTTCTTATGTTTATAGTAGGACTGTCAAGTGATTAAAAAAATAATCGTGATTAGTTGCGCTGTTAATAATAGAATACCATTTATTTAAATATTTTTGGATGTTTTCTACATTTTCAAATACATTGTATGACAAAGTTCCTCCTCTGCCTTGATAGGTCCTGTCTTATTGGTGGATTGCTCGCTTCAGAGATTCACGGCAGCCCTCAGTTTGGCCACTTTTGCTAGCAGTTCAAACCTGCTGTTCACTCAGCTAACCTCATCACTGGCCAGCATGGGGAAGGGGAGGAGAACAGTTCCCACAGTCTGTGCTGACCCACCTAGTGGGTCGGGGGATAGACCAGAGACCTTCCCCTCTGGTGGGACCCACAGTCTAGGTCACTTCCTCTTGTCTCTTGTCTCAAATAGGGAGTTGAGGTGGATGGAGGGAACCCAGGCTTGCCCTCTACTCCGGAAAGGCAAAGTGCACAACGGTGACATGCGTCCATGGTACAGTTAGTTATTACCCCACTATCTCAGTAAAAATTGAAAAGCAGGGGAACACTATTGAGGTAGCAGAAGGCGTAGTCCCTAAACTACCATACCCGCTGCTCATAGGGAGGGACTTTCCAGGGTTTGGAGACTTACTCCTGGTAGGGGGATTGGAGAAGGGAACCCTGAAGTTCATGAGACATCCACAGTAGACTGTCAACCCCAAATCTTCTCTGAAATATCCCCAGATTTGCTCTCCACGCCCAGGTAAGATAGAAAGATGAAAAAGGAAATAAAGGCAGCTAAGACCTTGGGATCCCAAATACTGACCCAAAGCCAGAGGGTCGCTCTCGTAGGTATGCAGAGTCGAGCAGCTAAAAAGGAGGTCGCCCAGGAGAGAGAAGCACCTGAGTCTGACCCCCACCCTAATGCCTCTGAACCAGTAGAGGCGACAGAGACTGGCCCTCTAGATATCAGGCAGATTAGCCCCGAGAGATAAAATTTTGGGCAGGACCAGGCTGAAGACCCAAGGTATGACAATATTAGGAAGAAGGTGACCAAAATAGATGGGGTCCCCGTGGAAGGGAAAACCCAGGAACCGGGACCCTACTTCATAATGAAGAAGGATCTCTTGTACCAGGTTGCACCAGTACAGGGGCAGAAGGTACAGCAGATCCTAGTACCTCAAAAACACCAGAATACTGTATTAAGTCTTGCCCATAGTCATCTTTTTGGGGGGCATTTAGGGGTAAAGAGACCCTGGCATGGGACCTATGATGATTCTTCTGGCCCAGAGTACATGAAGAAGTGCAGAGGTACTGTGCGTCCTGCCCTGAGTGTCAGCTGCACAGTGCCTGTCCCCACTTGAGGGCACCTTTAGTACCCTTGCCCATCATAGAGGTCCCCTTCAAGCGAATAGCCATGGACCTAGTGGGAACCCTGGAGAAGACAGCTCGAGGCCACCAATATATACTCGTTGTTTTGGACTATGCTACTCGCTACCCAGAAGCCGTCCCCCTGCAGAACATGGCCTCTAAAGCCAAAGAGCTGGTGGGGATCTTTGCCCAAGTGGGGCTACCAAAGGAGATATTAACAAACTGAGGAACCCCGTTTATGTCGAAGCTAATGAAGGACCTCTGTAGCCTGCTCCATATACATACCTTGAGAACTTCAGTCTATCATCCGCAAACTGATGGGCTGTTAGAACGGTTTAACCGAACCCTCAAGGCTATGATACGGAAGGTGGTGAGTCAGGATGGGAAGGATTGGGACACTCTACTACCTTACCTTATATTCGCCATCCAAGAGGTACCTCAGGCCTCAACTGGGTTTTCCCTCTTTGAGTTATTATACGGGCGCCACCCCTGTGGCATAATAGATATTACCAAAGAGATCTGGGAAGAGGAAACCAATAGGGGAGAAATATAATCAAACATGTATTGCAGATGCGAGACCGGATAGCCTGGGTCACCCCTATTGTACAGGAACATTTGGAAAAGGTGCAGGAGGCCCAGCAAACCCGTTACAATCACCAGACAAAAGTCTGACAGTTCCAACCAGGGAATCAGGTGATGTTGTTGGTAACCATGGCAGAAAGCAAGCTTTTGGCCCAATGGCAGGGGCCCTATGAGGTGGTTGAACCTGTGAGGGAAGTAACCTCCAAAGTGTGGCAGCCAGAACGCCGAAAACAAGAACAGATTTATCAGATTAACCTCTTGAAACCTTGGCACCAGTGAGACGTGTGTGTAGTGGCCCAAGAGGCCCCGATCCAGGGAAATAACCTACATGAGCAGATCAGGATATCCCCTGATCTGACACCGAATCAGAAGAAGGAGGTATCTGAGATGATCAACCGGTACCAGGACATGTTTTCAAGTAAACCAGACCAGACCACCAAAGCATATCACCGCATTTTCATAAACCCTGGGGCAAAGGTAACTTTAAGGCCCTACCGGGTCCCAGCGGCAAAAAGGAAGATCAAGACAGAGTTAAAAAGGATGTTGGAACTGAGTGTCATTGAAGAGTCCACAGTCAATGGTCAAGCCCGAGTGTGTTGGTGCCCAAACCCAATGGCACCACTAGATTTTGAAATGACTTTTCCAGCTGAATGAGATATCCAAATTTGATGCATACCCCATACAATTGATGAGTTAGTTGACCACCTGGGCAATGCCCAATTTTTGACCTGCCCGATTTAACAAAGGGATACTGGCAGATTCCCCTTGCCAAAGAGGCGAAAGAAAAGATGGCATTCTCTACACCAGAGGGTCTGTTTCAATATACTGTTCTTCCTTTTGGACTGCATGGGGCACCTGCCACCTTCCAGCGTCTTACAGATAAGTTCCTGCAGCCCCATACCAGTTATGCAGCTGCGTACCTGGATGATGTGATTATTCATACCTCTGAGTAGGAGACCCACTTGGAAAAGGTGGAAGCAATTCTGGACATGTTAAGATGGGCTGGCCTCACAGCCAACCCAGCCAAATGTGCTATAAGGCTAGTCAAGGCTAAATACCTTGGCTACATAGTAGGAAGGGGCATAGTTAAGCCCCAACTAAACAAACTGGAGACTATCCAAAATTGGCCATGGCCGAATCAGAAAAAGCAAGTCCGGGCATCCCTGGGTGTGGTGGGGTAGTATTGGGGATTTATTCCCCATTTCACCACCAGAGCGAGTCCCCTGACAGACCTGGTAAAAGCCTGGGGTGTGGACATGGTGAAGTGGACTGGCGCTGCGGAGAACGCATTCACAGATCTACGGACAGCCCTCTGCTGTAACACCGTGCTTATAGCCCCAGACTTCAACAAAGAATTCATTTTACAGACAGATGCATCTGAAGTAGGATTGGGAGCTGTCCTGTCACAGATGATCCGAGATGAGGAACACCCGATCCTCTACCTCAGCAGAAATCCCTCCCAAGAGAGCAGAAGTATGCCATGGTTGAGAGAAAGTGCCTTGCATTGAAATGGGCCATGGAAACACTATATTATTATCTGCTGGGATGACAGTTTACCCTTGTGAACGACCATGCACCCCTCCAGTGGATGCAGTGAAATAAAGAGAAGAACGCAAGGGTGACCAGATGGTTCCTGTCCCTACAACCTTTCTGGTTCACCATACAACACAGAGCTGGAAGCCACCATGGCAATGCAGATGGCTTGTCACGGCTACACTGCTTGACATCCCAAGTTGCCCAAACCCGTGGTGTTCAGCGGGGCGGGTGAAGATATGTGACAGGGTCAGGCCACATGGCTACAGGAGAGTGATAGAAGGGAGATATATTAGCTCCAGATTAAGCAGGTCTCTTTTCCCTGGGTAAGGTAATAGGGGCAGTTTCAGAACAATCAGGAACTTGCTGGAACCAATTGAGACAGATAGGCTAATTAGGACACCTGGAGCCAGTTAAGAAGCTGCTAGAATCGATTAAGACAGGCAGGCTAATTAGGGCATCTGGTTTAAAAAGGACCTCACTTCAGTCAGTGAGGCACTTGCGTGAGGAGCTGAGAGCAAGAGGCACAAGAAGCTGAGAGTGAGTAGACATACTGCTGGAGAACTGTGAAGTACAAGCATTACCAGACACCAGAGGAAGGTCCTGTGGTGAAGATAAAGAAGGAGTTGGGAGCAGGGCCGGCTCCAGGGTTTTTGCCACCCCAAGCAGCAAAAAGAAAAAAAAAAGGAAGGGGGAGCTGCGATCACGATCTGCAGCTCTACTGCTGCCAATTCAGTCTTTGGTGGCAATTCGGTGGAAAGTCCTTCGCTCCGAGAGGGAGTGAGGGACTGTGGTAAACTTTTTCCCATGTCTGGACTTTAGCGTACAAAAATCTGGGTGCTTACTGTGAACCTCCCCCAAGCTTATACCCAGCTTGGATCTGATATCGCTGCCACCAACCAGGATTTTTTAGGGTTCCTGGTTACCCCAAGTCACCCCAACCTTTCCCTGGGGGACCCCCCCAAGACCCAGACCCCTGGGTCTCCCTAGCTCATCCCTAGCTCCGCCCCCCTTTTCCCTGGGTGAGCCTAGGTGATGCTATACTTAACTCCGTGAATGCAAAAACACAGAGCTATTTACCTCCCTCGAGGCTATGCATCAAACCTATACAGCTAACACACCAGGAGATTCACCCCTCCCTTGCCTAGACAGTAACTAGAGAAAAACCTGAAACACAAGAGAACAGAATTGGTTCTTCTCTTTCCCAGCCTTTCCCGCCCTGGGACAAAGGAAAGTCAACACAGAATGTAATGCTTCCCTCCCCCTCCCTGTCTTCCCGGAGGAGACAGATACCTGGTACAGAAATTCTATCCCTTTGCCTCACAGAAAAAAACTCCCACAAGTTTAAAAAGAAACTTTATAAAAAAAAAAGAACTTACATATACTACACTCTGCATTAAGAATTCAATACAGGAATATGCTATAAGAAAATAGGAAAAACAGCCTGATTTAAAAAAATAGCCAATCAAATCAGTCAGCGAAATCAACACATATGTAAATACAACACAAAGCAAATAACAGCCATTATTTGTTCCTTTGTACTCACAGATGTTTAGTAGAATATTTGAAAGAAATGGAGTTAGAAGAAAAGCTTGTTTACTCACAGCGAGAAAACAAAACCCCGAGTTCCAGTCCTCCAACTTTAAAAAAAAATCCAGGTCTCTGATTGGTCCTCTGGTCAGGTGTTTGGTTCCCCCTTTGTTCACCCTTTACAGGTAAAAGAAAATTAACCCTTACCTATCTACTTATGACAGGGACCCACCGGTGAATTGCTGCCAAAGACCGGGACGTGCCACCCCTCACCATTGGCCACCTCTAGCAGCTGCTTGCAGTGCTGGTGCCTGGAGCCGGCCCTGATTGGGAGGAGGCCATGGGGAAGTAGCCCAGGAAGTTGTAGCTGTCACGCAGCTGTAACAAGAGACACTGTAAACAGTTGCAATCCACAGGGCCTTGGGCTGAAACTCAGAGTAGAGGGCAGGCCCGGGTTCCCCCCATCCGCCTCAATTCCCTATTCAAGACAAGAGGAGGTGACCTGGGCTGTGGGTCCCACCAGAGGGGAAGGTCTCTGGCCTATCCCCCAACCCACTAGATGGGTCAGCAGAGACCGTGGGGGTTGTTCTCCTTCCTTGCTGGCCAGTGATGAGATTAGCTGAGTGAACAGCAGGTTTGAGTTGCTGGCAAAAGTGGCCAAACTGAGGACTGCCATGAATCTCTGAGGCGAGCAAATCTGCCAATAAGCGCAAGACCCACAAAGGCAGAGGAGGAACTTTGTCACAATTGATTTCAATCACAATATAGAATACAAAGTGTACAGTGCTCACTTTATATTTATTTTTGATTACAAGTATTTGGACTGTGAAAAACAAAATAAATACAGTGAAACCCCACTATAACGCAACGTTTGAGGTCCAAAAACTTCCATGGTGCTAAAAACGGGGTAGTGGTATAGCGGGGTTTCAAACCAGTTAGTTTGTCAGTGGTCCCCAAAGTGGTGCATTGATGTGCACCGCCTAGTGCCCCTAGTGCCCAGCAGGGGAGAGGAGCCACAGTCCCCCACCTGCCGTGGACAGAGAACTCCGGGGCTGCAGGCGCTGTTGCTCTCTGTCCCCGGCAGGTGCGGGTCTGTGGCTTCTCTCCAGCTTCAAGAGGAACCGTGGCTCCCCGTCTGCCGGGGACAGAGAACTCCGGGGCTGCTGGCACTGGTGCTCTCTGTCCCCAGCAGGTGCGGGGCTGCGGCTTCTCTTGAAGCCGGAAAGAAGCTGCAGCCCTGCACCTGCCAGGGACAGAAAGTACCGGCGCCCGGAGTTCTCTGTCCCCGGCAGGTGGGGAGCTGCAGCTTCTCTCCCCTGAAGTGGTATTGGGGACCACTGGTACTGTACAGTACTGTGAAAACATTATCTAAGTTGTAGCTGCTTTAAAGGGGAGCCAACCTATAATCGTATTATATGCAATTTCATGTTATTGCGGGGCAAGTTATTGCAAGGTTTGACTGTAGTATTGTTCAGTTCACCTAATACAAGTAATGTAGTGCAATCTCTTTATCATGGAAGTTGAACTTACAAATGTAGAATTATGTACAAGAAAAAACTGAATTGAAAAATAAAACAATATAAAACTTTAGACCCTACAAGTCCAATCAGTCCTACTAGTCCTACTGTTTAGCCAATCGCTCAGACAAACAAGATTGTTTACTTTTGCAGAAGATAATGCTGCCTGCTTGTTGTTTATCATGTCACCTGAAAGTGAGAACAGGCGTTAGCATGACACTGTTTTAGCCGGCATCACAAGATATTTACATGCCAGATGAGCTAAAGATTCATATGTCCCTGGATGCTTCAACCACTATTCCAGAGGACATGCGTCCATGCTGATGACGGGTTCTGTTTGACAATGATCCAGACGCATGTTCATTTTCATCATCTGAGTCAGATGCCACCAGCAGAAGGTTGATTTTATTTTGTGGTGGTTTGGATGTAATTTCCATAGCTGAGTGGTGCTCTTTTAAGACTTCTGAAAGCCTGCTCCACACCTCATCCCTCTCAGATTTTTGAAGGCACTTCCGATTCTTAAATCTTGGGTGGAGTGCTGTAGCTATCTTTAGAAATTTCACATTGGTATCTTCTTTGCATTTTGTCAAATTTGCATTGAAAGTGTTGTTAAAACAAACAATATGTGCTGGGCCTTCATTCAAGACTACTATAATATGAAATATATGGCAGAATGTGGGTAAAACAGAGCAGGAGACATACAATTCTCCCCCAAAGATTTCAGTCAGAAATTTAATTAACGTATTATTTTTTTAACAAGCATCATCAGCATGGAAGCATGTCCTCTGGAACAATGGCCGAAACATGAAGAGGCATATGAATCTTTAGCGCATCTGGCACGTAAATATCTTGCAACACCAGCTACAAAAGTGCTATGCAAATGCCTAGTCTCACTTTCAGATGACATTATAATTAAGAAGTGGGCACTTAGTGATTGGCTGAACAAGAAGTAGGACTGAGTGGACTTGTAGGCTCTAAAGTTTTACATTGTTTTGTTTTTGAGTGCAGTTATCTAACAAAAAAAAATCAAGATTTGTAAGTTGTACTTTAATGATAAAGAGATTGCATTACAATACTAGCATGAAGTGAACTGAAAAATACTATTTCTTTTATAATTTTACAGTGCAAATATTTGTAATAAAAATAATATAAAGTGAGCACTGTACACTTTGTATACTGTGTTGTAATTGCAATTGGTATATTTGAAAATGTAGAAAAATATCCAAAAATATTTAACAAATTTAAATTCGTATTCAATTGTTTAACAGTGTGATTAATTGGGATGACTTTTTTGAGTTAATCATGTGAGTTAACTGCGATTAATTAACAGCCTTAGTTTATAGCGGTATTCTGCAGAAGGTACGCTATGTTGATTCACAGGGTGAGAATCTGTGCTGCCCCTTGAAGAGGTGCTACACAGAACTCACAACTCAAGGGAAGATGGAGACTTAGATGGCTTTTAGCCATCTTTGCACTCTTCTGATTTTCTGTTGCTCCAGGTGCAGACCAGCTCAAGATGGCAAAATAGTCCTGAATTTTTGGCAACATCCCTGGCTCTGCCCAGTGGCAGCATTGCTACCCACAGTCAAATCTGTGCTATGTGTTGTGGCTGCATCCTGACACACACTTCCTGCCCTAGCCACATCCTCTCACCTAGGGCTTGTAAGGGGCTCTTCATTTGCCTTTTTTCATTTGCCTGGAGATTTCTCCCCTGGCTTTTAGAGCCACTTTACAGTGCTCTGGACTATTAACCATCATATGGGGCTGGTGTGGGGATGGGAATTTCTCCCATAGTCAGGAAGTTAGTATGGTGTGGTGTAAATATTCTGGCACAAGTGTTTGCAGTAAATAGGTAGGCATTTTTTTCTGGATAGTGTATATGAGTATTTGATAGTCAAATGCTTGCCTTGATAATAAACTTGGAATGTTTTTGTTCTCCCAGACACAGCCATCTCTATAACTTTTTATCCTGGTTTACCTACTATTCCACTGTCATTGCTGTACAAAAACATATCAAGAAACAGAATGCAGTGGGGTGTGTGTGTGTGTGCACATAAATAAACAAAAGGTTTTAAGAACACAGTGCAGTTACAGAAGGGAGTGAATGAACCACTGGGTCATTGTGGAACTTCTTAGAGAAGAGTTTCATTTGTCAACTTTCCCCCCACCACCTCGGGAGTCATCTTTACAAAGTCTCAGTTCCTTAGCTTTCATTCCCTTTTGCCTTGTGAGTGCTGCTCACCACGAGGGTTATATTCAGTTTATAACGAGCAAGGTTCACCTTTCCCCCTTCTGCTCCACCTTTCATTGCAACTTGCAGTTTTCTTTTCGCATGTTACAAAAAAGATAGAAATTGCAATGGCACAGGAGATTTCCTGGTTTCCTTTTTGCAGCAGTGGTGCACTGCTGACAAGTCCTGGACCTGGAGGTGATTAACACAAGTGGAATGTCAGAAGGGACCATCATGATCATCTGGTGTGACCTCCTGTCCATTGTAGACCACAGAACTCCCCCACTCACTCCTGTAATAGACCCCTAAGGGTCTAAAAGCTGCTTCTTGCCCTAGAGGTCAGTACTTCTGTTAGTAAAACAGTGAGTGAGTTTACCTTTCTGTTTAGCTACAAAGAAGTCCTTCTGGAGCTTGTGTGTGTTTATATGTGTGTCAGAGTATGTGGAAGAGCTGTTGCCAAAGGCTCTCTAGCTTCTATGGGAGTAAATGGATGCACCTGAGAGTGGGAAGGAAAAAAAAACAAAAATACAGATGAATCAATTACAAAATTAAGAGCAGTGGGGGAAATCAATTGACTTTTTTTGAGACCCTACTGGGCTTTAAACCCTGTACTCCAAGCCAAGTACGGTGCACATCCAGTAACATAGAGTAATTATTTCTGTGTATACTCTTGAGGCATTCAATTCACAATCATTACCACCTTGTTCCAAAGAGTCCACAAACTCTCATGGTTGTGGAGACAAGTTTAAATAGTGTCAGTGCTCATAGCCCGAAGATAACTTGATCCTACTGAAGCAAACAACAAAATAAACCATGTTTTTTGTTTGGAGTGTATGGGTGTTTAGTAAGTGCTCATGAAAACACTGGATTGACAGCCCTCAAGATTGAAGTCCCCTTCACACAACATACAGCATGCTCAGCAGCAGCGCAAGCCTTTCCACAACATCCAGCCAATGTGGCAAAACCATGACCGCAACCTCATAGTCAGAGCCCATTTGATTCTCCATGGCCATTCAGTTTTTGGCTTTCTTTGGATAAGAATGCAACACAAGAGGGGCAGCTATGCCTGTGATTTCTGCAATGGATGTTTATCCATTTATAATTGGACTAAACCCATCCAACTCAGTTCGCATAAGCCACATCAGGCATAGTTCAGAGATAGGATGACCATATTTCCCAAAGGAAAAAATGGGGCTGGTCCAAGCTGCTCACCTGAACTCACCTCCCAAGGCAGAGGACAGGCAGGGCTCGGGTGAGCAGCGATGCACATACTAGATAGGGTGACCATATTTCCCGAAGACTGGGACTGGCATCACTGCTCGCTCAAGTCCTACCTGTCCCCTGATGGAGCTGTGACACCCGCCCCCCCCTGGGGCTGGCATCACCGCTTGCCCCCCCCTGCACGTTCCTCCACATTCCACTTTTTTGACAAAAGTGGGCATTTGTCCCGTTTGCTCTTACCAACTGATCAAGTTGGCAAGAGCAAATGGGACAAATGCCCACATTTGCCAAAAAAGTCAGGACAGCTGGGACAGAGCTTAAAAAAGGAACTGTCCCAGCCAAAATGGGACATATGGTCACCCTATTCAGAGAACATATCAGGCCTAATTCTGCTCTCAGTCATGTGAGCATAACTCCTGGTACCTATGCTAGGGGAGAGTAAAATGGGGTCTGTCAACCTAGTCAGTAGAAATAAGGGCTTGCAATACATCACAGGGTAACACAAAATTTCATGAGACTGCATATGTTTAGCGTGGGGGGAAAATAATAAACAGATGATAATGTGGAAGACATTACAGACATCACTGCCATCAAATACAGACAGTGGCGCTGAGCTCTGTGAAGTTACAGTGATGTAATTCTTCTGTGGCTGAGATCAGGATTCTGACTACTATCACAAAAATTTGCTTTGTTTAGTATCACTAGAAGCTTTTTGTGTCATTCAGGAGCCTTGCAAGAGCACTATACAAGTGCAAAGCTGTGATAATCCTGTTGTCTACTAAATCATACAATTAATGCAGCTGGTGGATAGAAAAATATATTGTATGCAAAGGAACTTTTAATGGTGTGGTGACTGTGTTTTTTCCCCTCTAAAATACAGATCTTCATATAATATGCATTAAGAATTGAGGACTAAGTGCATTCTTGGTGGAATTTTACATTCTCTTTTCAAAAGCACTAATTGATAAGAATGTAAAGAGAAACTATTTTAAAGACAATAAAAGTCAAATATAGGTGAATGCTTATAGAAAGCTATTAGATTAGAACTAGAACTTGCTATCTCTTCCTATTTTTGCAATTGTTTAGCAGGGATTCACCTATTAAACTGTCCTCTCTCAGAAGTCACTTGGAGACTTGCTCCCAGATTTGGTTTGAGCAAGGCAAATCAATGCCAAGTGAACCAATCCTTCACACAGTGAAGGGTCATTGTACTTCGTGCATCACTCTTCGTACATACCGAATTCTGATTGACTTATTTGCACACTGTAGTCAAAGCTATTTCAGCTTAGCCCTCTTAGATCTTAAGTCCAAATTATTGCTGCTTCCACAACTGCAGCTACTAGTTCCAGTTCTATTGTGCAATGGAAAATGTAGACCCAATGCCAGATTCTGATACCAATGAAGTCAGTGGCAAAACTCCAATAGATTTCAATGGGAGCAGTATCAGGCCTCAGTCTGAGTCTTCACTTGCTTATAATAAGAAAATCAATTCTATTGCTGAAGGAATGAACAATTCTTGTGGAAGATTATCAGCTACAGTCAGTTACCATGTTGCATTGGGGTTTTTAAGAGGAATGCTGCCAATTAAGAGGAAGGAAATAATATGGCTGTGGAACAAACTCCAGTTTGTATCATTGCTCTGATAGTACATACTTGGACATTAGAGTGATTTTGGTGGAAGGTAAGCACATAATGAACTTTCAGCATGCCCTAAAGTGCTGTCTTGAATAGGTGTGTTTGCTTGAATTGGGGTCTATGAGCCTAATTTTCAGATAGGCCTAGCATATGCTATTACCATTGTTTCAGTATTAAGATTCAGCGCCACTACAAATCAGGCACTAAATCTTTAAAATTAACCATTATTTTTATGGCTTTTTCATTACATAAATAACATTTTGTTAAGAATTGTACTGTGGGGCAAAAGTGAGAATATGAAATATTTATTACCAAAAAGGCATAATTTTACATGACTCTTTCACTTTTCCCTTCTGCCCCCCTTCACTCTTGCCCCTTGAACTGCTCCCAGCTACGCAGGTGGGAAAATTGTATTAGGTTTCACAATTCTGAAAGTAAAGTTAGTTATAAAATCCTTTTCCTGAGAGTGCTGGGTACTTTCTTCTGGTCAGGAATCACATTCACAAGATAGCTAAAGCAGATGTAATTCTACCTATTAATGTTTCTCTAAGATTAAAATATATTTTAGGTTTTCTTAAAGGAAACACATCATCAAAACAGAGTGCTCAGTACAAAGAGTAATTACATCCATGTGCTTTATAAACTGGGGTGGAGTGGAAGAATATAAGGTAAATACATGACAATCTTGGAAATAAAGGGTACTTGGAAGTGAAAACTAATCTCGAACAACAAACAGAACTGAAATCTTGTAATGATACCTTGAATCTCCTAATGAGATTAGGAGAAAGAGGCTGCTGATCTTTTTTTGTTTGATTGGTTTAAAGGCGCAGTAATCTTACTAGTGCTGTCTATGCATTCAACCCCCAAAAAGTGTCGTTAATCAAATACTAGCTTTGGTTTGCCCAGTTGTAGGAATGCCTTGCATTGTCAATACAGGTCATAGGGACACTGGCAGAAATGAAGATTCCTTATGTGGAGCACATATTATGCCATGTAGCAAATTCAATGGTGATCAGAACAGTAGCAGTGCAGTAAACCCTGGGCATAAATTGACCAGGAAATGGATATATATTGTAAGGTAATGTTCTTGTACCTATTTAGGATTCAATGCATGTGAAAAAATAATGTAATTTACATACTAAGGGGGCATTTCAGGAAAAGCAACTGAGTGGAAGGTATAAAATAAAACATCTTCCCACACCTTAGTTCACACCCTTTGGTTAATTGCTACACATCTACTCCTTTCCATTTCCACGTAATATAAATTACACTCATTTTTTAACACCCACTCTATACTAGATCTATATAATTACATTGATTTACATTTACTTTCTTACCAATTTATGTACAATGTTTAACTTGCACCAGCATTTACATCACCACTGATTTGACTGAGAGATTTCTGGAGGGAATACACCCACTTCCACCAAGTCAGATTCTGGCCTAATGGCTCTAACTCCATTAATTCTGATTTCCAGGTGTATCAGTGTAGAATTTAGCCCTGTATATTTAAGAGAAAATATGTGAAAAAGAAGAAATCCTTTTATGAAATCAAAGGAATTCATTAGCAGCAGGGCATGGAATATTATCCCTGTGCTGCTTTATCTTAGTGGACTGTTTGCTATATACATGGGGACAGATACTCAACTGGGGCAAATCAATATAGGTCCAATGAGGTTGTGACAGAAAATGGAGAGTCTTCTCTGTTATTTTGATAGATTTCAGATGCTTAGGTTTATTTTAAATTGTGTGCTATTCCTTTTCTAATAATCTTCTCATTTCATTTTATGTATATAAAAGATTTTCTATCACCAAGAAGACAAGTTCTTAGCTATTTAACTTTTGATATGAAAACAATTGGTCAAATTTTGCTATAGATAATAGTGTTTTTATTACCTAGCTATTGTTGTAATCTTTCAGGTATCTATAGCTGAAAATGTCACTGTAGAAGAATTGTAGCTTTCAGAATCATGACTAAACAAGCCAACAACCAGAATAAGGAAGTGAAAAATGCTTTACAAGGATTACAGTGTAAAAAAAAGTTTTAAACAAAATCCATAATCTACAAATAGCAAAAGAAGCAATCAAATTAAATAGATCTTAAATGGTGGAGCTCAGTGCTTCGCAGTTCATAGCCCTGGGACCTCCAGGCTTGCTGTGTCAGATAAGAAAGGAAAAAAAACCAAAAAAACAAAAGTACCAAATTGCTTCAGCTCCGGCACCTCTTTCATTACAATTTAAGCACTCATGCAGTTCTTTGTGAGACAGATTCTCAGCTGGTATCAATTGATATAGCTCCACTGAAGTCAATAGAACCACATAGGTGTAATATGTAAACAGCTGATGATCTCTGCTCGCCCCCTCAGTACTGCATCCCACTTTTTTGACAAAAGTGGACATTTGTCAACTAATCAAGTCTGCAAGAGAAAATGGGACAAATATCCAGGGCCACTCAGAGGATTCAGGGGGCCTGGGGCAAAGCAATTTCAGGGGCCCCTTCCATTAAAAAAAAGTTGCAATACTATAGAATAATATATCCTTGTGGAGGTCCCTGCGGGGCCCAGGGCAAATTGCCCCACATGCCCCTCCCTCCCAGGGAAGCCCTGGGAAAAATAAACATTTAAAAACCTTCCGCATCTCAGCACAAACCCAGTTTTGAGAAAACTTCTTTTCAAGTCACCTTTACGAGGTATCACTGGTTCTCAGCATCAGCTAGTGCTAAAAGTCACTAAAGCTATTAAAAGGATTGGACAAATATTTTCTGTCAAAACATTTTTTGGATCGAAAACTGGGGGAGTTAAAGAGCAGAAAAAAATCACGGACAATGTCTGCTTTCCTTCAAAGTTTCTTGTGTTTTTTTTAGTTGAAAAGCTGAAATTAGTCTGCCAAAACCTGAACATGGTTTGGGGTTTCAGAAGTGTGTGGCCAAATATTTGCTGCTTGCTGTGTTTGAAATGTTTAAAGAAACAATAACAAAATTCTGCTTAAAAAAAACCCCAAAACTTTTGAACCACCTCAGCTTGTGACCAAATGCCTAATCCCATCCAGTCAGAGATTTTTGCAGGTTTCTGATATTCTGCTGGCTTCCTTGACTCATATCTGTCTCCAGATAACTTTTGGTTCATTTAGCTTAGAACATAAGAATGGCCATACTGGTCAGACCAAAGGTCCATCCAGCCTAGTATCCTGTCTACTGACAGTGTACAATGCCAAGTACCCCAGAGGGAGTGAATCTAACAGGTAATGATCAAGTGATCTCTCTCCTGCCATCCATCTCCACCCTCTGACAAACAGAGGCTAGGGACACCATTCCTTACCCATCCTGGCTAATAGCCATTAATGGACTTAACCTCCATGCATTTCTCTGTTTCCTAGAGACTGTCTCCACGGGGTCCTTCACAAACTGGAGATGGTTACTGTGGGTTTGTCTTTGGTATAGCTTATGTACATACTCCACAAACTGAGCATTTGAGCTTGTTCCAGAATCTGGGATGGGCCTAAGTTGTGAAAACTGAAATACTCGGTGGATGGACACAGAGTGCCAAAATTAAATTAACCCAGGGATTCTCAAACTGGGGGTCAGGACCCCTCAGGGAGTCACGAGGTTATTGTTGGGAGTTGCGAGCTGTCAGCCTCCATCTCAAACCTCGCTTTGCCTCCAGCATTTATAATAGTGTTAAATATATAAAAAA
This sequence comes from Chelonoidis abingdonii, assembly GCF_003597395.2. NCBI lineage: Eukaryota > Metazoa > Chordata > Testudines > Testudinidae > Chelonoidis > Chelonoidis abingdonii. Next base: position 73,755,624 of record NC_133776.1, read on the forward strand.
GTGTTTTTAATTTATATGTGGGGGGTCACACTCAGAGATTTGATATGTGAAAGGGGTCACCAGTACAAAACTTTGAGAACCACTGAATTAATCCCTCTGGAGTCTCGGGGAATGCATGGGTACCTTAGTAGAGTTGAGAAGAACGTAGGTGGTGTAGGATATTGTTCTTTTTATGTGATTCCCTCCCCCATGGAAAATATAACAGCTTTGCTCTTTGTGTTAATTAGCTGTCTGCAAGCCTCAAACTGCTGAATGAGCTTTAGGGTAGGGAAGGCTGTGCCTCCCCAAACAGCCTCGCCCTGCCCCCTATCCGACCCTCACCCACTTCCTGCCTCCCGACTGCCCCCCTCAAAATCCCCAACCCATCCTGTTCCTTGTACCCTCACCACCCCCCGAGACTCCCCTCCCTAACTAACCACCACCCGGGACCCATCCCCCCAACCAACCCCTCCTGTTCCCTATCTCCTGACTGCCCCAACCCCTATCCCCCCCACTGAGTCCTGACAGACCCCCCCCCCAGAATGCCCACGATCCAACCCTCATTCCCTGTCTCCTGACTACCCCCCCAGAACCTCTGCTCCCTCCTTGTGCCCTGACTGTCCCCAGGACTCCCTGCCCCTTAGCCAACCCCTCTGGCCCCTGCCCCCTACCATGCTGCTCACCCACACCTCCCCCCTCTCCAGAGCCTCAGCGTGCCACATCCAGGAGTGGCCCTGGACAGTGTTGAAGCAGCGTGACTTCAGTGGGGCCCCGGAGCTCACAGCCCTGCCCCCTTACCACACAACTCTGAGTGGGGCGGAGCTCAGGCCCCGCTAGAGCCACGTCACTTTAACTTTGTCCAGGGCTGCTCCTGAATGCAGCACACTGAGGCACTGGGGTATGAGGGAAGGCAGAGGCAGAGGCAGGGCCAGGGGTGAGGCCAGAGCATTCTCTTGGGGGCCCCTGTGAGGCCTGGGGCAAATTGCCCCACTTGCCTCCCCTCTGCGCAGCTCTACAAATGTCCACTTTTGCCAAAAAAGTCAGGACAGGGCTTAAAAAAGGGACTGTCCTGGCCAAAATGGGACATATGGTCACCCTACGACTCCATGCTCCAGGCGTTGTGACCTAATTCACAGGCTCAGCAAACCACTCAGGTTTGGTCCAGCTTAGCCTCCATCATGATGATAGAGGGACAGTTGGACCACATTTGAGTGGTGCTACGGACCCTCCAAATTAGATGACAACACCTGGTGCAGAGATTTGGAACTGCCCCATGGACCAGGACCTGCAGAAGCCACAGCTGCAGGGTGAATTTTTCATTTTATATGTTGTTTTATTTTGTGGTATTTTGCATTGGTGAAAAACATGGGTGTTTTTTCAGGGTCTATTTTCACACTGTCAAACTGGGAGGACATATCTAATGGGGTCCCACAGAGGTCAGTTCTGATACTGGCTGTAAAACTAATTCCCCTCTGTGGCACTTCAAGTGCAGAAGGTGAGGGCCCGCAGGGATTCTAAAAATTAAAACTGGCCACTCCAGGCTTGTATTAAACCCTAAAGTTACAGCTTTTCTCTGACACTGGATTGGTAGATGCTGCCACCACCCAAGTGGAGAACCCTTTAATAGCCCAGGAAGGTGCACTGGGGAATTCCTTCCTGTGGTACCCTCAAGCCGTTTCACCCCTCTACTGGGGAAGAGCTGGGGGAGGGGAAGGAAATAAGGTGTTGCCACCAACTAAATAAACAATGTGCACAAACCTCTTAAGACACAAAAATCCAATTCTGTTCTTAAAAAAGGTAAATTTTATTAATTAAAAAAAGTCAGAAAATACATCTGGGAACTCAGGCAATTGCTAGATTTAAAAAGAGCAACTACAAGAATTAAGCACCAAAAAATAGCTTTCTTGAGGTCGAGTTTAAAGGTTTCAAGCAAAACAAAAGCACCTGGGGTTAGCACAGAGGAAGCTACAAGCCATAATGAAATAAAAAGGATAAACCTAATTGTGTCTTCCTAGACATTTTCCTGATCTACTTACATATCTAGGGTTTTAAATGAGTAGTTTCTATGATATTGATTTTTTCATACCTGGCCCAAGTTTCTTCCAGCATAATTGCTGCCCTATCCACCTCTTCCCTGGAGAACAACAGACAGACAGACAAAAGAGAGTCTTTTTTTTTTTTTACATTTTAAAAAGTTCTAGCCTCCCCATTGGCTCTTTTGGCCAGGTACCCACTCACTTCCTTTCACCTATGCATAGCAGTGAGATGTGTTAACCCTTTACAGGTAGAGAAATTAGAAAACAGCTACTAAGAGGGATTTTATAGCTATTGGCTGGCTGGGTGTCCATAAAAGGGAGCTACGCTTCCCCTCCTTCATTTATCATACTGGCACTATTCAATATTTTCATTAATGATTTGGATAATGGAGTGGAGAGTATGCTTATAAACTGTGTGGATGACACCAAGTAGGGAAGGGTTGTAAGTGCTTTGGAGGACAGGATTAGAATTTTAAAAGTGCTTGACAAATTAGAGAATTAATCTGAAATCAACAAGATGAAATTCAACAAAGACAAGTGCAGATTACTACACTTAGGAAGGAAAAATCAAATGCACAACTGAAAAATGGAGAATAACTGGGTAGGTGGTAGTACTGCTGAAAAGGACCTGTCATCTATAGTGAATCACAAATTGAATATGAGTCAATAATATGATGCAGTTGCAAATAAGGGTAATATCATTCTGGGATGTCTCAATTGGAATGTCACAGGTAAAACATAGGAAGTAATTGTCCCACTCTATTTGGCATTGGTGAGGCTTGGAGTACTGTGTCCAGTTCTGGGAGCTCCCCTTAGGAAAGATGTGGACAAACTGGAGAGTCCACAGGAGAACAACAAAAAAGATAAAAAAATTGGGAAACCTGACCTATGAGGTAACTGGACATATTTAGTCCTGAGAAAAGGAAACTAAGCGGGGGACCTGATAACAATCTTCAAATATATTAAGGGCTATTATAAAGAGGATGGTAAACAATTGTTCTTCATATCTATGAGTGTGGGTCAAAAAGTAATGAGCTTAATCTGGAACAAGGAAGATTTAGGTTAGATATTAGGAAAAACTTTATGACTATAAGGGATAGTTAAGCACTGGAATAGTCTTACAAGGGAGGATGTGGAATCCCCCTCATTAGATGGTTTAAAGAACAGGTTAGACAAACACCTGTTAGGGATGGCCCAGGTTTACTTGGTCTTGCCTTGGTATAGGGGGCTGACCTTGACTTCTGAAAGTCCTTTCCAGGCCTACATTTCTATGATTCTACATACTACTCCTCCCACCCCGAAGGCAACCCAGAAGTGTCTGTAAATCCTTGGAAGAAACTAAAGATTGACTACATCACAAGACACAGAAGATGGACTTTGTCATCTCTAGAATGGAGACTAACATATGGTAGACACAGCAAAGGCTGTGGATACAACCTAGGAATGGCTGAGTGTCATTCCAGAGAAGTCATATTTGACATGTTTGGAATTACTGTATTATGTATTGTGGTAAAAAATATGAAAACTTTTGAATTGTGACTGAAAGGGAGTAGCAGTTTCTATAATAACTTGGCTTTTTGGGCAAAAACAGCTAACAGCCTTCTAGAGCAGTGAATCATTGGCATGTATAGTGACTTTATTCTAACTAGGAAATCTTCTAGTAAGTCAGCTTAAGCAGTATGGAAAATGTTGTGTCTCTGTTTAATATCTACTTATATTCAAAGAGAGTCTTTGAAATGCTAAGCATTAAATGAAAGGAAATTGAATAATAATAAATCAATATTTTTTTTTAAAAATGTAGATGTTGAAATATTGGCTTTGATTAAATATTGAGTCTATCAATCATTTGTGTAAGAGATTAACTGCCCTATATAAATATATTATTTTATGTTGACATGGTTTAATAATACTTCCCATATGCTGATTCATAAAATTACTTCATGTTTAAGGCCTTGATCCTAAACCTATTAAAGAATGGGCAGACTGATGTGTCCATGAAGAACCCCACTGAAGCCAAATTCACTCTTAATTTTCTTAATAAATATTTCTTTCTTTATGAGAATTTTGGCATAGACTATCGTTTGGGTAACTGTCCTTGGGCTGTTCCCAGAGACAGGGAAAAAAATTCTGTGTAGGTAGAGACAGAAGAAGATTAAAGATACCTAATCACTAGTTGCAGTATCTTGGGGAAAACCTGGTGCCAGAGAGGAAGGAACAAATTGTTCATCCATAAAAAAACATAAAGGGTCTTTATCCCGCCATGAGAATGAGGAGGCAGCAGTGCCACTCTTTCCTTTTAATAAAAATAATTTCAATCTTCAAAACAAATCTGAATATAATCAGAATGAATAATATGTACAGCTGGTGCCTGTTTGACACATACAAGTCAATTCCCTGGTCCATATTGCTCTTAACTGTCCTCATTTATAAAGTAAAGCATGCCACTTATTTTAGACAAAAGTTGTGTGTCTGTCTCACACAAGCAGGTGTTTCACACTCCATTACATGATGAATTATTGACTTCAGCAACTTTATATATGTTATAACTTGATATATGTCAAAGGGAGTGAACCCCAAATAATTTCAGGTTTCTTCCTTTGCTAATTGGTGTTGTCACTCCTTTTGAGCCTTTGCCACACAATCAGTCTTTAACATGTTGAGACTTCATCCCAGCTCTATAGAATTTAACTGGTGGCCTTTTTCTTACTTGCTGCATTTTTTTTCCCTATCAGAGGTCACCGCTGTGATCTTTTCGTAACAACATGTAGCTTCATTACAAAAAAAAAAGTTCTTATTAATCCATCAGTTGCTTTTAAACAAGTCACACTCAATCTGCTCCAAAGAAAGCTTTACTTGTACATGCCAAAGATGCTTTGAGTTTCTTCATGCTTGGTCTCATATTTTTACCTCTTGTTTTTCATACATACGGTATTTCAGAAAGCCTTCAGTGGCAGAGAAGAGATACAAAAATCAGGCATTTTTGTTACAGTTCTGATCCTTATTCCAAAAATTGGTTTGCCTAAACTATGTGGAAATAGACATAAATGATTCATCTCTACAAAATGAGGCAGACGTGTTTAGTAAAACACATCTATATTAATTTAATTCAGCTCCAAGAATAAATGTTTTCCACTGAATTACATTTATCAAAACAGATTATCAAAGCCTGATAATTAACTTCCAAACAAATGTGAATTAGCATATATTGTATGAGCATTGTGTATTAATCAACTAACATCGAGTGAGGTACCTACCTACGCATGCCCAGGAATTACAAAATTAATGAAAGATGGCAGTACACAAAACTGTAACTAATTAAGCAAGAGATCAAAAATTCTATAGGTATTTGACTGAAGAGGTTGGATTTGAGTTATGTTTACATAGTAATTTTATTCCAGTGTTCAAGTCTGAGAAACATGCTATGTGTTCTTAACAGCTAACTTCTGCTCTTCTACTGCATGCATTCTGTTTCTTTATATGCTCTTTAATTCCAATGTTTAAATAATTCAATAATAAATATTTATCTAACTGTTTGAAAGTAGTTTGGACAGAAAGCAGTGAGATCAACACTGAAATTTGGGGTAGGAGGGAATATTTCCATTGCTACACTGGTGTTTTAATCATTGCTACTGCATGATACACATGAAAAGTAGTGCATAATAGCACATTGTCACAAAATCAAACAATTTTGCAACTAACCATAAACCCCATCGGACCTGATCCTGAGAGATGCTGAACATTCACAGTCTCCACTGACATCCAGTCCTCTACTCAGTGGCACGAGTGTATTGGGGGCCTGGAGAGCTACTTCAGTCTGTGTGATGAAGCAATGGCTATAGAACTGCAGAACTGCTCTTTAGCCTGGGGATAGAAATAAGTCTCTGGTCAGGTGAAAGGAAAAATAAGTTAAGAGTTCACCCTATAACGATGCAGATCCCCCTGATTTACAAAATCCAAATCAAATTGGGAGACGGATTATTTTAATACATTTCTCAGTCCTAATGTAGTATGTTGGTGCTTGATTGTAACACTGACCTGCAAACAACTCATTTAATCTAAGGGAAAATGTCCATGGAAAAGAATAAATGAGGCTTAGCAGTCAGAATTGTTCCAGGTTATACTTTAGTGACTGTCACTGGTTCTTTAGCTACAGTTTAAAATATAAACATCTTTGAAAAGAGTGACAGTAGAAAGAGATCAAGCCTTTCGTACATATAAAGTGCCTAAGTACTGTCTAGAAGGAAAACAGAAACCTTCAGACTACCAACGCAAATGGTCTCCAGGGATGTACATTGTCGAAAGGGTCCTTTTCAGTTGAAACTCGAGTTCTGAGAGTGAAGTGATGGAACTGAAGGCTATGCTCATCATTAAGTGCACTTCCCTCGAATAACTTTTTGCAATTTTTAAACTGCATAAGAAAGCTCCTAAAGTGCTTTTATTTCCACACTTTTCATGTGCAGTTCAATCTGCTGTTTGGATTGACAATGGTGAAATATTTCTCCAGAAGGGCCTAGGCACAGAAATAACTTGTCTGACATGTGGGAGGTTTTTTTCTTTTAAGAATCGGGGGTGGTAATGTTAGAATTAACTGGAGTAGGTGTAGTGCTCTTACTATGAATGCTGATAGTACCTATCTAAACAAATAGAAAATCATTCAAATGGGAGCCTATGGGAGAGGGTCATTTGGATCAATAAAGGCTCTTCTCCTTCTTATTATGCATAGTTCACTACAATCAGAATGGTAAGGCATTAAATTACAGCCACATGTGCCAATATTTAAATGATAATGACTATGTGGTCAAGTGGAATTGATTTGAAAATTCAAATTAGCAGGTGTAAATGATCAAAAATGTTTAAGACATAGTGTGGCTGCCTCTACAGCATTCTTGGACACTGGCAGCTAAACATGCTTCTCCTGCTTCTTTTCCGATTAATTGTGCTAGGGCGTTAGGAGAAAGGGAGGACTGCTTCCCTGCCTTTGCATGGTCCAAGTTAGAGCCACTCAGATTGAAGTATCTGGGGAAATAAATTTTGGACTAAAGACTGCACCTGGGGAGAGCATCTCAATTGGGCAGAGAGTAGGTGGAGTCATCACAGACACAACTGGAGATACACATCCCATAATGGAGCGCTGCAAATTACTCCCTACCTTAGTACAACAGGAATGCTCCAGGATTGTAGTGGAGCATCATGGTTTAAAGGAAATGCCAATCACCATGGATGGATGGCAACATCAACAAATCACTGTATAATTCAGTAGAATTGTCTCTGCACTTCATTCCTGAAATGTGATTGTAATAAGCCTCTGTCCCAAATCTGGACCTTAGCGTCCAAAATCTGGGTGCTTAGCATGAACCTCCAAGCTTAATTACCAGCTTGGATCTTATCTCGCTGCCACCATCCAAAATTTCCAGGGTTTTGGCCCCCTCTGGTCTCCCCAAACCTTTCCCTGGAGAAGACCCCAAGACCCAGAGACTCTAGTCTTACCAGCAGGGGAAAATACTCCACTTCCCTTCCCCCTCCTCTCCCACCCAGACTTTTCCTCTTCTGGGCTAACCTGAGGGTACTTGATCAATTCATCTTTACATCGCAAGTACAAAAGCCTGTCCACCTCCTTCCACAAAGAGACAAAAACCTTCAAAAACCCACAAGGGAAACAGAGATGATTTTATCTCTCATTCCCCCTCCCACTATTCCCTGGTGCTGCCGAGCTTACCCGTCCGTTAGATCTAACACAAAGAGAATCCCTCCCCTTGTTCCTTACCTACCCAGAGAGAAAACTCCAAACAAGTCTTACAAAGAAACTTTATATAAAAAAAAGAAAGAAAAGACTATAAGAATATAAACTCTGCATCAAGATGACAAATGAACAGGGGGGGCTATTGCTTATAGAACATTACTGAATAACAGTCTGATTCAAAAAGATATCCAATTTGAAACATTCCAGCAGTTACACACAGGAAAATACACCCAAAAACATTAAAAGCCGTATGTTGTTTTCTACCTGTACTTACAAGTTGGAAACAGAAGATAAGACGATAGAAAGAAGCTTCTCATAGCTGAGAGACAAAGAAAAAGACTCAGAGTCCAAAAATTCCCTCCCTGACTTTGAAAAATCCAGTTTCCTGATTGGTCCTCTGAGGTCGTGTTTGGTTCCCTTTGTTAACCCTTACAGGTAGAAGAAACATTAACCCTTAGCTATCTATTTATGACAGTGATCACTCAGGAATTGTCTACACAGAGTGGCAAAGCATATTAGAGGAGTGTGATTTGTAAAAGTGCTCTAACGTGCTGTGCTTTAATTGCTCTGTGCACAGCCTATTGGAGCATTCTGAAAGGTGCTGTGTAGACAAGCCCTCAGACTCTCTTCCGTTCTTGGTTGTGTTCTAAGCAAAAGCTATGTCTATTCCATGTCAGTTGGCTTTTTAATAGGAACCCAGACTTACCAGAGCTTAGAAAAATGAAGATTAATGCCCTGTAACTTGCTGTGCTGTCTATTCTCATTACTTGAAGATTTAACTTAAAATTAACATTATGTGTGTTCTTAACATGTGTTTTATATATGCTCTATGAGCAATCAGGTTGCCAGTATCCTACAACGTTTATCAAGTAACATTTCTCTAAACTGCAGTTTGAAAATAAGAACAGTAGGAATGACTTTTTTTAATACTTTCCTGTAGTGTCCTTAAAAATAGCATTTCAACAAAAGCCTTTCAAAGTTCGGTTTCGCTTGATTCCAGTGTCAAATAATACACTTGATTATAAGATTCAAAAATGAGATCAGCGCAGTTCCTTGAAACTAACCTCAGCTTCAAAAAATGTACAGTCTTGGTTAGTGCAAACTAATTTGATCTACCTCTTCATATATGTAAAACCTCTTATATAGATAGACTTTCATTTGGACACTAGAGGACAATGAAAGGTTCTAAATAACAATTTACATAAGATGACATTAGAATAATAGGAATTTTAGGGACAGTTCTTTTCTGCTTCCATCACATTTTTATGTCTCTAGAATTTCTTCTTGCCTTTTCCCTTTCCACTTCACAAATTAATGTGTTTCATCATTATTTTATAATGCCTGCCAATTTCTAAGCCACAATTGATGATGCTGTTTGGCCAGTTGGCACACGTTTATACTGAATAAACCAGCTGATTTCCCCAGTATTGTGGATATCAGCTTGGTTGCACCAGTGTAACCAGCTGTCATGATTCTATCACAAAACTCGTGATATTTGGTGTTTTTTCCTCCAACTCACAGCTCCTGAAGGCACATGATTAGAAGAAAAGCTCAGTTATCATTTTTTTTAAATGGCTGCAGATAAATATTGATCATATGACCAGTGTGCCCTTAGAGCTTAGGAAATAAAAAGGCAAATAATAATAATAATAATAATAATAATAAAAAATCCCATGAATTTTGGATGTTTGGCTTAATGGTTTTTGAATGCTCGTGGTTGACAATATTGTTACATGTAATAGCCCAGATCATTACTATCTGAGGAAAATCCCACAGGAAGAAACTCTGAGAAAGGAAATCTCTACAAGGATTTCCTCACAGAGACCTTTCCAAATTGTTGCAGGCAGGGGGCAAAGTTTCCCTCCTTGCAGAATAGGCCACAAGGCCTGAGTTCAAACCTGGTGAATCCATAGTGATACAAAGGTGGCCAGAACCATCTGTGCAGAGGCCCTACATGTCTGCTCTGGCTCTGCACTTAAAGCACCTCCCCCTCACACACTCCTTGGTAGCATGGCTGCTTGAAGCTGCACTACCAAGGACTCCCCTCTACCTACCCTTCCTGTGTGGCAGCTGCCACTGGAATCTCAGGCTGGGTTAGGCAGAAAGGGCCAGGCTGCGTTTACCGTTTTCCACATAAATTCTAAAAGGCCCTATTTTATTTTTATAAATGTCAGCAACCTTATTTTTGTTTTAAAGAATTTGTAACACCATATCACAAATAAAAACACACTTTTGCCTTTCAATTTACAGGTGTTTTCTGAATATCACTTCATCCCATATATATCCAACACTTATTTTTCACCGCACTTCAGAGCATTATAGCCAAAGTGACGAAACAAAAGTAAAACCACATATGTATGGACTCACAGTCAGAAAGGGGAAAAAGTAACTGCACTTACATGGATTGGAGCTTCCACATCTTGTTAGGTGAGATTCAACCAAATGAAAGACATATAAACTATTAAAGCAGTAACTGTGATTTTTATTGACATGCTAACTATGTGAATTATGGGCAATTTAGTTTTTGCAAATCATTTTTTTCAGCATTTAAGCCTCTAGTTACTTTCACTCACTCCAAAGGTTAAAATCAATTGCCTTAAGTTTCCAAAAGAATTTAAAATCTCAGTGATGGTGGATAGTTTCCCTGAGTTGCATGTAGTCTAATGCCTTTCTTTTGGACATCAGATCTATAGCATGAAACAAAACTATTCTTGTTTTAAAATGCAGCTCAGAATAGAACCAAGGCCATGCTTTTAATATTTTGACCATTTTTTTTCCTTCTTGTATCCGAAGAATAATGGAGATAGACAGTTCTTTAGAAAGTGTAGTATGACAGTGCCTTTGAGACTGAAAAAAATGTTAAAGTAATTATATGAATTAAATTAATTAACATATTGCCCCTCCAGTGGTTGTTTCCAAAGTACATATGCTGAACACTAAGCCTGAGTGACATGATGTGTAATTGTGCTGACTTACAAAACTCAATGAAATATTCAGTTGAAATACATCCCTCTTTCTTCTGGCCATATTTAATAGATCACAAATCATCTCTGAGTATGTACTGTGGCCCCTGCAGGTTCACTCATCGATGTGCTAAGGGAAATTAAATTTTAAAATGGATGTTAGAAAAAGAAACTATATAAAAGCTGAGGACAACACTTCATGGACTTTGATGTGAGAATCTCCCATGGATCTAGTACTATGCACTCCATTGCCTGAAAGACAACCATGAGAGGAAGCCATGATCTACATACAAACCAAGTCCAGCATTCCAGAGTAGAGGACATTAGTACACAACCATTACAGAGTGGCTTCAGGGAGTTCCGATGATCAGATTTCAGAGGGGTACCTAGAGTAAGAGAAAGGTCTTCTCCCAACTACCACACTTTCTATGCTCACTTAAAGCTGCTCTTGTATTCTCTTTCATGCTTCAGCTCTGTCTAAGTCATCAGGGAATGAGTCCTGATATCTGTTCCCTGGATTTCTTCAGTTGAGGAGTAAATGTGTAATACATCAGCCTAGTGCATGTGATTGTCTGCTTCTAGTGGCTGACTCCAGCAACTACACAGCTTCCTAATGACTCAGAGACAAGACACTTGCTTTCCTTAATTTTGGTGGTAGGGGATCTGTGGTTTATTAGTGCTTCAAGATGGTTCATTCCTCAGTGACCAAGGGGCCTGTGTGTGTGTAGAGATAGTTTGTTATAAGTGGATTTTTCATGAACTGGAGAAGAGGAGGAGAGATGGCATGTCTGGTTAGATAATTGGGATGGAATTTCAAGTTAGTGCTCTTGTGAACAGGGTTGTAAAAATATAAGGGGGAATTGAAATGAGGATTAGGATTTGTCAGTGAGTTCCATACATCATATTCAAGAATTTTGAATAGGAACCTTTGGAGACAGAGATGGTTGTCTAAATCAAAGATATAAACATAACGACTCCAATTCCATGGCTGTTTTGATTGGCATTAGATTGGTGCAGCTAGAGGTGGTGATTTTGAAAGAAAGTAATAGAAAAAAGAGTCCGCATGAAGTAGTAAATAGAACAAGAGGATGAGGAACCTGATTTCTAAGTTCAGCTCTGATCCAGAATCACTTTTTAACCTTGGGTAAGTCTCTCAAAATCTCCATGGGGATAACACTAAAATGGAGATAACAGAGATGGTTGAAAAATGGGCATTTTTGTGTGAATTTTTTTTTTTGTCACAATCCAAACTTTTGATTTTTTCCATAGAAATGTCTAAATCTGAAAAATAAAAATCAGCCAGCTCCACTCTCCACATTTGCAGAGTGCTTTGAGCTCTTCTGCTCTGAGATCATAATACTTCAGAAGAAAGTGTTGTGTATGTACTAAGTATTATTATCATCATAGTAACAAAGGAATGAGTATATTTGGACAAGAAATAAAATGTACAGGGGCAAATTTACAGTAGCATAACTCTACTAAGTCAGGAGAGTTATAGCTGGAATGAATTTGGCCTACAGGATAATAACACAGTTCTGTCTTCCTGTCTGGCTATTAGCATTTATATACTGCTATCATTGTAATGTCTAAGTATTATACATGGATTACAGAATTAAAGGATGCAGTATGGTGATTCCTATGTTCCTAATAAAGCCGATAGATCATGTTTCAGTATTTGTATCTATCAAATTCTCTGTCCCAACATGGAAAACAACCAGTTTCCAGAGTTCATGTCTTCTGATTGCCCCAGAAGCAAGTGTAATGTCAGTTTACCTTTATTTCTATGCACTGACATAGTGCTCTCTCCGTGCAGATGCAGAACTCACCAGTGTTACTAGACTTAGAAAAATACATAGGTGAGAAAATAGATCTCACTTTATATTTTGGCAATGCTGACAGCAGTCACTACCAATATTTCAAGTTTCTTTAACCTAGGTAGTGCAGATACTTCTTCTGTCGATCTAGGGCCATGTGTCAACTATTTGAAACTGAGAATGAGCATGAACCTAAAATAAGACCACTTTGTCAGTAATAACAACCACCAAAAAAAACCCACCCAAATTTAAACCTTCTAGAAACTGTGTGTGAAATGCTTTTAAAAAGTGTTATCATAACACAAATTATAGATAGAGAAAGCAACACAGCTTTCACAGTCTTCAAGTGGAAGTACACTAATTCATCAAAACCTGAGCAACATGAACAAGCTCTCTCACCTGCATTGAGTAATGTATTAGTACTCTTATTTTTACAGGCATATGTTTTGATCTTTACATGTCTACATTCACTTTATGTCAAAACTGCCCTTGGTTATCAGGGAGTGATTCTGAATTGATATTATTCCTCTGCAGTCTCTGAAGTCACAAAAGCATATGGCTCAAATGGAGCTACTCAAGTTGTTCAAACTTTCCAGTCAAAAGAGTCACAGAGCAATTTTGTAAAAGTTGCAGTTCATTAAAAAGGTAAACTTCAGGCCAGCTTCATCTCTTGTTCTCAAATCATCCCAGCATTAAAATTGATGAAGAGAAGATTTATCAGATTCAGCGCCATTCAACCATGACATACAGAAATGCAGAGCTCCTTGTATGGCCTCATTTGTCATTGTCATCAGTCATTTATGGTCCTTAGAGTTTTATGCAGCAGTGCTTTGAGTTAAGTTTTGAAATAGTTCATCTCATACAGTTGTAGAATGTCATTTGGATTCTTTGCAAATATTCATTTATTTAAACCAGAAACCTAATGAGACATCTTTGCTGCCCCAAATATCTATAGTTAAAACTATATGGGTTAATCATGCCGTCTTATTCCATCTTTACTCTTTATTTCAACACTGAGAAAGGAATTTTGGATTTGGCCCCAAGTATGGTGTGTGTTTGTTTGTTTGTTTTTTTCCTCCCAAGAATGAAGTATTTGGAAAATGAACTTATTCTTCTACGAAAGCATTGTACATTTTCATAGTACTTTTTACTAGGGTTAACCAGCTGATCAAAATCAATGCAGCCAATCATATGATTAGCTGAACTAAATTGTAATTAGTTTGTAATTAAGATAATTTATAAGCATACATTGTGTGTATAATTTCTAAATCAGGTTTATGTATCAGCAAGCAGATAGGGATATCTTGGCTGTGTTTTGTTCTACTAATTTTTATTTTCTCTTCTTATGTTTGTATCTGTTTGAAAGCTTTATTTTTTTCCCACTTGTAAGAGACAGAGTGCAAAACAGAAGAAGTTACCAGAATTGAAAAAGAAGTGGGAAAATGTTTTTGAATGTAAAATATAAGAAGCCAATTTTTTAAAAGGTATATAGATGCCTAAAGATGCAGATAGGCACCTAGTGAGATTTTCAAAAACATCAAAGCATCTAACTCCCATTGAAATTAAGGGAGTTAGAAGTTAGATGCCTACATTCTTTTGAAAATACCACTGAGCACCTACCTGCATGTTTATCGGCCTTAATTGCTTTAAAATGTTGACCTCAAATCCTCCCCTCGTGATCACAGAGGATTCTATGTTTAAGAGATACAATGTTGTTCAGCTTTTTTGGTGACTGGGGCAAGAATAATCCCTTCATATAACAGAGCAAAGCTCAGAGGGCTCCCCGGCATCCTTGGGGCAAGGTTGCCATACTGCATCCTCTACTACATGGAACAGTGACCGCTGCTGGTTGTGGAACAGATGTGTCACAGCTTCAGTGTGCTTTGTTGCTGCTTTACAGGATGAGGAGGAAGTTTCCTTCATCCTTGCACTGATGGATACCCCTTCTGTGAGTCTCTTGGTTCAGTGGCAGAGGATGGTATGGTCAACAAAGGAAAATGAAAATTTATAATATACATATATAGATGGGAATTACACAGCTCGGGAACAAATCTCTTACATGGTGTACTATGGTAGTCTATTCGCCTAGCAAATTACATATAAGAATGTGACAGCAGAGAAATGGCCTAAAAGGAGCAGCTTTGGCCATCCCTCCACTTTTCTTTCAAAATCCCATTGTAAATAGATCTGTAGAAGAGAAAAAAAATATCTTGCTGGAAAATCTCTTTTTCAAATTACAACATTCACAGATCAGACCCCTCAATGGGGGAAGTGGGCATCCATGGCTCTTTCTGGCAGGTCTGAAATCTGCTTGCACTAGTTAAAGAATAAAACTAGTGATGCGGTCTAGGATTATTCCTATGAGCAAGGGTTCACAGAACTGAAACCTATTTGTATACAACCCTTTTTGTCATCATCAAAATGTAAGAAGTCTTTAAAAGTTTTCTTCAACTATATTTCAAAAGTAATGAATGACAACAAGAGCAATAAACTATAACTAATTTCAAGATCAAGATCTTTGTATCTGTAATTTAATAATCAGAAAAAAATCTAATTATAACATCAGCCTACTGCTCCCATTCACTCTATTTCATATACCCAGGGCAATGAACCAAATTTTTACTACTGTTACTTGCAAATTCTACTCCTCTGTATACAACTCCAGATACAATTCTTCGGCTATCCCACAAGTTCTTCCTTATCCCAATTACGTCAATAACAAATTAAATAAAGATTCTCAATGTTAGTAATATGTTACTTATAATATTGCAGGATTTTTGCTGCCACTGATTTCTACCAGCTTTCATTATTTACAGAAATAAAGCGTTTTCAGGCAGCTCAGAAGAGGAAATTTTGGGGGATGTTGGTTTAAGAGTCATGAGTAAGACTGTGTGCTTGTCATGGTAAAAGATGCAAAAAGTCATAGAATCTTCACTTTACAGGGGAAACTGAGGCTGAGAGAAGTAAAGTGACTTGCCTGGAAACAGGATTAGTGGAACAGTGGTGCAAACTTCCATAGATTTTGAGAAGGAAAAAGTTGCATGAAATGAAAGCAGAAAGATGGCTTTTTCCTTCTCAAAATCAACGGAATTTTACACCCTTTTTTTTTCAAATTCAGAAACAAAATTCATTGATAAACCTTTTCACAATGAGTAGTTCAGCCAGCACTGAGCTGCATACTTGTATGTGCTCAGATGATGGATATTTTCTGGTATTGTTATAATATGGTTTCTCACTCATTTGGATACATCTGTTGCGAAGTAGCTATGCTTTCATACATTTTGCTTCTATTATTCCCTATTGACAATATTTTTTTGTACTCTTGCATCTATGTATTCTAAATATCTCAGTTCCTATTTAGGCAGCTAACTAGTGACCAGATTTTCATAAATGTTCCACTCCCAGCTGCTCATCTTGTGACAATTATAGTCAGATTTTCAGAAGAGCTTACGATCCAGTGTGCTGTTATTTTGAACATCTAGCCTCAGTTGTGGATTCTGAGACCTTCTAAAGGTTGCAATGTAGTCTTTTGTGACACTTGTTTAAAATCAATAAAGACAGGATGTTAAGGTTTTTTAACAGGTAACTGCTGCCGCTTTCCAGCCACCTAATATCCTTAGAAGGGCAAAATAACTCATATTTGAAAGATAATGGGACAGGGATTTTCAAACAAGTCAATAGCTGCAAGTCATCCAAATCCCATTGAAATTCAGTGGAACTTCATTCCCGTCACACAGACATAGTTCCCTATTCTGAAAATTAAAGGTAGTCTATTATTTTGTTTGTGTATAGAAGTAAATTCTCCACTCTCTAATGTTCAGTCCTTAAACATGCACACACGCAGAGAAAATCTCATTTGAAACAAGATCATCTTGTAACAAATTAAATCAGCGCATTACATTATGGTTTCATCAACTTGGTAAAAACTCTTGATTCTTCTACTTACAACAATTAGAATTTGTTTAGTTAGAACGCTGGGCTGTTTTAAAGGGGTTGCTTCTTATTGGCAGTCCAAAGAGAAAATGCTAGACATTTCTAGAAGGGGGTCATTCACCATAGTTTAAAGCCTTGTTTAGCTTATAACAGCTTGAAAACAACTTGCAAGACTTACAGAGGTGAATAGAACTGTGCAAATAACAGATTGTTCAGTTCATTAGCCATTCTGGAAAAAAAGAAAGATATTTTTGGGCTTTTTAAACATTTAAAAAATTAATTTCAAAACAAAAAGTCATTTTGAATTGAAAAATTGAAATGTTTCATTTGAAAAATGTCAAAACATTTTGACTTTTTCAGAACTTTAAAAAATACCTAAACATGAATTCAATAAATGTTTCACTTGACCTGAATCTGCATTTTCTGGAAAAAAATTAGTTTCAGCCAAAAGATTTCACCCAGAGAATATTACAGCCAATGAGACAATAATAATTTGACAAAGGAACAAAGCAATTTAAATATCAAGATAAATGTTTTATTTAAATTGCTAGCTCACACACTGACCTTGGTGACCATTTTTATGGTGGGATTGTCAAACTAAAACAATAGTTTATAATCTTTTAAAAAATTGAATTGCCTAAGCATAATTGAAAGAGTGAAGCAAAAAGACAATAAATGCAAGTAAATGTTCAGGTCATGTCTTTATTAATAGCATTTCATTAAGCAAACTGAAAAACACTAACTGTGCCATATTTAGAGCTTAAGTGGGAGCAGAACCTCATTAGCTCTAACAGGAAATTTCAGTCAGATGATAGCAGAGCTGGGAACATTTCACTAAGTACTTCTATATAGTCCATCCTCATTAAAAGGCCATGTAAAGGAGCAAAGCACCTTAACTTTTGCAATATATTAGATTGGCTTAAAACCCTTTGGAAATTGCAGACCTATATACATGTTCTCCTAAGAATCCATCTGCCTGTTGTGTTGGATAGTGCCTATATTCTAGGGGCTAGAGGAAAATATTGTCTAGGACAGTTCAGTGGCTCAGGAGATTATTCTCTAAAAGCATCAGAGGTTCCGGAACAATTTTTTGTAGTTGGGGTGCTGCTGATGGAAACTATCGAAACTATGTGTTTGGTGTTTGCAAGCCAGGGGGTGCAGTAGTATCCCTAGCACCCCTAGTTCTAGCACCACTGAAGGGCATGGTCTCAGTCCATTTCCCAGAAGACAGGCCTCT
This sequence comes from Chelonoidis abingdonii, assembly GCF_003597395.2. Lineage (NCBI taxonomy): Eukaryota > Metazoa > Chordata > Testudines > Testudinidae > Chelonoidis > Chelonoidis abingdonii. Next base: position 73,773,326 of record NC_133776.1, read on the forward strand.
GCATCCGTATCCTTCAAGTACTTCTACAATATGAGGGACACAACCAAAACAAAGGACTTTGTTGTGTTCCTATTACATCCCTTCAAAGGATCGCAAATATCTCCCTTTCCCCTTCTTGACCTTGCTTTGGCTTTTCATTTTCTCTCCCCTCACCCTCTATTTGTCTTCTTACCACATCACAGTGTTTCTGTTAATACAAATTATCCACAAAACTCCAGTGTTCCCTTTCCTCAGGCTGTGTTCCTTCTCCTTTCTCTCACACTGGGGTTTTATGTGGAGCCTCAGCTATGGTGGGTTGACCTGGTCCCAACCCGGGGAGAAGGAGCATGAGAGGATATGACAGTAGCAGAAGTGAACCATGAAGAAGGAGCAAAGAGGAACAAGTCATGTGTCTCCTACACACTGCAACCTGGGCTCAGCCTGCTCAGCAAGCAGAGTGCCAGCTAGTGCCAATTGTGATGGTAGTGTTTGTGTTGTGGTACAAGCAGCAGTGAACATATGGCAAGAACCAGCCAAGATAAATTGTTGAGTCTCCATCTGTCCCATTGTGGGACAGATTTAAACTGGTGGGGTTCACTATCAACATCAACTGAACCATCTAATTAAAAGCAACATTTATATAAATGTAACTTTGTTGAAAAAAAATTGAGATAGAAAAGTATGGGTCTAGAGAAGATAATGCTTTTAAGCTGGCTGGGCTACTGATAGTATCTGCTTTACACTATGTGATAGACCCAAGCCAGTTGGATACAGCAGAAGGCAGATATACTGGCCACTGGATTAACAGTTTTCTGTTCCCTGACTGACTAGAGCAGGGGCTGCTTCAGGCTAATGAGAACACCTGACTCTAACTAACCTGCAAAGAGTCAGGTGAGGCCATTAACCTAATGTGATCACCTGACTCTAATTAAGGCCTCACTGATACTATAAAAAGGGCTCACTCCAGTCTGGCAGAGGAGAGCCAGGGAAGAGGAAGTGCGGCTGAAGGGCTGGTTAATGAAGACACCCTCAAACCACTGTTAAGGGAGCCCTAAGGTAAGGTGAAGAAGGGAGGAGCAGGACAGCTGTGGGGAAATGGCCGAGGGAAATGTAGCAACTCTGGCAGTGAAGGTTGGCTGCCAACAGCTGCTACCATTAGGGTCCTTGGGCCAGAACCCGGAGTAGAGAG